>NC_084925.1:45411000-45720000 GCF_958298935.1 Phragmites australis | reverse complement strand
CGTGCTCCCCGACTACACGCCGATGCGCAGCTACATCCGCCACTACCGCGACTTCGTGCTCCAGTTCAACAGGACGGTCGCCGACGACGACCGCGACGAGATCTGCCAGCTCCCCGTCGGCGACGGCATTACACTCTGCCGACGCGTCAAGTGATGCTACGCAACGGAGGATGCCGTTGGCTAGTTGGTTACCTGAATACTGGATTACCTACTTAAACTATCGATATCGCTGATGGAACAAACTAGTCTCTTTACTAATGCTATCTAGGTTATCTGCACTCTGTTGTGCATTTTGCCATTTGCGTGGAGCCGATAAAGAATACATACAGCTATAGAGCGCCCTGCTCCCCATTTTTAGTGTTAAACTCTGCTCAATGACTTACGACTTCACGTCCTAAAATGTTTCTCAAAGAGATGGGAATCGAAATGAGGCATTCACAAATCACAACGCAGGGTTGGTCGCACTGATCAGCAGTCACAGGCCCAAACACCGATCGAGCCGAGGGGAAAAAACAAGCCACAAAAATGGCGATCCTTATCAGGGATCAGCATTTCTTTATACAGAAATGACGGACTGCAACTTAGTTCATACAATACATGGCTTCTTATCCCGCAACTAATGATCATACATCAACTTCATGCAATACATGTACCAAAAGGCATATTTTTGCTCTTCCAATCAAGAATTTAATGACCAGATTGAAAAGGACAAACAGAAGCAACATGCACAAAGACAATTCCACTAATCTAAATTCACTGTAAATCCATGGATTCACAGAGCAGTGACTGATACAAGTAGCTAAAGCAGTCTGGCCTGAGAGAAAAGCATAACACCATTTTTGCTTACAAACACCATCAAGCTCAGCAAACGATGGTTGAAAGACCAGGAAAAGTAGGAAACATGACAATATCCATACAAGTCTTCAGGACTTCATGTCCTCATCTTCTTCGATCTTTGGCGCAAGATAAAATCGAATGTAGCCCATCTCCGCAATCTTGTACTCAACCACCACTGGTAGCTCAGATGAAAGGCTGATTGTCACTTGATCGGCCAGGGAGGATGCCTTGGTGAAGGAGTTCATGTACCTCAGGGCAAAGGTCAGAGAAACTGGCTCTTGCATCTCTATAATGGTAGCTTCTTCTGGCTGCATTGATACAAACAGCATCCATTAACTATTGAGAACATCCCACTTTTGAAGCAATATCTCCTAAAAGCAGTAGCACAGATACTAACGAGGTAATGGTAAAAGCACTACGGGAGACATCATGCTTAGAAATTTTACTAGTATCCTTCATCGGTAATTTCTTATTTTATAATAAAGGAATCGGAAATTCCTGCTTACACGCTAGAATAATGAAACCTCATTCAACTATTACTTTGGAAAAAATTAGTGAGCAACATACAATGCCTGATTAAGATAGTGTCACCACTACCAATTCAATAACCAAATGAAGACGAGCTCTGCTTTCTAAAAATACCTAGCTCCAGCACTAGACAAACCAACAAATGATATAGTATTGAAAAAGATATCTTATTGTACAGATCAAACTAGTACTACACAAAACATGGAGCAGTACCATTAGCAAGCAAAGTGTGTAAGCACAATACTGAAACGGAAATTCTAAAGTGGTATGCTCTTCATCCTACATGAACTAGCTAACTATGGTGACTACACTGCAGATGAACAGAAGATGACTTGGGCGAGGAACAACAAGTGCACATTTGATACTAACTAGGTACTAAGAAGCTAAGAAGGAACACCCCTGTATCACCATCCCTAACATTTTCAGATTACAAAAGCACGTCAAATATACATAGGATGGGATTCGCTCCATTTTGCAGCACTGACAGGGTGAAGGTACCTTATCCACAGTTTGGTTCTGCCTGCAGACAATGTTTGCAGATCCAATGTCTCCAGAGGTCGAGAACTTGACGCCCTCCTTAGTCACCGAGATGACAACTAAAACAAAAAAAAATGACAATTGTTCAATCCACAAAAACTAGGACCATCGGTGTGCGACAGTAAAAGCATATTGCGAAAACACATCAAGGAAGATCCATGTACCGGTGTCCCCGATGCTGCTGAGATCCTTGCAGATCCTCATAAACTCAGACGACGGCATGCGAACGATAGCCTGGTACTCGGAATCCGGGATGCCGAGGTGCTCGCTGTCGATGTCCATCAGCTTCATCTCGAAATCCGCAATCTTATCTTGTTCTATTCATTCACACCAAAATCACCACGGTCACAATCCAGAGCCATTAAAGCAGCACCAAGAATAACATGAAAGGTGACAGCTGATTGGGCACTTACTGGGCGACTCGAACATGAAGGTGACGGTGTCGGATCCGTCGTCGGCCTTGATGGTGATGATGTCGTCGTTGCCGGCGCAGCGGAGCATCTTGGCCATGTTGCTGAGGTTCATGCCCATGGAGAGGTTGCGGTCGCAGCGGTAGTGCTCGAAGCCCTCGGCGCGGAGGAGCAGCGCGACGAGCGCGACGTGGCTGGAGTCCATGGCCTGCAGCGAGAACCCCGTCCCGGAGCAGTCGAAGTTGGCTTCGGTGACCAGGTCGCGGATCGCCTCCAGGACCTTCTTGAGGAGGCTCCCCTGCACCAGCCGCAGCTCCAACATCGTGGCGGCGCTTCCTCGGCGGCGGCGGAGGGAGGTCGAGAAACCCTAGGAACTGGGCGCGAGGGGTTTGGGAGAAAGGGGAAGGGGAGATTAATAGGGAAACATTTGGGGACGCGGAGTGCTAAAGGGAGGGAGATAGTATTTGGGGAAACCGCCGACGCCGCGAAATATTTTTCGCGCTCCCTTGCTCTGGAAGATTCACCTGGCAGGTGGGTCCCAGTGTGGTTTTGTGGGAACGGCCCCACTTGTCGGTAAGGGAAACGGGGATGGCGGTGGTCCCTGCGTTTGTGATTTGGGAAGGGCGGGCCGCGGGCACTCCGGGAACTGAGGCGGGAGACGGAATTGCTCTCCCGGCATTTCCCGCCATCTCGCTGCGTGCACCAGTTCCTGCCTTCCCTCCAGTGATTTTGATTTTTTGTATGCAATCGCGTTTGAATTTGAATTCGAATTCGAAGCCACACAGAATGGACGAAGAGTCATATGTTGCGGCAAAAATCATATAGTTTCTGGCGACGAATTGAAATTGCCGTCGTTGATAAAATTTTCGACTACGGCAACGAGCGGCGATTTCAAACCCGGACGCCGAAATCAATCGATCGAGCTCGATCCTGACCGTCTACTTGAGATAACAAAAAGGCTACAGAATTCACAGGCTGCCATTCTTGAACTGAGAGCAAGCTCCGAGCCGAACCCAAAGTCCCAAACGGGCCACAGGCCGCTTACTCCTCCATTAACTTATTGGGCCCGTAGGGCTCCCGTTCCAGATGTGCTGGCACGCGCTCGGTTGCTCGTACGTTCTTTTTGTTTTCCGCCGGTGCGGGCTGCGCCACTATCGGCCGTCTGGGCCAATAGGTTGCAGCGCTTCGGTTGCTGAGTTTTTTATTTTTATATTTTTTCTATTAAATATTTAAATAAATAGACTCTCTAAATGTGGTTTTGGTAATTAATGATAATACATATATACTGATAATTATGTTAAGAAATATTAGTAGGTTATTGCATATGTGATGCATAGAGGATTGAGCATAGATTAATTGAGGAATGTCATGTGATCAAGAGAAATACGTTAAGATGAATAAACTCTAGATGATGCTCAGGTAAGTAGTGATAATTCCTATGAACTAACAATTATGCTGAGGATTGTTAGTAGATTATTTTATAGGAGATGCCTAAGTGATAAAGTATGAATTTTTTGAGAAATACCATGAGATCAAAAGATATGCATCGAGATTATTATGCTCTAAGTGATGCTCGTGTGGTTAATATGAAGCTAGAGAAGAAGAGACATCGGAATTTGAGGATGATCTTAAGAATATTGACAATAAGTGTGAAGACAAAAGTTACTTGTAGAAATCGAGTAACTAAAAGTATTAAATTATCAATTGAATATTATGGACTAACGCATGTGCTATGTGCTTTAGAGTAAGTTGAGATTAGATTTCATATGAAGACAAATATTGAATTGAGATATTCAATGTGTCAAGTTGGAAAAACAAGATCAAGACAAACTTTGTGGACAACTTATGTGCTTGATGCTTGCGGTTCAAACCTCGGTGATGAACTAGATGAAAATGATGTGAAAAGAAAAGTCTTACATGCTTAGTGCATGAGAAGCAATCAAATGAACTTCATCAAGTTTTAGGAAGATCAAGAGAAGATCGAGATGAGAAGCGAGGATGAACATCGTCATCAAGCTCGGGTGAGGAGTTGATGACAAATCTATAAGAAACATCGAGACTCGGATGATGTGTTCGTCAAGTCCAACAGGATAACTAGTAACAGGATTAATAAGATAAATGACATACTATTAAGAAGGGTCTAAACGATTGCTTGAGTTTTGTCATATGTTGATAAGCTCAATCTTGCATATGGATACTCTCTTTGGTAAGATGCTATAGTTTATAAACGAGTTTTGCAAATAGCTCAAGTCCATATTCCTACTTTGTATGGCATGTCACTAAATTTGCAAAGGTATCAATTTAGATATATAGCCCTCTAAATAAGCTTTCCGTAGAGTCTAATACCATATAAATCGGACATCAGGTTAGAAAGTTATCGTTGTTTCTCTGAGTGTCAGATATGCTGGTCACAGAGTGAAAGTTTGACCGCCAAGATGGATGGCCTGACCACTGGAGCTTGCACAAAACTTTTATCTCACTAGAACGGGTGGCGGTCTGACCGCCAAGTGTTGCCAGTTTGACTGTCAAGGAACAGATAGTTTTGGTACTCTGTTCCACGCTGACGGTATGTCCGCTAAGAGGGTTGGTCTGACCGGCGGAGGCCTAAAAAGCTGTAGCGACTAGTTTTAGAGCCATTGGATGAGTGGCAGTCTAACCGCTAGTTGTACCGCTGTCTGACCGCTAGATGCACAGAGAAGTTAGACTTTGGGCAACGGCTACATTTTGGGTTGTGGTCTATACATACATCATGTATAGCAACATGGAGTGTCTCTCCTGCACCCATTAAGCATCATTGAGCTAAGTAAAATCTTCACCACACGTTTATGTATGTGTTGCACATAGAGAGGGTTATGAGGCAAGAATTAAGTGCTTTTGCATTAGTGATTGAGATTTAAGCACTTTGTGAGAATAGAGTTCATCTTGGCTTATTACTCTTATTGTTTGCCAACACCTAGACGGCGCGGTAGTGTTGTGATCCGGTGATCTTCTCAAAGAATCCTGTGAGAAGGCCCGATGTGATTGTGAGAGGCTTTTATGCACGGCTTGCCAAAGTGCTAAAATGCAACTCTGGTGGAATCGAGGTAGTGAGGTGTTCATTGGATTAATCTGGCTTAAGATTAAGTTGCTCGTAGTGAGCCTCTTCTCGTGGTGAGAATTGCATATTTTATAAAGGAGCGGTTAAAGACTTGAACCCAACTCAACTTGGATTAGGGGATACCGGTAAGTCTTCGAGACCACAAAATTTTAGAATCACCAATTCACTCCTTCTAGTCGGCTTCCTTGATCCTACACACAAGTGTGTTTGGACGCTTCCACAGAAGCCAAGTCCTCCACTGCTCTCCTCCCTGTTGGCGTAGGGTATTGGCCAACAACAACCTGATCGCCCTCGGCCTGGTCAGAGTGTATCTGGTTGGTGTTGACCTAGTCAGAACGAGTCTGGTCGAGGCAGGGTTGGTCAACCCTCTACCATCCAGCACCGCTCTTAGAATCTCCACCCGTGGTCACTGGTTGGCTCCGAGCAGTCTAGTGACTGACAAAGTGGTGTTGGGCGATAGGGTGGTCGTTTGGGCGCCCAAATTGATGTTCCAAATGAACCCCATGATCTCGTCTGCTATCAGACGCGTGACATCAACATCAGAAAGACCCTGCAGCGGCCCAAATCACAAATCCTTTTTCTTTTGATAAGGATTTAGGATGATGATTGTAGGGAGAGGCCGAACTTACCGGTATGAGTCATTCATTCTCTAATGAAGGAAGTTTACATAGCGGAGGAGCGCTGCATGGAGGGCTATCCTTTCTAGGGGCAACCAACATTAGGATCCGGATCCGCGAATCGATGGCCTCATCGGTGATTTGGACAATAGGAATATGTAAAGAGTCACACGTCTAGAAAAAAAATGCCAAAGAAATAGATACAATGTTACCCATGGATCTCCCCCAAGTGTTGTCGTTAGTCCTAGTATACAGGCATGCTGGATGAACCCTCCTTCACAAGGGGGATAATCAGCGCTCGATGAAATCACAGTGATGTCTGATCCCATCAACCCGGCTTTCCGAAGTCATTTGACCCAAGTGGCGAGGATCATTAGCTTCGGAGTTGTCTTTGGGGCACTCCCTCGGTTTTCAGTGATGAGCGTCAGTGTGCTCGGCACGTGCATGTTGTCCAAGGTGTTGCATGCCAATAGGTAGAACCAATACTCCCTCCAGCACGACAATGATGATTTGAGGCCCATCTAAATGTAAGAATCCACGATGCCGTCGCAGAGATGGAACCCGCAACTCCCGGTGGCAGGTCTGGTTATCGACTAGGCTGAGTAGAAAATTCGGAAGAGATTGAGACATGGCTCAACTCCAATGAAATTCTCGCATATGTGAGCAAAGAGTTTGGGGGCTACCTCATAACCATATGATGAACCACTCAGCCCACCCAATCCACAATAGAGTTTAGGGGCTATTGTTGACGTAAAGAATAATGAGATCACTTGTTTGGAGGGTCCAGGTCGGCAGACGTCAGTTGGAAGTTAATAACTTTAAAATCATAGCCCCTACGCGATCAGACGGGGCTCACGTGACCAGTCCCTTGGTCACAGATGAAAATCCCGCGACCAGCCCTTGCTGATCGCGAGGTATGTATTCACCTAACAATCTAATCACATTTAATGATATATACTCATGTGTTTTCTTTTCTGAGGTACCTTTTGATCGGCGAAGTCGTGGACTGGTATAGAGACGGTATAACCTATCCTATAGCATTTAATGCTACGACATGGCTTGACATGGTAGTGTGACGAGTGTGCAGCATGCGTGACATTGTTTAGTGGACGGGCCAGGCGTGTCCGCCCATCCCATCAATGATGACCTCAGAGTAGCTATTTTACCAGGTATAGAGTAACCATCATATGTGGCATAGTGTACCTATTTATACACGGTACATCTCGCCTCCTACTATATAAAGGAGGGATTGGACTTGTAAGGGTGATACTCTGGATAACTTTATCCAATCTAAAAAATATATAGGACGTAGTGCTATTATCCCGATAAAGATTTGAACCTAAATGTACCTATTATTCTTGAATTCTTTTGACACACACCAACCACTACCAAAAACATTAATCTTGCACTCATCATCCAACATATTAGGATATATTATCAAAAATTATCCCTCAACATCATACTATTAATATGAGTCACCTTGCTAGTTATATTATATTACAGGATTATTTGCAGCATGAACGGCGCAAAATACATGGGAAAATCTCTCAGAAAATATTCTCGAAACCAAGAGCCGGTCACATACGTGTTGTCACAGGAGGTACCCTACTGGAAACTGCTGCCTTGCCTCTTGACACCAAAGTGCTTTCACGGTTTCAACCCCCCCCCCCCCCCCCAAAAAAAAACTTGATAAAACATGTACTACTATCTCAGTGCGGCCAGAATTGCGTGGGTCTGTAACTACCCCAGTATCTTCAGACGTTTGACAGATCGTAAAAAGTCACTGCAAGAAAAATTCGCAGCGGAACGTTGTCAGCACCAATCCACAAGGATGAGATGAGCTCCAAACATAAGCTTTGCTCCAAATGGAAACAGGAAGTCAACGAGCTTACTCCCATGGCACGTCTCCGACCAGCATCCAGTCCCCTTCCCCATCCTCGTAGGTGACCACAGGTCTGGTGGAGCTGCTGATTTCCTTCTCTTCTGCACCAAGATAATAAATTTGGGAATCAGAATATGTTGGATGATTTCCTCCTCTGAATTCTGATGGAATAATGGTTTGTACCTTGGCTGTTGGCGGCGGGGAACATGCGGCCGAGCGTGACGAGGAGCTCGCCGTAGGAGGCATGGAGAGACAAGTCTACCTTCCTGCCGATGGCATCCCCTTCCTTCTTCACCTTCACGTAGTTGGCGCCGCCGCACGCCCTGCTGCGCGCGGAGCTCACCGGCGGCCACCCGACCAGCTGCTTCTTCTTCCTGCACGCGTGATCAAGCACGCAAAGATTTAGCTCGACTAGCTCCAAAAACAAAATTTTGAGACCAATTCGAAGAAGAAGAAGAAGAAGAAGATCGCACGCGGCCAGGCCAACTCACTTGCTGCTGCCGTCGTCAAAAAGCGGCAACGTGGCAGTCGTCGCCTGGAACGCTTCCCTGAATCCTCTCTTCTCGCTTGAAGAATCCGATGAACAGCTGAGCTTACCGAGATGGTTGATCATGAGGTGCGCGTTCGGTGGCGCCAGCCCAAGCTCCAGCTCCATGTCGTATTGATCGATCCTCCTGCAGCTGCTGTCTCGCTGATGGCAAGTTGTGACTTGTGATGCGATGTAGGCGTGCGCTAAACAGATTGGAGAGAAGAACTTTGGAATTCACATGAGATGACAGTCGTGAGCAAGAATGAGAATGAGATGCCCCGTATATATATACAGAGAGAGAGAGAGAGAGAGAGACGTGCGGTGCTTGACAGCGGAAGATGATCAGGAAGAATCGATGCCTGGATGGGGCGGGGCAGGGTGTCGGGGTTTAGGGGGACCCAAAGGCGGCCAATCTGTCTGTCTGCCTGCCTGTCTGTCGATCCATGGCTGCCCAAAAGCTTCCATGCTTTGCCTTGGTTTCTTGTAGCCTATCGAGTTGTTTCGTGCTGTTTGTTCTTTCGTGCTGTGCTGGAGTGCAACAGCTTAATGACAGCCTGAGGCAGGGGTCAATGGGCGGTGTCATCATCTAAGTAGTAGGAGTACTCATCTGCCATGGGATTCGTGTCTGTGGGCTCTGTCAAATTCAGTGCAGGCTTCAGTTACCGCACGAGATGCGTCCGCGCGCGTAAAGCTGAAAGCTGATAGATACGGCCCGACCTGCCGTCAGCACCGTGTGGAGCAGTAGTAAAACTCAAATGCTCCGATCGTCGTTCATCGATGGAAAATGCAATCCCAAAATGTGTTACGTGCGAGGTGGTTTATTCACACCGTCTGTATTTGCAGAGATTTATATACTATGTAGTGAGTTGTGTGCGTTCTCTATTATGCACCTTAAAGCACCTTCTTCTTGTTGTATATTTTTTAAAATTTTAATATGATATTTGCTTCTCTGAGCCAAATTTCATTTGCAGCTAGACCTTCTTATTGGTTTTGGACCCAAGCCCTTGTCTGGTGTGCCCTAAATGATGCCGGCTGACAGGGTGAAGAGATAAGGAAAAAATCCCCTTCGGGGGGAAAGGGATGGCGGTGGCAGCAACTGTCTCTCCAGGCATCTCGCGCTCAGGGCTATGCTGGGTGTCGTCTTGGCTGGTGCTGGCCGTTTGATGCAGCCTGATGGGAAGGTGAGCGCGTAGGGTTCGAAGGGGTGGCTCATCTGTGCCGTGAGTCGGCTGCTTGCCTTCCCCTTTTTCTACTGAGGCTGTGCTTTGATTCGGTTGAGGAGAAATCTTGTGCATCTCACATTTTCTGTCTCCCCTCTCTTCCCTCTATGATTTGAGCTTTGGCGGTTGGGAGCTCGGGCTCCAACTGTGATTTGGTCGGAGCTTTTGCGGCATTGCGAAGGAGACTTGTTGGTGTTCGGAGCTGCGCTACTGAGGCTCGCCCGCACTGCAGTGGCCGTGCGGTCGAGGTACTGTATCTCCGTCATCCCTCCATCCGGCGACAACGGCGGGTGTTTGGATTTCTGGGACTGCGGCAACTGAGCCGTGCCTTGCCTCACTCACCAGCTCATTCCAACATATTTCACTGTGAGCTTTCTTCTCCATCTGATCTGAACTGTTGGATGCCTGGTATACTTGCTCAGTGATGATGAATTTCATTGAAATTGAATTAGGATGTTGAGTACAATAGATACAACCTTTATTCTCTGTTTGCAATTGGCATAGGCAGTGATATGATTTTTCAGTTGATTATGTGGACTTTGATCTCCTGCTAGCTGAATTCTGTTTTTAGTTATCTGTCATTGTCTATTTGCTTGTACTCTTGGACTTGAGTGGTAATTGTCTCTGAGTTCAGCACAATGTGAAGATTGCTTTGCAATCTGTAGCTTGGAGCAGCTTCTGTACTCCTTTTTGTCCTTGTGCAGGGAGGTGCTAGTGTTCTGATCGTCTGTCTTGTGAAAACAGAAGTGCTGAATTTTGATTCTCAGTTATAATATTTTTGTAATTCTATCCAGGAGTTTGTAGAATTCAGAGAATTGTATATCAAGGTTGTTATATAGATGTAATCTCATATCCTAGTTTAATTTGTGATATGACTAATAGATCACATTGGGAGCAGATCTTTATTGATCTGGAGCCAGCTGACAAGAATTCTCTGAGAGCTATTTTAATACCACATCAAGTTTAGTTCAGTTATAAATACATGATTGATATTTTCCGTGCTCATGATATGACAGTCATGCATCTCATACTCATGTTTTTGTCATGTGTTTCCTTCCACTCGAGTTATTTCTTTATTGGAATATATATATATATATATATATGCTTTTTATATCGCACGTATTACAACACTTCTTCCTCTATTTCTTCTCATGGATCACATTCAAATCAATATCCGTATGAAATCTTCGGCCATAATCTTGACGAGCTTCTAGCTCCATTTCTTCGCGAGGCACCACATTCAAGTCAATTGCTCTCAAAACTCCTTTGGACTTAGGAAAAGATACCAGAATTTCCTGTATTTAAGCGCCAAATGTGTTTTGGACGAGCTTTTCAAATTTCGGACTAAAGGTAAGTAGGAGCCATGATGCCAAGAAAAAATCATTCTACTGTGTCATTGCACAAATATCAAGAATGCAACAAGCCAAACCATTAGTGAGTACCAGTACTTTTTTGGTGCTGTTATGAGGGTTCATTTTAGTTCTAATTCACTTAAAAAAATCATTACCTAAATTTGCGTGTTTAGTTAAAAGGTGACAAGTATTACGAAATAGGTACCCTGAAGAAACACGGACATTCCGTCGACCTGGGGCACTCGGGCACCGCGCCGTCGGGCGTGGAAGCCGGCTGCGGTCGGCGACTCGGGGTGCGGGCAGGGCACATGCGCGTGGTGCACCGGACATGCATGTGGCCTCTCCTCCTCCCCGCCGCCCGGCCGGTGGCGGTGGGTGTCAGCCGTTGCAATGCAGTGCCACCGGGAACAGACGACATGCCGACTGCATTGTTCCGCGTTGCTCGTTCGGTTCGGCCCGAAGACTCTGAACTCCGAGCCAGATGTTCAGGTACATGCCAAGTCCTCAGGGACATGGGTGCATGATCAACACGATCGCCAGCTCCACCAACCGGCCATTGTTTAAGCACAAGCTCCTAGCACGAGATGTTCGCCTCCATCCAGTGCTCGGTGCCGCCCCCGATAAGTAGACATAGAAAAAGTACGGAGGAAACCTGCAGATTGTATTTGTATAGTTGTATTCGGTGGCTTGGAGGAGAAGGGAGGTGGAACTACCGTATCTCGCGTGTCCGCCGGGCATGGCGGATCTCTCGGACAGCTTTGTCCCGTAACCACTCCGACTTGTCGGCGTTCTCGCACTCCCTGACGCCATGTGGTGCACAGCAGGGGTCCGGCTCGATCGATTCTCCCCGAGCTTCCGTCTGCGCTCTGCATCCATATAAACATTCAACTGGATATCGCTTTATCTGGCCAGATCTTGAACTGCCAAAAAATCACATGATGCAGAATTGCAGATATCTGGCCAGATCTTGAACCCCCAAAAAAAACATGATGCAGATATATCTGTGTGCCACTGTCCCTGTAAGGCTACTACTTGCTACATTCCCATTCTTGGATCCTGGAGCAAACTAGAATGCCAAATTCATGCACGTCTCACAATCCCAAAATCCGTCTTTCTGAATTCTTGAAGTTCTGCAGGAAACAGCATAACCAATCAACCATACACAGTCAAAGATAAATTCTCCAAGTCCAGATGTCATCGAGAGGGCCGCTTCTGTTCCTTTCATTCTAAAAGCAAACTGTACAGAACACCTGGAGATGGCTGACGAGCTTCATCTGGCTGGGTATGCATCCATCCTACCGGAGTCCAGTTCATTGGGATGAGTGATAATGCTCGGGAAGATTCATCGGTAGCTTCACTGTCTGGTCAATTCCATGATTGTGGAGGAATGGCTATGCATCGTATCCATGATTGTGGGGATCAACATCCTGTGAACTAACTGCCATACAGCAGTCAGCATGTGTCTGTGAATTCACAATGCTACATAATTATAACAAACACTCGATTTTAAAGGGATTCAAGTATTTGTTTTTTAAGACTACATAGGGATGTAAGACTACGAGGGTTAATAAAGCTTCACTTTTCAAGAAAAAAAAGGAATGTAAGATGGATACGAGTTGTCAGTGCTATTCGACTATCACATTCGATAGGTATAAGTATGGTCTAAATATCGCCACTTGCTTAATCATTTCCTCCCTGCCCTAAATAAAACTAATAATTTATTCCCTTTTTGATTTTGTATGCAAAAATTGAATGGGAATTCTATATGTAATTTCGCACAACATGTTATTTTACACGATCTTTTTTTATTTGTACTAAAAAACAATATACGTATCCTCTTGTCATATTCATACTTAGATGAATGTTTTTTTAATGATGTAAATTCATGTTCGTTTAGGTGACATAAATTAAATAATTAGGATGGCTAAATGTGCTAAGTACCATTTTGTACACGTCTACACTTTCCTCAATTGAGTTGGTATCCGATTAGATTTTCGTATATGTCAATCGCCATGTGTTCCTTTTGCACCGCACATTCAAAATTTGCACCCATGTTTGTCTAGAAATTCCAAATTGTGGCTGGACAACATCTGATTTGTAATTGATCTGTAATTCACACATTTCTAATTTATCAATGAAGTATTTATTTGTCCTTTGCCTTTACCAACGACGATTGTTTTGAGTAGTCTCTCGTAGCACGCTGGTTAGGGTCATTTTCTGGGCTTACAACCCTTGTAAACTCTTTACACGTACACTTGGAAAATATAAAAATCCGGTAAAAAATCCAAATATATAACTATATAAATTCAATAGTATGATATATACGATATAATAAAAGTAGTACTACATCAAGATTGACACGTGGCAAAAAAAAAGGGTGGCAATGTTTCAAGGCTGTACATGCATATGACAGAACTTCAACATCGGACAGGCACATGACAAAACTTCACTGCACATTGCGCACATTTGTTAAACATGTGAAAATTCCCGCACTCAAAGTCCTTGTTTGGATCACAATATTCATTCCAAAATCCTACAGGAGTTGAACTATTTTTTATTTATGAAATTCCATGTCATTATTGAAATTTACAATTGAATGTTTAGTTGGACATACTCTGTACAAATCCACCAAAAATTGCTTTAGAACTTCAATACAAAATTCGCACCATCATTAAATCAGTGGAAACCCTGCATTCGAACATGTCCTTACTGTACCCTCAAATTTGAGCATACTTTGTCAAAATTCGCACCAAATTCCCTGATCCAAATGGACCCAAAAGAAAAATACGAACGACCAGGGGCCTATTGGCATTTTCCCATTTCCACTCCTCTAGATCCGCCAAGGCGGGCCGGGCCCTCTACGTCCTCGTCGCCTCGCCGCGCCGCGCCTTCCCCACGCGGCAACCACCTCGGCGTTCAGATCCCGCGAGCTCTCCGCTCTCCACCTCCCCGCGCGGCGGCGTGTCCTCCCCGAGATCTCACGCTGGATACCGTCGAGAAGATCGTCGAGGACTTCGCCTCGGACATCGCCATGAGTCCCTTCTCCTCCGGCACGCGTCTCCGGTGAGACCCCGCGCCCCAAATCTCCCCAACCCTCGCCGGATCCGTGTTGCTCTGCAGAACAATGCTGTAATTCTGCTTCGTGTGCTGCCGCAGGGACATGATACGCGCGATACGCGCGTGCAAGACGGCGGCGGAGGAGCGCGCTGTGGTGCGGCGGGAGTGCGCGGCAATACGCGCGGCCATCAGCGAGAACGAGCAGGAGCTCCGGCACCGGAACATGGCCAAACTCATGTTCATCCACATGCTCGGCTACCCCACCCACTTCGGCCAGATGGAGTGCCTCAAGCTCATCGCCGCCGCGGGGTTCCCGGAGAAGAGGGTTGGCTACCTCGGCCTCATGCTGCTCCTCGACGAGCGGCAGGAGGTGCTCATGCTTGTCACCAACTCCCTCAAACAGTACACCCGCACGACTCTATCTCTGCAATGTCGCTGTTGCGAGTGTTGTTTCTGCAAATGCTGTGCTGAGTTTTGAGTAATGTTAGTGCTTAATTTGGAGCAGAGATCTCAACCACTCTAACCAGTTCATCGTTGGTCTTGCGCTCTGCGCGCTGGGGAACATCTGTTCTGCCGAAATGGCACGGGATCTGGCGCCTGAAGTGGAGAGGTTGATGCTCTGTAGGGAAGTCAATACAAAGAAAAAGGTACTTTCTTGCGCACTGTAATACAATCCCAGTGGGTGAATCCAGTAGTGCATGACCAAAACAAACTGCTGTCACGTGAATTGTTGATGTGTAGTGTTTAAGGGCTTCAAACAGTCATGAAACTTAGGTATGTTGATTAAAAAACTACGTATTTTATGGGAACTACCAAAATCATTGGCTTTTGTGTACGTTTTCATCCGTTGATCTGTATGTAAACAACAATCTAAGTAATTTTTGGATGCAATGCAAACAAGTACCTTTTGGATCATTTTTAATTGTTTTCGATGGTATTTACAAAAAATTACACGGCGCGCATTCATTTTGTTTTGCCTTTTCATCTTTAGCAATGAGTTCTTTGCTTTATTTTTGATGGAAACATTAGTTATGTGTGACATTATTGATGGTCTACTTTTATCTGTTTATTAGGCTGCTTTGTGCTCTATAAGGATTGTAAGAAAAGTTCCAGATTTGGCGGAGAACTTCATGGCACCTGCCGCCTCATTGTTGAAGGAAAAACACCATGGGGTTCTGATATCTGCAATTCAGCTCAGCACAGAACTATGTAAAGCCAGCAAAGATGCGCTGGAATATCTGAGGAAGGTAAGGACATTCATTTTTTTTACACCTGAGGTCATTTTGAAATGACTGGATCAAGCTAATGGCCACTATTCGTTTTTAGTACCAAAAGTTTGTGCAAGAGAATTTTGCACCGTTTAGCAGCCCACAATTCAAGCAGCATTCCAGAAACTGTTTTGTGGCCTTCAGTCTGTCACCATATTTTGTGAACTACTCCACCACTAGTTCCATGTATTTTCTCCCAAAATCACCAATAGCACCACGCGGAAGCGCACAAAAAAACCAAATCATCGTTTCTTTATCTAAGTTTTTCTTCTATCGATCTAAATGTTCTGTATTTGATACTTTGATGCATCGCTGGTCACTACTCCTTGTTGTATGTAAGCGAAAAGTCATGGTTTGTAATATTTAACCTTAATATTTTATATGTTAAAAATGGTACTACTGTAATACTTGAGAGGTTGAGATATGCGTTATCCTCATATACTTTTACATTTCTTTTTTCATCGCAGAACTGCATTGAATGTTTGGTCCGAATACTGAGAGATGTGTCCAATAGTTCTTATGCTCCGGAGTATGACGTTTCTGGCATTTCGGATCCATTCTTGCATATCCGAGCTCTTAAACTTATGCGCATATTGGGTCAAGGAGATGCAGATTGCAGTGAATATATGAATGATATTCTTGCTCAGGTGATTGATTAATCTGTATCTTTGGTTTCACATGCAGAACACGGCCATTTATTGTTCATCATGCAAAGCATGCATGATTAGGTCTGGGCATGTATTTATTATTCTTACTCTTTTTCTGGTTTCTGATATATCTCTGTGATTTGCCTTCCAATCAGGGCAGACCTACAATATCATGGACGCGATATATAATACAGTGAACTTAGTTTTGCACTTTTCCTTTTTTTGTTGTGAAGAACTAGTTTTTCATTATTTAGCCCATAGACAGATGACTCATGTATTTCATGTTCTGCTGATTACACTATGATGTATTTCCATGAGGTCCTTCCTTAAGGGGTGCATATGTTGGATTCTAAGTCCATCCCTATTTACTGTTTTTTCCCCATAGGTCACCTTTTTTTTTTGCAGTTGAGTGCTTCCTTGTATATTAGAGTGGATAACTAACCATCATTGTTATGTTTATACAGGTTGCAACAAAAACTGAGTCAAACAAGAATGCTGGAAACGCCATTCTGTATGAATGTGTTCAGACTATAATGGGTATTGAAGCTACCAGTGGTTTACGTGTTCTGGCAATCAATATTTTGGGTAGATTCCTGTCGAATCGTGATAACAATATAAGGTCAATCTGCTATTGCTTGTTGCTCTAGAGTCTTGATTGCCTATTTTTTCTACTTTTTTTTAGCCCAAGGTGTTTGTGAATAATTTCTTCAACCTTTCTTGATGGACCTGCTAGTTGTCATAGGTGATTATATTGAGCTTGCAGCTATAGCTTATGAATATTGATTCAGCTGTAACTATTTTCTAGCAATGATACATGGAACAATTGGTTGCTGTTGGTTATTTATCTTGTTTTTGATTAATGAAGTGCATATTGGTTTATCCATCTGCTCATAGGAGTTGTATTTACTGTCTCTATCACTCTTTCAGATATGTTGCTCTGAACATGCTTATGAGGGCCATTACAGTAGACGCACAAGCAGTACAGAGACACAGGACAACGATATTAGAGTGTGTAAAGGTAAGAATGCATGTTACTCCGTCCGATATGCTGAGTGTTTATCTTACTATACTACGGATTAATTCATGTCCATGTATGTACGGTATTGGACTAAGAACTCTCATTGTTATTTTTTGATAACATTCTGCCCAAATGATGCTGTTACCTCACCCTGACAGTCCCACACTTGTAAAGCTTCAACATGCCATTGTCCTTTCAAGATTTTAAGCATTCACATCTGTGCAAGCCCCCTGTATCGTGCTAACTCAGTGTAGAACCACCTTTTGGTTTCAACTTTCAAAAATCCTTGAATTAGTAAAAAAAAACGTGGCAAAGGGGTTGGCATATCTAGTCTAACATTGTACCAGGAACTGTCGGTACTTTCATTAATCCTGCACCCTTGGATTAGAGAGCTTCTGTTGTAGTTGCTAAAGCTGGATTCATATTATATGGGGGCAGAGTGAGAGTAATCAGTTTGTATGTTACTGCTCTTGCAAAATGACCAATTTTACAGTTTTGCGGGCTGCAATCAACACTGGTATTTACTGTTTTTGGCACCCTAGTCCTGTTAATCTGGCTTTTAACATTTCTAATTGCTGTGCACCTTTCAGGACGCTGATGCTTCCATTCGCAAAAGGGCCCTTGAACTTGTTTTCTTGTTAGTCAATGATACAAACGTAAAGCCTTTGACTAAAGAGCTTGTCGATTACTTAAATGTAGCTGATCCAGACTTCAAAGGAGATCTCACAGCAAAGATATGCTCAATAGTTGAAAAGTTAGTATCTATTTCTCTTGTTGGTTGCTTGTGAACTTATGGAGCGTTTAACATGTTGCATCTCTAATAGGTTTTCTCAAGAGAAGTTATGGTACCTTGATCAGATGTTCAAGGTTTTATCTCTGGTAAGTACCTAAGTACCATGGAGCTATTTTTATATCTGAAAAGTATGCACTCCAGAACATCATTTTTTTGGTTTCTTGCAATTCTTACTTCTAACCTTACATCTTTTTGCTGCAACACTGTTGGAGCCACTAGGTCTTAGTTGTTTCTTGATCCTTTTTCTGAGCAAGCCTGCTCAACTTGCATGCATGTAAATACGGTACAATTTAAGTCTGTATGCATCGTACAAAGTGGAAATTTCAAGTGAGGGTATTACCTGCATTGGCACTTTCGCACACTTAGATAAGAAACTGCGGGAAATGAAGCTTCCAGTAATGGTTTGCTAATATAGCTAATATGATAATATGGTTTGCCTTATAGTTGGGCCTCCTGCATTTCTCCTTGCCTTTTTTTTTTTACCTCATGTATACAAATATGCACACAGCAACCTCCAAATGCCTGGCACTTCGGAGAAATCAACCACAATCACAGGTAATTCGTCATAGCTCTTTTGAACCACACGAAGATTGCTATCTTAGCACATCCGTTAGCCTGTCCATTTGTAAAGAATTTTTTTGAATTGCACAAAAACTTGTATTGCTACATGTGATTTTAAATCTATTTAGATGTAGCAGCTACAGTGATGACCTGGGGAAAAATATTGCAACTGGTATTTTGGACAATGTTCATAGTTATGTTGCGACCCATTATGTCGGTGGGGGATACCAAACTTAAGAGAAAAATTAGCTGGGAGATCAACATGTAATTGTTTGAATTAGAATTGTAATCCACATTGTTATTTGATGCATAATGCATGCATTTACAATTGGGAAATACCTCCAGGTTCTCTTGCCTTGGCCAACGTGCAAAAACAATCCAACTTCATGTTGCACCTTGTTCAACAGGCTGGAAGTCATGTGAAGGATGATGTATGGCATGCCCTTATTGTTGTATTAAGCAATGCATCGGAACTTCAAGGATACTCAGTGAGGTCATTGTATACAGCCTTACAAGCATATGGCGAACAGGTTAGGGAAAATTTTATGCTCTTTATAGTGACATTCCATTTGATCCTATCAGATGTTTGTAACTTTGTTAACATTATGTTGTTTAGGGAAGTTTAGTAAGAGTAGCTGTTTGGTGCATCGGTGAGTATGGTGAAATGCTTGTGAACAATGTTGGCATGCTGGAAGGGGAGGAACTAGTTACGGTGAGTGGATAATTCCACGCTTTGTTCTTTTTCTGACCCTCTGAACTAGCTCGATTATGCTTCCATCTGACTGAAGTGCTCCAGAATTTGTCACATATTCAAGTTCTATTGTTGTCTGCTCTAACTTCTATGTGAATGGGCCCGGCTGATGGCCATCCCGGCCCATCTAACAAGGTCTCAGTGATTATTTCCAGGATTTCATTGCAAATAATTCGTTTGGATATTTATGCATGGAACATGGCCTTATTTATAATTTAGACATTTATAAGAGAAATGAATTGCATTAGGACCCTTTTCCAACAACAGATTGGGCTATTACTTGCTTACATTTGTTGTACAAGCATTTGATTTGGTACCTTTTAATGTCACTTGTAACTTGTCAGACGTCATGTGGAATACGTTAACTCGTTCAGGTAACAGAATCCGATGCTGTGGATGCTGTAGAGATCGCTTTTAACCGCTACTCTGCAGATGTGACAACTCGAGCTATGTGTCTGGTTGCTCTTTTGAAGCTCTCCTCACGATTTCCATCGACATCAGAGTAAGATATCTTTCAACTTGACCTCATACGGTAGCTACATAACTTTTATACTTTATTAAATACCAACCAACTCAAAGCTGCAGTGATTTTAACAATAAATTTGAAGGTTTTTGTTCTTTTGCAACCAAGTAGGCAAGCCTACATTGAGAGGGGGAGAGTGTACGTCTGGTTTGTTCTGTGGAGTGTAGAAAGAAGAATACAATAGGGAATAAGGGAGGCAACAGAGGCTGACATGTGGGTCCTTTATATTATTGTTTTCTTTCCAATAAATGGAGGGAGGAAGGGGTGTGGTATCCATTTTGGCGTTCAAGCAAAACTTGAACATACAGGTGACGTTGAAGTGAAAAGTGAATGGTTTTGAAACCAAGGGGTGCTCGTCAGACTTGGACAGGAAATGAGGGTGGTAAAATGGACTTATTCCATCAATTTTCCTTAAAAATCTCAATTTTGGGCAACTGTATTATTTCTTATTACCAGTGAACTTTGGATTTGTTGTATCATTGAATTAAGGAAATATTTTTCCTTGTGCTCCCTGAAGAACTATGTGATGCTGTATTTGTTTGTACATTATTGTAGTCATTGGTGACACGCTGACATGTATGATCTCCTCATCCTTAGGATTCCCTTCAATGCACCTTCTTTACAGGCTTATCACATCTGTTTTGACATATGTTGATATATCTGCCCTTAGTTTTTTTGGATTAATATCTACCTCTAACTACTTCCTATTTGTGTCAACAATTTCAATTGGTGCCTTTTTGTAACGTGGAAATACTTATCATGTAACTAGTGTTTACTATTACCTGGTGATTCTTATAATATATTACCGGTTTGTTAAATAATATGGTGTTACTGTCTTAACAGGAGGATAAAACAAATAGTTGGCCAGAATAAAGAGAATATTGTGCTTGAGCTACAGCAAAGATCAATTGAATTCAGTTCCATTATACAAAGACATCAGTCTATCAGGTGGGTTACCAAAGTTCTAGATGTTTCTACCAGAGATCTCTATGGTATTCTGGTACTTTTGGAAAATATTGATCCTAGAAAACCTGGTACAAGTGCAGATCGTCTTTGCTTGAACGTATGCCTGTATTGGATGAAGCTAGTTATCTGGTGAAGAGGGCTACTACCACACAAGCAACTATTTCAGCAGATAAACTTGCTCCGGCAGTCACTCCTGGAGGCCTTAAGCTTCCAAATGGTGTAGCAAAACCTACCGCGTCTCCTTTAGCTGATTTGCTTGACTTGAGTTCTGATGGTGCGTCAGCTACTACTGCCGCTACTACTACTACAGCACCTAGTGATTTTCTACAAGACCTTTTGGGTATTGGTGGGACAAATTCATCAATGGCAGGTATTTATTTTCAGTATCTCCGTTCTTGTTCCCATGTACTTTCCACGTTAGGTTTGCTTCTCTCGTAACAAAAAGAGTAAATAGTGCTTTATTACCTATTGTGCTCTCCCTCCCTCCTTCCCTCCATTTTCTCTCTATCTGATATGCACTCTTACCTTCTCTGCAATTTGAGTTTACTGCATGCTCAGTAACTTGTTAAAGAGTAATATATCCTTTTAGCCTAACTTTAGTTTTGTTACTATATTATTGGATCTGCTTCAAAATTTTGTATTCTGCCCACAAAAAGGTCTATTACATTTGCCTTTGCCTTTTCAATAAGCTCCAGTGATGCTGTGGTGTATACATTCCAATATCTCATATATTGCAGCAATGTATGAATGAGTTCTGTACTTCAATTATTATCTTTTGTGCATTTATTGTTACAATCTTTATACTTGTTATCAGAAAATCATGGATACCCAGGCCCCTCCAGTATGGTGGCTTGGGTATCCATGATTTGACGACCCTCGGTTGGGCTCTTCGTATGAGGTGGCTTTGGCTTCAGAAGACCGAGCCTTCGTGACCTTGGACAGGGTTGCAAGTTCTGGCTCATCCAAATGCACGTGCTTTGTTTTCTATGGCCATGGTGACTTTGGTTGGAGATGGCACAAATACTAAATTTTGGTCCGATCGGTGGCTCCATGGTCGATCCATTGGAGAATTGGCTCCTCATCTCATTGCGCTAGTTCCAAGAAGGATAATTAACCAAAGGTCCGTGGGAGAGGCTTTAGTTGGGCTCAAATGGGTGACTGACATCAAAGGGGTCCTCTCTGTTCAGGCAATTGACTAGTATCTCCAAATTTGGGATTTGCTGGATGGTATGACTCTTCAGCAAGGTGTGCAAGATCAGCACTTTTGGAAACTGTCAGGATCAGGAGTCTATTCTAGTAATTCGGCCTACAATGCCTTTTTTGTTGGGACAATCAGGTTTGCTCCTTGGAAACGGGTTTGGAAATCCTGGGCGCCACTGCATTGCAAGTTCTTTATGTGGCTTGCTATCCTTAGTCGCTGTTGGACAGCTGACAGATTGGCCAAACGTGGTCTACCACATCCTCCTTCATGTCCACTTTGTGATCAAGCTGAAGAGTCCATCCAACATCTGCTAGTTTCTTGTGTGGTTGCTAGACAAATTTGGTTTAACATTTTCCAGCGAGTTGGTCTGCTGGCTGTGACTCCACAGCCGGACATGGCAGTATTCTCAAGCTGGTGGTGCCAAGAGTTGAAACAGATCAACAAGCAGCATAAGAAGGGTTTTAATTCGCTAATCATTTTAGTGGCTTGGGAAATTTGGAAGCATCGTAACGATTGCGTGTTCAATGGAGCTCCTGATGTGGGAATGGTGGTACAGGCAGTGACAGACCAAGGCGCAATTTGGTGTGCTGCTGGAGCTAAGGACCTTCGGGTCCTGTTAGCTGGGTAGTCTAGGTTTCTGTTTCCTAGTGATTGTATGGTCACCCTTATTTTCCTGTGGCGTGTCTGTTTTAAGTTTTTTTGTGGGGATTTAGTGTTGTACTTCGTTCTTCTTCTTCTTTAATGAAATGACACGCAATTCTCCCGCACGTTTGGGTTTTTTTCCTTTAGCACTTCATAAACTTCTCTCTGTTTATGTTCAGGTGTACCTTCATCTGCAAGCACAGATATTCTGATGGATCTTCTGTCCATTGGGTCATCTCCATCACAGAATGGCCTGCCAGCATCAGACTTTACTCATCCTGGTCCAGGTAATAGTAGTTCTTATTGTACTGATTGTCTATGTTTCTATTTATAACTGTTGCCTAATTGTGTTATACTGATGTAGCAGAGACTAAACCTGTTCCTGTTGTACCTGAAGCTATTGATCTGCTCGGTAGTTTGCCATCAAGTACATCTGTTTCCGGTTAGTTTGGTTTAATATTGACCTTATGATTTGCCTATTTTGCTGTTTATAACTATTGATGATTGTCGACCACTGATGCAGCAGAGACTAAATTCACACCTGTTTTACCGAAAGCTATTGATCTGCTTGATGGTTTGTCACCAAGTACATCAATTTCAGGTTAGTTTTGTTCTAGATATTTGCAAGCAAGAGCTAACTGTAATATGTTCATAGTTATGAAGTGTCTAAGTCTCCTTATTTGAGCAGGACTTGAGAACACAGCCCATCCATCAATAACTGCTTTCCAGAGTGCAACCTTGAAGGTCACCTTCGATTTCAAAAGGCAGCCTGGAAACCCGCGAGAGACTGCAATTCATGCCACTTTTACAAATTTGACATCTAGTACTTTTACAGATTTTATTTTTCAGGCCGCTGTTCCAAAGGTAACATCTTAGTGCTGTATTCTATGTTTGATCTGTCTGTTTACATTACAAATTATATCTGACATTTCATATTTCACCTTTCTGAAGTTGGGTTTTTTTTTCTCGACACGCATTAGTTTTGTGGCTTGCAATTGTCACTTGATGAGCAATGATCATGCTCCACGATAGTCTCCGTGTCATATAACTTGGGTATTTTATGGTCTATAAGCTACCCATGCGGTTGACCATTCGTTCGTTCTTTCATAAATTTATAGGGCTTGACATTTGTAGTTATTCTGTATTGCATAGATCCCTATACAAATGCATATATAACTCGTTTCTTTTCACATCAGATTAATGGGGAGTAGTTGCTTCCTCTTCTTTTCTTTTTTTGTTTATCGACTTAAAGTTCTAGCAAGGCTAAAAGATTTGGTTGATATAATGGTGATGTTTCTTATACTGTCCAAAACCATATTGCAGTTCATCCAATTGAAACTGGATCCTGCTAGCGGCAACACTGTTCCAGCTAGTGGAAATGGTTCAGTCACACAAGGGCTCAATGTCACCAATAACCAACATGGACAGGTATATGAAGATCTGCATCCTTCACTTCCCGTTCAGCTTTTGCGTGTATCTTCTCGCCCCGTGCTTATAGCTGATGTTTCGTTGCTATCCCTATCCTGCCGAGCAGAAACCGCTTGCTATGCGTATCCGGATGTCTTATAAGGTGAATGGCGAGGACAGATTGGAACAAGGCCAAGTCAGCAATTTTCCTTCTGGGCTGTAGTGCCATTTGTGTATAATTTTATATCATGCTGTGATAGTTTTCTCAATTTGACGTTAGAGGCAGAGCGATATTTCTTTACACTGTTGTACGTTTTCTTTTCATTCTTGTCCCCCATTTGCGGGGTGCTTACAGCAAATAGTTCAACGGCCGTTCATTTTTCCTATATATATTATTTATTAAACAGCAGCATTGTGATATCTTCAAATTCATCACTTGGCGTAAATCACGCTTAAGGATAATCGAAAAAGAAAAGTTTTTTCCAGCTCCCGTGTCATTCAAATCTCTCATTTAAGGATCGGAAAAAAGGTTCATAGAAGGACCTACCAATGGAGAAGCAAATGGCCACAACAGGCTCAGAATGTCATGCTCAGATGCCTGCTAGCTGGCTCTCGATGGTCTGTATGATCCGCAGGTTTAAGAGGAGAGAAAACTCCCCGTACGTACCTAAACACGGTCGACGGCGAGATGGACAAGATCAGCCACGACGTCCTGCTGGTGCTGGACATACTGGGATGGCTGGCGACGTACGTCCGCTCCGTCGCGAGGACCTCTATCCTCTCGCGGCGGGTGGACGTCCCTGCCGTGGCCCGCCGGAGATCCCCAACGTCTTTCTTGACGTGGGAAACCTCTTCATCGCTCGGACGGCGGGTGGCAACCTGCGCGGCACCGGCGTCGCTTCGGGGAGCAGCACCACGCCACTGCGGGGTTCACCGGCGCGCTTCTTGTCCGCACCATGGAGCAAGCGGGTCATCGAGACGCTGAGCGCCTGAGCCTCAAGTTCATGCTGACGAGGCGCGACTGCTTGCAACGCATCGGCGCGCTCGTTGGCGACGCGGCCGACGCCGGTAGGGTCAAGACACTGTTCTCCTCCATCGTTTGTAGCGAAATTATTCCAAACCCGATCAACAGTGTAGCGGGGGGATAACAGATTCAAATGACTCTGTAGCTTCTACGCCTGGCTGTACGACACAGGCTTCTCAGCGCACAGCTAAATGGTAAACTTGTGGTGCACAAATTTCAGAGGAGTCTACAACTACAAGCCATCGTATTTAAATATATTTAGTTGCTAATAGAACCGCGGATCCCAAATATTATACATTTATGTCATACAGTGGTGGATCCAGCCCAATACCAAGGGGTGCTGGGTCTCTTGCTATTGGACAAAATTCATAATTTATAGGTTAAAATAATATATTTTTTCTGAATTTTTCCTTTCTTTCTCTAGGCTTTATGGGCTTGTGGACTAAAATAATACATTTTATTTTTGAATTTTCCTATATCTTCCTCTAGGCTTCCTGGGCTGGACCCGTGCTGCAGCCCCTAGCACGGGCACTAGATCCACCCCTGATGTCATACATTCATTTACAATAGCCTAAGCATAAGTACACAAGTCGATGGTAAAGTTCTAGAAGCAAGGCTTGCTTGGTAATCTCAATCCAGAGTTCATCACGCACAGGAGGCTTACCTCTATTGAGATTGAATGATAAGGCTTACCCCTAATGTCTATCGATGATGCAGAACCACTGGCATCAGCACCACTATTTGAACCTTCGGTCGCCATCTTCTCAGTTCTCACCGTCGGAAGTTGGTTAGGTCCAAGTTGGATTAGACATCGCTACTGTTGAGCCAATCAACACGGGAAAAGGGGACGGGGAGAAGGAAAAATGGAAGCCACATGGTGGTGGTCCTCGCTGGTCTGCCGTTGATCGTAGTGGGCTAGCATCAAGCGCCTCCTCTGCTTCGGTGCTTCCCACCGTCTGCCGTCGTTTGGCCTCCCTAGAGCTTCGCTATCGCCTGACCTCCCTCAAGCTTCGGTGTCGCCACCGAGTCGCCGCCCACCGGTCGTTGCTACGGGTGTGGAGGCGGCACTGCTACTACGCACCTGTGACTCATTGCGCTCTTGCGTTACTGTGTGTACGAGCGGCTAGGGCAGAAAGTGTGCGCATGGATATCGGCCTAAGTGGGCTGATCCATATCGTGTAACTGAGCCAATACGTATTGACCCACGTATCAGGTTAATAAGTATTTATTTTTGTGTGGATACACCATAGATACGTATCCGTATCGTGTACAATGTTTGCTGCGGATACGGCACAAAACTAGAGTATCCGTGTTTTAGAGCCCCCCACTCCCCAGCAATCAGCCAAACCTGGAACTTCACTGGACAAAACAGTGACCATTGTTCATTACTTTGTACCCTTGCCATGAACAGATCAGGAACCCATAGAGATAGAAAAGATCCCTTGCACGATGCTCCTCATGTAACTTGCCCACAACGAGGAACATTTTACAACTAAAGAGTGGGGTAGTCTAAAAAGAATGAGAAATTCTACGATTTGCCATCGAATAACTACCGATTCTACAATTCACCATCGAATAAATTATGTTTACTTCTATACCATCGAATAAATGTTTCAGTTCCTTATATGCCATCGACTTCCGATACTACCGTACGCTGTACTGTTCAACTTATTATGAACAGTATCCGAGAATAAAAAAAGTCACAAAAAATATGTCGATTTTTGTGCACGCTCTATAATTCATAATAAACCCGTTTTAATTGTATTCACCTAAAAATACTATATAGAATTCAAACTAAAATTCTTCAAAATGTACTACTTTTGTAAATTCTTGCAATTTTTAAGCCTCATAAAAATTTACAAAAAATCTGAGAAAATTTACTAATATTCCTCTAATGTGATGTAATAATTTCTAAAATTATCTCCCACGGTGAAAAAGTGAGTTCTTTGTAATGCACAGTATTACAAAAGTAGCAAATTTTGAGAAATTTTAGTTTGAATTTTACACAGTATTTTTAGGTGAATACAGTTAAAATGGGTTGATTATGAATTATAGAGCGTGCACAAAAATCGACATATTTTTTGTGATTTTTTTTACTCTCGGGGTACTGTTCATGAACAGTACAGCGGAGGGTAGTATCTGAAGACAACGGCATATAAGTAACTGAAATATTTATTCGATGGTATAAAAGTAAACAGAATTTATTGGATGACGAATTGTAGAATCAGTAGTTATTCGATGGTAAATCGTAGAATTTATCAAAAAGAATAGCATGACAAACACTTGAGCACACATTCTTATACAGTATACTATGAAGACGGTAATTTTCTTTTGTAATTCTGGAGGGTGTCGTTTCTCTAGTTTTCTCTTTGTTACGCTTTTGTTGGCAAATTGGTAACCCCGGTAAGGTTTGTAAGACTTGGTTATATGCTTTCTATAAAAGCAGGTCAACCTTTCTCAGAAAAGAAAAATGAAGACAGTAATCAAAAGCCAAAAAGTATTCAAATCACAGCTGGTTATTGTTCAAGAAAGCGTGTTATTGTTCAAGAGCTTTTACCTTCCCATGGTTCTTTCTTAGATTAAGGAACTCAAAGATATCGGCATGCCACGTCTCCAAGTAAACAGCAAATGCACCTAAATGTAAGGCATCTGTAAGAAATTTTCGACAATCATGTAAATAAGGTCTGGTCTAACTTACAGATGCTACTAACCTTTTCTCTTGCCTCCACCTTGATCAACATAGCGGACAGTATCATTGAAAACACGTAGCATGGGAATAATTCCATTAGAAGTCCCATTTGTTCCTCGAATGTAACTCCCAGTAGCTCGAATATCGTGAATTGAGACACCAATTCCTCCAGCAGATTTGCTTATGGCAGCACATTCCGAGAGAGTATCATAAATTCCCTCGATACTATCGTCTTTCATGCAGATGAGGAAGCAGCTACTTAGCTGCATAAGAAAAGATGAGATTAAAGATACAATTTAACACTCACACTGAACATTTATTTGGAAGAAGGGAGCAGTACTTGGGGCCTTGGAGTGCCAGCATTGAAAAGGGTTGGGGAAGCAAGAGTAAACCAGCGCTGAGACATCATGTGGTATGTTCTGACAGCAGAATCAATATCATCCTTATGTATTCCAACAGAAACTCTCATTAACATATGCTGTGGCCTTTCCACGACCTTTCCACCATCTTTCAACAGATAAGACCTCTCAAGCGTCTTAAAGCCAAAATAATCATAGTCCAAATCTCGGTCATAAATTATTTCACTGTCCAAGCGAGCAGCGTTCTGAAATGAAATATATATTAGAAATTGAGCACTCTTAGAAGTTCTGTAAGTTGCATTATATGCAAATAAATAAAGTACTATGCACTGATGTAAATTATGACAGCAAGTAGCTAGAGTTCAACATGTTTTTGGCCGATTTTATGGTTTTCGTGTATAACATGAAGCACCCGAAGAACTAAATCAGATGCTAATTACAATATCCTTGTATTTTTAGGGCAAATTACAATATCCTTGTGACACATAGTAGAAGCACACAAACTATCTAAATGGGAAGAGGTAACACATGTTCGCCTAAAGGGCATTGTTAGCCTGTGCATCGCACCTTAATGATGATCTCGTAAACGTCATCCGCAATCAGGGTACCATCAACCCAGATTTCGCGTTGAAATGCGTATACATGACCTTTACCCTGCATAAAAACATCAACACAACCAAATCACAAAGCGGGTCATAAAACTTTCCTATACAAGCAAAACGCAGCCACCTACGTCTCCGAGAAGGACTTCATGGTGTTCTTGTGCAGGTTTGAGACCGCGATCCTCGCCGCCAGCTTCACAGCGCATAGAAATGCCAAAACCAGTCAACAACTACCGCATCGCCCCGCCGGAAGATTAAAACAAATCGTGGACGGATCAATTATGGGTTAAGTGGTCACCGAGGCGTAGTCGGGGCGGGAAGCGGTCATGGCGGCGAGCTCGTCGAGCTGGCTGGTGGTGACGCCCTTGTAGACGCCGGCGCAGACCTTCTGGGCGACGAGGACCGGGTCGCAGTGCTCCGCGCTGAGGCCGTAGCTGAGCGTCTTGAGCCGCGCGGTGATCTTGTCGAAGTGGACCGACTCCTGCCAGCCGTCGCGCTTCACCTCGTACATCGTCCGCCGGCCTTTCCCCCGAACACGTCGCTGGCAGCCGAACGAGGGCCTGGGGATCGGCAAGGTTTGGAGAGGGGAATGGAGACGAGGCGGCGAGAGCTTTAGACGGCTTGGAGCAATCAGTGATCGCGGCGTGATTGAAAGTACAGGAGAGGAACCGCTTGGAAGCGCGGGAGGGAAGTTTTTCGCGCGCCGTTTTGGTGCCTTGGTGGGAGGGAGAGGAATGCCAAATTTTCACTAGACTTATTCATTTGAGATTCTTGCCGAAGACTTAGGTAAAAGAAAAGAAAAGAGATAGATAAGAAAAATAAATATCATATAAGATAGATGAATAACCGAGATAAATCATGCCTTCATAAGTCTTGCATTTCCCAAAGGAGTCGCATGCTGGCAATGGAGCTTTGCAAATTGCAATACGCATTGAAGGTTCAAAATTCGTTCTCCAATGTAGCATCATTATAAGACAACATAATCTGAACAGAAGGTCCCAGCACGCTGGCAATCGGGAGAAAGGTCTCAATCGCAGAACTGAATAGTCTGAATCGAGTTCAGTCTTCAGGTTTGATCTGGTGGCTGCCCAGGAGGATCTTGACTCTGCTGAGCTGCAACGAACCTGCTTGTGACTGCTGCTGTGGACCAAGCACTGGCTGACATGAAGGGCACTGCAATGGGAAAGGCGTCCGAGGTAGAGCCATCTGACCACCATAAGGTGGCTAGTATGGACTATGGAGGGTACTGACCCTGGTAATTCTACTCGGTTATTCAGGCATCTGACCACATACAGGCTCCTCATCCTCTTATCATCAGGTGACAGGGATGGCATCTCACCTGCCTATCTAAGGAGCTTAACAGCAACTGGGTCATTTAACTCTGCAGAGAATAGAATTTTTGTAAGATTATCTTCAAGATGAGCACATGAGAACATAAAATCTCCAATTTATGGACCAGACATGGTAGAGCAAAAACACATCAGACATTATCTCGATAGTCATAATTATAATCAAGACGAAGACCAGTACATTTAGTTCATGGACTTATCAGGAGAAAAAGGAAAAAGAAAACCAAATGATGGGTATAGACAGGACAGGACCACATTGAGTTGCAAATTATGGCTTCCAAATATAAGAAAAAAGTGCTGAATTTATACTAATGCAGATACATATATGCTTAATAAACACACACACACACATACATATACATACATACATACATACACATATATATTCACAAACATTCTGGAACAGAAGGGTCCATACACTGTGTGTGATCTATAACGCACTTGTCTGTTAAGCACTTAAGCTTACCAACCAGTGTAATATGATAACATGACTAAACAACTAGGACTAACAGGTAACATAAAAATGTGCACAGATATTAACTGAAAGATGTAAATGAAATAATCATCACATAACCATGGTAAAAAGGATGTGTGCACATTTTGCATTCTTTATCATAATGTGCCCTCATCTGCGCAAAAGGAAAATAAAAGAGAAAACGTTAGTTGCCCAATGATGAATTAAAGATTGCAAAAACAAAATCCATAAAAGGCGTGCCAGTTCGGATAATCAATCCCCAAACTTTTCAATGCTGGATGTTTCTATATCAGTTGAACTAACAGAGTTATCCACATTTTTGGTTCAAATCTGCATTTGATTCCTATTGTTCAAAAAACGTTCGGACTCTGCACCCAAATAGCAAAGTAAAGTACCAAACATCACGCAAAAGAAAGAAAAAAGGCAGAAACCATATAGAAAATGGTGTAATACTTGCACACAGGAAACATAAATTACTTATAGGAAATACTAAAACAAGCTCCATACATGTCAAATTAAACCAAATATCAACAGCACGAATAGTTTGAAGATTAAACAAAAAAAAAACTCAGAACAATTGTTTCCCAAACAGTAAACAATTAAAAGAAATAACAAATTAAGCTCCTCAGACGTCTCTTCATCTCCACACGATACAGGAGCTGCTTTCAGGAATTGGAACGACATAGGTGGTGAATTCAGTCATCACCGGAGTATTCAACCTTAATGAAGAAGATTTGGCACAGCGTAAACGAGGAAACAAGCAGGCAAATGTCTCCCAAACATTAATCCATGAGAAAGTAAGCTCCTCAGATGTCTCTTCATCTCGACACGATGCGCAGCATTTCAAAGGAGCTGCTTTCCGGAATTGGAACGACATAGGAGGTGAATTCAATCATCACCGGAGTATTCAACCTTAATGAAGAAGATTTGGCACAGCGTAAAAGAGGAAACTAGCAAGCAAATGTCTCCCAAACATTAATCAATGAAAAAACAAAGTAAGCTCCTCAGATGTCTCTTCATCTCGACACGATGCGCAGCATTTCCGGAATTGGAACGACAAAGGAGGTGAATACAGTCATCACTGGAGTATCCAATCTTAACGAAACAGAATCAGCATAGCGTAATGCGTACCTCGAATTTGCATTAAAAGAATCAACACGTATCCAGCCCAAGTAAGAACCCAAAAAAAATCCAAACCCCCGGATTTTCAACACACGGCAAAAGAATTCAACTCTTTAAGCCCCTAGCCGTCGAACGCAGATCACTGGAAACCAGCTCCTCACCAGCTCTTTAAGCCACCAACTCTTCATTAACGAACCGTTGAAAGACTAAAAACAACGAAGGGCATCTATTATCTAGACGGGAGCTAGGGTTTGGGCATGTACTGCGCCGCCGCCAACGAAGAAGAGGCGACGCGATACTGGAGGGAGGTTGATTTAGCTCGGCCCGAGGAGGAGAATGGCGAAAGATGGGCCAAGAAGGCGTTGGGCTCTCTCTCAGTAGTTAGTTGCAGTGGCTGGGGCCTCACTAGCCCACGCGGCGCCCGACCGCGTTTTCTCCGGGCCTCTCCGCCCCGTGCGCGGCCGCGGGATGTCTGCGGGGACGTAAGTGTTAAAGAAACCGAGAGTTTTATAACAGTTATAATTAAATGTAGATTCATCTTGATCTTTTATAAAATTTGATTTTATATTTTAAGAGTTTTTAATTATATATAAGAATAAAAAAAATATTGTAGAACACAGATGAACAAAAGAGAAATTTTTTATGAGTGTTTGTGAACTAGTTAGAGATGAGTTCCTCCTTTAAATCTAGACATGTTACTACCTCCTTTATATACATGAGAAGGAGAACTTACAAATAGGTCTCTTTCGGTAGATTTATATCTAGTTAGATATTCTTTTCTCAGTCTATCACCATGCGGAGCGTGCGTGTTGCACCTTGCGCCGGTGGTATTATCGAGCCCACATTTACTCTTTGATGCCTCCACTTTTACTTTACCTCGGGAGCCTTGCCTATCCCATCGTCATGAGCTGCAAGCTTATCTGCCAAGTCATTACGTTCCAGCCTTCCGTGAGCCCGTCTACGAACTCATACACTTACCTGGTTATTCTGCAGACCTTGTTCCATCTGTCGTACGGCACTAAGTCAGTCCGTAAAAACCCCACTCTATAGCATTTGATGATATGGGATGGGGCACTATCCATCTACGCTAGCTACGACTTTATTCACTGAAGGAGGTGTCTTGGGAAGGAAAACACTTGAGTAGAAATCAATAAATACGATTATATAGGTTAGGTATGGACGTCTCGTGACTAGTAAGGGCTGGTTGTGGAATCACAATATATCGTAAGAAGATTGGTCACGCAAGTTTCGCGCTGGTCGAGCAAGCCTTGACCTGGTCGCGTGATTGGCCAGGGTTCAAGAAATATCACCCGCTAGTCGTCATATCCCTCGTAGGGCCCATTAGCCATGACGCTCCCCTTACTCAATACTCTGACAGGCCGGATATTTTGTAGACTCTATCTAGAATTAGAATAATCAGTCATTTATTTTGTTGCTGAATTTAGAATGATTAAATGAATAAATGAAAGCTCAATAAGAGCAAGCTAAATTGTAAATAATATTTTTTCGGTATTTATAGAATATATGTGGCATATGTATAGAAGAAGTGTGTATTATGGATAGTGGAACCATATCTTAAAAGAAAATAAATATTTTTAGTCTATTAGAAATAACTCTAGAAATGAGATGGCTATCACTGGTACTGATAATTGCATAGTAGATTCTGAAAGAGTCATATTCATACTACATACAGGAGCTACTTTGCATATTAAAGAAGCATTATTGTATCATGAATCTACAAGAAATCCCTTAAGTTTTAAAGATATTCGCGCTAGTGGTTTCCATGTAGAAACTGGTGAAGAAGATGGTAGGGAGTACTACACATCACTAAGCGTGATAGTGAAGTAAGAATACTAGAAAAAACTTCCCTCCATGAGCAGTAGCTTATACTACACTAACATTAGAGCACATGAAGTGTTCATTACCTTGAAGATTGTATTTTGTAGTGTATAATTATTCTCTCTATGGCATGATAGATTTGGTCACATGGTCTTACAATAATGAGAAACATAATTAATAACTCACGAGGTCATAGCATAAATGTATAGAATTTCCTGAATCATGAAGATTTAGTATGTCATGTTTGTGCTACCGGAAAATTAATGATAAGACCGTATACCTTGAAGATACAAGGTGAAATCCCTGTATTCCTGGACCGAATCTAGTGGATATTTGTGGTTCTATTCAGTCACTTTCTGACTTGTTCCGGTACTTTATGGTATTGATAGACGTATCCTTGAAGTTGTCGCATGTATATCTATTATCTATCCACAACCACGCATTTGTAAAGTTGATCTCGTAAATCATACAAATCATTAATATTTTTTCTGACCATCGAGTTAAATCCATTAAAATAAACAACGTTGGAGAATTTACTTCTAAAGAGTTCGATGATTATTGCACTGGTATGAAAATTAAAGTTGAATATTCTATATCGCACGTCCATACTCGGAATGGAGTAGCCAAATCACTGATAAAAAGAATAAAATTCATTGCTAGATCTTTATTGTAGCATTGTAATCTAGTTGCTACATGTTGGAGACATGTAGTCTTAAATACAACAACTCTCAATTAGAGATCATCCTCTTGCGAATTTGGATATATTGTTTATGTGCCAATACTGCCACCACAGCGAAACGCTATGGGACCTTGCATATGGCCCGCTTCGCTGATTGCATATCTGATGAAAATAATTTTTCGTCATTAGGTGGAGGAAATATATCCTTTGATGAAGAATATCGGGAAATTATTTAGCAGGCGGATGTAATTGCGCCACATGATTCTCGCACTAGTAAAGCAAATGATGAAGTATAGAAAATTATCAATTTTCAGAAATTAGCAAACAATCTACCTAATCATTTTTTGATTTTTGAAGAGCATGATTAAGTCACATGTGTCTGCATAAAATACATCGGAGATGGTGAAAGTACCAAAAGAAGGTACCCCTCATCTTATCCTAGAAGCTCAAAAAAAAAGATAAGAAATTCAGTTCCTCGAGTCCCAAGTAGCCGAAGACATCTGACGAAAGTGGGAAATGAGAGCTTACCACAGCCAATCATAAAAATTCCTTAAAGGAAAGAGAATGGGAGAATAGTTGAGACCTGACAATGGTATGGAACCTAAGGAAATAAGCATACTAGATTTGAATCTTCCCACGTAGTAAGAAACCAACAAAAATATGTACGCTGAATTTGATATTAGTAAACTAAAGGACCTTGCTCCCATAGTAAGAAATAATGAAGAAGCACCTGAAAGTGCACTGAAACAAATAATGAATAGCAAGATGAAGAAGCACCTGAAATTGCAACCCATAATGAAATAGCAATAAACTATGTTAATTCAGAAAAATCCTGGAATAGAGCAACCACAATAGTTGATGTGTACTTTATAATAAAATTGCCACAATTATAGATAATGGCCCTGAGCCTGTATCGCTCTCTGAATGTAGAATGAGGTCAGATTAGGAAGGCTGACAGAAGACAATAATAGCTGAACTGTTGTTCCTGAATAAAAGAGAGGTTTTTGAGTCAGTATGCCACACCCTCCCCACATCAAACTAGTAGAATACAAGTGGGTTTTTTATTTATAAGAGGAATGAAATGAGTGAATTGTGAAGTACAAAACACGACTAGTTGCATAAGGTTTCAATAAACAATCAGGCGTTGATTATAAAGAAACCTATTCTCCGATGATGGATGATATTACCTTTAGATATTTAATCTCGATGATAGTTAACCTAGAGTTGAAAATAAAATTGATGGATGTTGTGATCGCATATCTTTGTGGGAGCTTTGATTCGAACATTTATATGAAGGTAACTGAAGTAACACCATTGTCAAATTAGGATAGAAGAAATATATATCATTATAGCTATAATTGAATAAATCGTTATATGGGTTGAAACAATTATGTCCCAGAATGAATTTATGTATATGAAAATGATCTGAATATCATCGGTACAGAAGAAGAAAGTGAAAAGGCAATCTTGTACTTGAAGTTTGAATTTGAAATGGAAGATTTAGGTAAAATCAAGTTTTGCTTAGGCCTGCAGTTAGAGCATATGACAGATAGAATTTTTTTTCATCAGTCAAACTATACTCAGAAGGTATTAAAGCGGTTTGGTTTTGAAAATTCATTTCGCTCTAAAACCCACACAGTCGAAAGGTCATTGAAAGCAGATCAAGATACCTATAGACCTAGAGAAGAGAAGAGGAAGTATTGAGACCGAAATTCCCATACTTAAGTGCAATAGGTGCGCTGATGTATCCGGCTAATTGCACTATGCTGGATATAGTATTTATAGGAAACCTATTTGCATGATATAGTACAGAGTATACTAAAAGGCATTAGAATGACGTAAAGAATATTCTATGTTACTTGCAAGGTAGCAAAGATTTGAGCATGTTCAACAGAAAAAATTATACCTAAATCTCGTTAGATACATAGATGTTGGGTATCTGTCAAACTCGCATACAGCAAAATCACATATCGACTATGTTTCATATGTGGTGGAACTGCAATATCCTGAAAATCGTCAAAACAAAATCTTATATCTACTTCGACGAACCACTCGAAAATAATAGTTCTATATGAACCCGTATGAGAATGAGTATGGTTTAGAAAATTAATCAATCATATCCAACAGTTATATGGATTGAACATTACTAACATCCCCACCATTATCTATGAAGATAATGCTACATGTGTTGCACAAGTGCAGTCGGAATATGTAAAAAGTAACTTAACGAAGCATATTAACACTAAGTTCTTTTATGTTCATGAATTACATAGAATGAATGAAATAAAGTTAATGCATTCCGAATCATGTAAAAATCTTGTAGATTTATTTATTAAGTCTCTCTGCATCTAGTTTTGAAAGACGTGTTTATAGTATTACGATGATGAAGATTAGTTAGTTGCACATTTTAAGAGAGAATTTTCACATAATACCGATCCAAAGAATTAATCCTTAGCCAAGAAAATTAAATATCTAAAGTTAATTATGAAGATTATGTGAAGTATTTATGTAGATTGTACTCTTTTTCTCTTAAATGAGTTTTTCTAAAGTTTCTTATGATAAGATTTTTAATGAGACAATTCGTGTAATCATGTCGCGAGCTATGAACTCTTTCTCCTATTTTTTCACTAGATTTTCAGGGAGTTTTGATGAAACATATGCATTACACGAGAAGTGTCTCAGAGAGAGTGTTAAGGAAATCTAGAGTTTTTCAATCGAATATGAATTTATCTCGATCTCTTAAAAGATTCGATTCTTATCTTTTAGGGAATTTTGAAATTATATATACGAAATAAAATATCGCATTATAGAATATAGATGAATAAAAAAAAATCTTTTTCTCTATATCGTATCTCTTTCTGTAATTGTTTTCACGAAAAATCTCTCGACTATACCAGTAACAGTGTTCTCGTAAGCACGTTGCAGACACGTAGACGAGGTCGTCGTATTGGCGCTGACTCGCGCAATCGTTTAAGCGGCTCGTTCGTCTAGCATCAGTACAATAGTAGTCACCTTTGCATGAGTTAGGACTTAGGACTTGGATCTTAATTACTCAGGTTGATGCTAATAATGATCGTTAATCCTACTATCTTTTTGGTCGATCGTGTCTTGCATTATCTGGTTGCTTAGGCATTGTTGATGACGACGACGACGTTTGACTTCACATCTCCATCGGCAGGTACTGATTATCACGTGCTATGAATCCCCATCCGCCTCGGTACTGGACAAGCATCATCCGTGTCAATTTATACGTCCTCTTATCATTTGGAGCCGGCTCCCATCTTCTTGATCACCATTTTATCTTAGAAGAGTTCTTTGATAGTGTATTTGTTCTTAATAAAGTTTTATAAGCTGTATTGTATAAACTAGCTGAGAGTAAATAGGCTAAATAAAATTATATTTGTTAAAAAAAGTATTTAATTTATTATATTGGTTTAGACAAATTAAGTTAAGTTTTTATTTAATTAACTGAATCGAATATCGTATAAGTGGATTTAAAAATTATAATTATATTTAATTATTTATATAAAAATAATTTTATAACACTGACAAGTAAAACTATATATGTAATCAGATACATCCCTTTATTCATCGAACAGACGACAGATTTACTCACGAACAAAGATAAAATCATATTTCTGAATCTAAACATATCTGTTTTCAAAATTACGTATCCACTTCTACATGCGGGAGATGCAGGAATCAAACCGAGTGACAGACGATCTAAACATTCCGACGAAACTGACAGGCAGGGCCCCTTGCATCCGTAACAGGAGCTGAGACGACGCGGACCATATAACACTAGCCTCCGACGCAGAGCAGCCGCGCCAGAAGGTTCTAGAAGGCGCCGACCTCGCTAATGGCGCTCGCGCTGTCCACGCTCCCGTTCGCGCCCTCTAATCATTCGCTCTCCTCCCGCGCCCCCGCCGCGTTACCCCCTCGTAGGGTCCACCTCGCCGCCGCCGGTAGGAGCGGCGTCCTCCCGCTTGCGTGTGCTGCGCCGCGGCATCGCGGGCGGGCTCCGTGGCGGCGCCGCGGAGTGGGCCTGGTGGTCTGGGCGTCGGCAGACTACTACGCGACGCTGGGCGTGCCGCGCTCCGCGAGCAACAAGGACATCAAGGCCGCCTACCGGAAGCTTGCGCGCCAGGTGTTCGACGCTTGTCGCCTCCCACCCGAACCCCAATTTTACTCGTCTCATGTGACTACCGAGTATTTATCATGTTTGTTTAAGAGTAATGTCATGAGGTTGGAACACATGTTTCGTTAAGATTAAACTAATGTCACGAGGTTGGACCACATGATTGGAGTTCGTCGAGTCGAACAAATAGTGACATTGTTTTATTTGGCTAAAGTGTGGATAAACGCCTTTAGTTAACTTTTGTAGCGTGGGCGATATTGTGATACAGAAAATGTTGAAAGTTTAGATCAACCCATCACCCATTGTAGAAGGCCCCATTTGTTCTGCAATCCATAGCATTGTTGGTGAATGCTGGATTACATGCTAGGGGGCTAAGGGGCAGGTACTTGCTTGCGGAGGTTTCAGTTAGTACTTCATTGCTCTAGTCACAAACATAAGTTTTACACTTAGATGAGTCTGAATCGAAACTCAAAACTTCCTGGTCTCATTTTCGACATAGCATCAAAGTGCTTCATTCCCTTCCTAGGGTCAGGATTCTTTCTGATTGCTTCCAGCTATGCGAAAGCTCCAACCCAGCCCCCAGTTACATCTGTGTGCCATGCAGGAGCCGCTAGCACCATTGCTGGTTGTTGTCACACCAGGAGACTGGACCATAGAGAGCTACTATTTAGGGAAAGGCTACATATGCAATCCATGTGTCACTTGCAACTGCCATTTTCGGAACCATCAAAGTTACATAGGACCATATGAGGGCTTGAAGCGGACGCGCAGGGGATGATAAAATATGCTTTGCATAAAGCCAGACCACAACAATAATATGCTTGCACCCGGATTCCCCTTTTGTTTAATTTTTTATTAAGGACTGTAGGTATTGGGACACCTTTAGAAGCCTACAAAGGCACTATTTTGGACCAAGCAGAGTATCTTATTTAGTGCCTATATTCTACTAGGATAATGGGCCTAAAGCACCCTTTGTGACAGGCTCTCAAGCTTTTGATTCATAGCTGAATTTCATGGTTAACAAATTCAATGTGTGATTTGTCAATCTACCAAATGACAAGCTTTTTCTCTATCAATAGTTTGCTGATGCTCTCAGAATGGAAAATTAGATTCAGCCTTTTTTAAAAATGTCATGACATCTTTCTTTTTCTATTTTATTTTTAGTATCATCCTGATGTTAATAAGGAGCCTGGAGCAACTGAAAAGTTTAAAGAGATAAGTGCAGCGTATGAGGTATGCAGTTTTCTTTAACAAAGTATGAGGTATGCAGTTCATTGTAGTATTTGCTTAACGTGTTCCTCTACTGTTCTGATTATCTTGATGATATGCTTTAGCCTTATAGCATAATGTAGCGAAGGGCCCTTACGGAAATGGGCCGAAGACACCGTTTCTAACATTCCCAGGAGATTTTGATGGTTAAAATTTTTAATGCACGATTTATCAACCTACTAAGTGACATATTTTATTGTGAATCTGTGATACTATTATTGGAAAATGGAAACTTGAATTTTCCATGTGATAATGTACAGTTTTTAACTGAGTAGTCACGATCTACTTGAGAATCATGAAGAGTTCTTATTGTTTTCCCATTAGTTTGGAGCCACTCTATTGATGGGTTCAAATATGCAGCATTGCACCACTTTTTCTACTGTTTTGCCTGTAGTGCTGTGCTACTGGTCTTATCCAGCCAACCTGATAATCAGTTTGGAAGGATTGCCTGCATGAAAATATTTATCTTACAATTTTCATTCAGGTCTTGAGTCTTGACTCTCCATTATTTGATGGATTTCATTCGGAATAAAAAACGATTCTGGTTTTCTGTTGTCTTTTGTCACCCATTTTGGGAATACTGAATCTCATTGTCATCAGGTTCTGTCAGATGAAAAGAAGAGGGCGTTGTATGACCAATATGGTGAAGCTGGGGTTAAGAGTGCAGTTGGAGGCTCGGGTGGAGCTTACGCGGTACTGCTTTTCCACCTTTATTCTAGCATTTACAGCACACAATCTTCAACTTGATTATATGCATATTAACTCAAGTTCTTTTGCTTATAACGATACTAAGTGTTATTAACTGTTGCCCATATTTCTTTCCTTAAACAAAGTTTTTAGTTCTTTCCCTGATCCTTTTCTCCATGCAGGCTAATCCATTTGATCTGTTTGAGACATTCTTTGGAGCAAGCATGGGTGGTTTTTCTGGTATGGACCAGAGCACATTTAGGACACGCAGGGGAAGCACTGCTGTTCAGGGTGAAGACATCAGGTTTGTTGCTACTTGCAAGACATGTTGAAGTGAAATGATGTTGAGGACCAGTTGTTTTTCTATTTAAAAAGATTTGCTAAAGCTATTTGTGCGAATGGGATTACTAATTATTGTGGTTAATACAAACTTCTAAATTTATCAACCCTGCAAACCTTGGAGATCCATTGTTATCACCTGAAAGTAATATATATGTATTGTTTGGTGATAATAGGTTGTTTGGGCAGAAGTGTACGCTATGATGAAATTGTAATCTTTATTTAAAAAAAAAACTTGACCCAAAGGGAGAGACATCCCGAAGGCATTGCATTAAGGTCGAGAAAAGGCCTCGAAAGCCAGCTACAACCCGCACGCTATCGCTGAGCAACTGCGCTACGACCACGGGGAACACACAATGAGGGGCATTTTTTTGCGAGAACCAGAGTTTGAGCCCTAATCAGGCAACTAGTAGTCTGTTTTTCTGTACACTCGTATTCCTACAACTTTTGGCTGAAAACAACATATCTCATCAAGTACTTCTGGAGTCATGCAAAAACAACAATAATGACTTTCGAATTTTAGGCCAAAACCAGTAACCTGGCATGGGCTGGAAGCTGTCAGTTCCTGAGTTTTTTTCTAACCCTGTTTGGTTCTTTTGTCTTTGTAGCAACTACTTCTGTGTTTCCCTTTGTCTTTTGCATTTTTGCTGCACTATCAATATATCAAAGACTGCTGTTGTAGTTCTGGTACATTGTTTGTTTTTGTGCTCTAGAATTGTTTCAGGACCAGTACAATTTCTAAACTGACACAAACTTACCTCAACAGATATGATGTGATTCTGGGGTTCACAGAGGCGATATTTGGAACAGAGAAGGATATCATATTATCTCATTTGGAAACATGTGATACATGTGGTGGTTCTGGATCAAAGGCTAGCTCCAAGATGAGAATATGTTCCACATGCGGTGGGCGAGGGCAAGTAATGCGAACTGAGCAAACACCATTTGGTCTGTTCTCCCAGGTAACAATGGAGCATCCCTATTTAGACTATTTAATTTCATACTGTTATTCCAGAGATTTACATTGAACTATTAAGACTTGGCAACAATATGTCAGCTTTCATTTGAAACAATGAATTGCTTATGACAAGACTATTTGCAGGTCTCATGTACCAAAATAAACAACATTAAGCAAAACGAAGGAAGACTAAAAGCAATATACTACAAACAAAGTGCTTTGAAATATAATTATATTGAAGGATCACACCTTTGCCATTTAGAATAGTGAACAAAGCGAAAGCATGCTAGCTTTGGCATTGCATCAGGGAGATTAGCACCAGTTCAAGTTTTGCTAACCCCTTGGTTGTTCTGTTACTAGAGTTATTTTTATTTTTGTTTATGCATTAAAAATGGATAATTCATATGGTCAAGACATCCAGAAGAAAATAATATATGCTAAAAAAAATTCAGAACACTGTAGGTATCCTTCTGCGTGAATTGCCTAGCAATAATTGGTTGCTGAGAGATGAAACTGTACAGTTATAATATTGAGATGCTATTTTGCTCCTTTGTATGGACCCACTTAGCATTAGCATATAAATAATGCTTTGTACAAGACTGCCCAGGCTCAAGGACTCAGCTTTCATTTCATCACAATAGCTGAATATAAACTATGCTTATAGCCTTTGGGTAGCCCGTGCCCTGTATTTCTATTTTCTATGTAATAATTTCAGTTCGGTTTGATTATCTTTTGCAATTTCTGATGATTACATTAAACTAAGTTTTCTTATTTTGTAGGTTTCTATTTGCCCCACTTGCGTAGGAGAGGGTGAAGTCATTTCAGAGTATTGCAGGAAATGTTCTGGAGAGGGGCGTATTCGTGTTAGAAAGGAGATCAAAGTAAAAATTCCTCCAGGAGTTAGTAAAGGTAGTACTCTTCGTGTGCGTGGGGAAGGTGATGCGGGACCAAAAGGGTAAGCAAAGCACTCAGAACTGAATGTATAACTTGCTTATCTTCATACTTGAACATTTTGAAATACTCGCAAGAGTTCATTGTGGTCCTAGAGTCAGTTAAATGGATCTTCTGTATTGCGCTACTGGTTTGCGATGCTTAGGCTTACTTGTATTGTGCCATTTGTTGCACACCTTTGGACTAAACTTTTGTTGAGGGCATGGTAAATTGCATGCAACTGAGGTGTTTGATTAGGGTCAAACAAGACCTTGTCAATGGAAGGCACGCAAGATGTATGCTGGATTCTTGAGTTTATGGTTGCTGTCATTTTGGATTTTAGATCTATGCATGTGCTTTTTGCATGAAGATATTTTGTTGCATCAGTTGCATACATCAATGCAGACTAAATTTGTATTGTGTATGTGTTAATTTACATTTTCAAGGAGGCTATAAGATTAAAGGAAGTTATGCTAACTGCAGTTTAGAAAAAACTTCAAAAAATATGTTCAGATATCTCTTTATGTCTGCATGTCCTTCCTTGCTTTAGCTTGAATGCAATTTGTCTTGTTCAAGCTCCTCATCTCCTGCCTTCTATATCTCCCTTTGCATGGGTGTCCAAATAAACCCCATGCCTAACCCTTTCATCCTTTGGAAAACAGAGGACCCCCGGGAGATCTTTATGTTTGCCTCGATATAGAGGAGCCATCAGATATTAAAAGGGATGGCATAAACTTGTATTCAACATTATCAATAAGCTACGTTGAAGCTATTTTGGGCACTGTTAAAAAGGTAAAATCTTCTCATTATGCTAAACAATTGTGACTTTTAGTTTCAATGATAGTTCACTGGAGGTTCACTGGCTTGTTCAGTAAGCAACTATTTCGTCTCCATAGACTAACAGAAACAAATGCCTGGAACTTCTCACTTCACTTGATAACTGGAGATTAGAAAACATGCAAAAATTGAGACAGCTTATTGAAGCAAAATAGCTTGGTTGCCTTATTCCAGCTCCGATGTAATCAGCAAACTTCAATTGGAGTTGGAGGTGTATATATTGTCTTATTGGCCTACTTTACATTCACAATGTTCATTGAAACGAACTGATTGGTTTTTGCTCAAACTGATACAAGTTTTGTGCCATTCTAACTAACATGGATGGTTCAAAGAAGACTAATTGCTGCTAGATGTTTTTTTCAAATAAGAAAAGAACTGTCCCTGAAATGGTTCTTTTGATGTATAGATCTGTGTGACCATTCCTTTCAAATTATTTTCATGAGCAGGTCAGAACTGTTGATGGAACTAGTGAACTTCGAATACCTACAGGTACCCAACCTGGTGATGTAATTGCCTTAGCGAAGCAAGGCGTTCCACAATTGAATAAGCCATCTATACGTGGTGATCATCTGTTCACTGTTAAGGTCACTATACCCAAACGTGTAAGGTGAAAATATGTTTTCTGACTTGAGCCTACCTTTTAAATACTTTACCAGTACCCTGGAGTTATTGAGCTACGTAATCACTCAACTATTATCTCTTGAACTATTAAATTTGTTGTTACTTCCAGTGGGCGCGAAAGGGAGTTACTTGAGGAACTTGCATCTTTGAGTGATGGTGGTTTTGCTCGTGCACCTGCCAAACCAAAACCCGCTAAGCCAAAAAGTAAACATGCACATGCTGATAACTCGATCTCTTTCTTTCCCTCCCTCCCCACAGCAAAGAATTCATTCCTATTTTGGTTTTTTCTATCAGAAGTTTGTTGGTGTCTTGTCATCACCGCTTTATGAGGAATGAAAACTCCTTAAAAGAAACTAAAGACTTACATCTGTCATCTGTGTTGCAGCCGTACATCAAGAGAAAGAAGTTGGTGCTAGTCAAGAAGATACAGATAAACCTAATGAAGGAGATGCTGACTGGTTGAAGAAAGTTCCAGATTTTGCAGGGTAACTTTAAAAACTTGATTTCATTACAATGCCATTGCTGATATGGTGTTTGGGTCATGTGTCATTCTAGAAGGCTGTATGATATTTTTAAAAGCCCTGGTGACAACCGTCCTCTGTCCATTTATTTATTTTCATTGATCTTGTATTGTTACATGCTGAAAATGGTTTTCCACTATGCTGAACATATAGGTGATGTACTATGCCCCGTTTTCATGTTTCTGGTGGTATAAAGTCTTTGACTGTGCTCTTTCTGGCATAAACTATATTTTTGGTTATGGCAACAGTTAGCAACAGGAAGTTTGAATGTAGCAACAGTTCCAAATACTCATTAAAAGGGAAAAGTACAAGTGTAGCAACAGGAAGTTTGAATGTAGATGTTTGCTTCTGTTGAAATTTGGACTAACGTAACTAAACATTATAATTTGGTTGATTGATTTGGTTCATCAAACATTTGCGTTTGGGGTATCTCCTGTACTTTGACCTACTTCCTTCTTGAATTCTTTCAGATCCATTGCCAATGGCATCGCAAAGTGGCTGAAAGACAACCTGTAGGCTGCAAATATTTACTGCGGGATACACTATCTTCAATTACCATCTTGCTGTAGTCCAATCTGCAATTCTTCTATTCATTGGGATCCCCACGAGCTGTTCATTCTTTTTGTTGGACAGGTTTAAGGTTTACAGTCTGCACAGTGGCAACGGAGAGACTTGAGACTTGTCAACTAATCTAGTTGGCCCATGCTTTAGCGTCATTCTTGTAAAACAAGATTTTTGATGCAGTTGCAGTTGCAGTTACTTCCAGTTTCCAAGTGCATATAGTAGTCTGAAGTCATGGGTTGCTGACATCAAACGCAGAGAAGCCACAATGTTGTAAATATATCTTTTGATTCCTGCAACAGTGCATCGTGAAATTTCGGGTACTGTTGTTGAGGCTTTTCGTTGACAAAATTCAGAATAAACGGACACTCACATTCTGATTTCTGACGCTTGTGATGAGGCAAGTCAGTATTCAGACGGCTGCAGTTGCTTCCTAGTTCTGTTCTGACGCCCCAACGCTCCAGTGAGCGGCAGCCGGCAGACCTCTCGGGTCACGTCGCCTACAAGCAATCACGCGCGCCGCAGCCGTCACCCTCGGCCCACTGGCGCCTTGACTGACGGGTGTTCATTTTGAGTATTTGACATTGCGGAGAGATCGGCGGAGCCACCAGCCAGCCCTGTTTATCGGGGTCATGCGTGACCCTGACGAAATTTGAATATCTTAAGGTTTGCCTTATCACGGGTGTGTTTACTTGAAGGACGTTATAAGCGTTTAGTTAAAGGGTAAGTTGGATGAGATCATCATTTAGAAATAATATTTTTATTAGATGTTGGATGAGTTCATCTGTTAAAAACGGATAGACTCATCTATGTTCTGAATAAGTTTTATCAAATATGGTATATTCTGTTTGGTTAGAATAAATGTATTTTTATTAGCACATTTTAATGATATTTTCTTCTAAACACTTTATCTGATTTGCTATCCGATATTTATTGTAATCAAATAAAAAAAAAGATCTTGCATGATTTTATTTTGATGGAAACATAAATATATGATACATATATCCTATAAAATTTTGCCTAACTCTGTCTAAGTTTTATCCGTCCAACCAAACAAGAAATTAGATCGGCATATCCATACTACCAAATAAAAAATTAAATCATCCCATTTGATAAAATTGAATCGCCCCATCTGTTACGACTAATTGCCCCTTAGGGTCAAAGCTGGATAACAAGTCAGCTCGGCTTGACTTGTTAATATAACAAGCAAAAATGCTGGCTCAACTTAGCTCATTAAAATCTCAAGCCAGCTCGTTTGGCTCGCAGGCCAGTTAATAACAATTCACTTATGCTTATTTCTCTATAACAGGCTTATCATTATACAAGTCAACCATCTCGGTATATAGACATACATCATATGCCTATATTCGTACATGTATATGAGTGTTTAGTATTTGATTCATACAAATTGATTGTATCAAACAATAAGTTCTAATCCATGACACTAAGGCGACTAGCAATTACAACTTTAACTTGGACTTGCTTAGATGTTGTTGTTGTTGCAGCTTGTGACGAACTAGTAACCGGGTACACAATTTTCTATAGCCATATGTATCTCAAATCACTACAGTTGTTGCACTAGATCTAGTAGGACTAGCACGGGAGATGGGACGGAAAGGGTTAAAGGGTACCTCATGATGGAGGATGACGTGGACGGGCTATCGGAGACGTGAACAGAGGTCCGCGATGATGCCAAGCAGTCGAGGTGGATAGGGATCTGGGTGGCTGACGGTACGGACGTTGTGGCCGGGGGACTGAGGACTGCTATTGAGGGATGATGCGGTTGCCGATTCGACGCTCATCGGGTCATCGGCAGCTGGTGACTTAGCACCTGGGTCTCATAGCCCTGGTGTCCATGCCTTGAGCAGTCGAAACCTCATCCATCGAGCACTAGTTGTGGTGGTTGCGAGAGAATAGAAAGAGGTTGCTACATTATGGTTTATAGGAGTGGAGGTATATATTTGGTTATGCAAATAGAACTAATAGTCTGCATAATGTTATATGGGTTGCCTACTGACTTGTTTGGCTTACAAGCTAGCTCGAGCTAACTCGTTATCTAAATGAGTTAAAATTCTAACTCAACTCGTTAAATTTTGAACCAAATCAGGCACGACCTAAACTAGCTTGCGAGCTTTTTCGTCCAGCCCTACTAAGGATGCGTGACTCGAAGTCGCTTTTAGTCGGTGGTGCAGCGGGTGGGGCACTGCCTTCTGGTGCGGCCTCAGGACTTCAGGTACGAGCTAAAAGCATCGGCTCAGGACTTCAGGTGCGATATGGCTCCGACTTGGTGTGAATTCCATGGGATTTTGGTCGGATGGCACCACAAACCTTGTGATTCAGAAGAGTGCCGCCTACTGTGAGTATGCCAAGCGAGTAGGTGAGACCGTGTACCCCTGAAATATTTGGACGAGGCTTCTTATATGCAGCACTTATCAAGTGTTTTTACTGACTGTGGGCTGTGGCCATGACCACCACACCAAACAGCTTCGAAATATTACTCAACTCTAGTCTCAAATTTTCATCTTACAAGATACCATTAAAGTAAAACTCTAAGAAGTTACGGTAATCTCAAACTTGGACAAGGAGTCCTTGAATCAGTCCTCAGTGGAGCTCGCTTTGAGCAAAAGCAAGACTGCAGCTACTACAGGCAGGGACACCATTAGCAGAGCTTGCACGATGTTTGGCCTCGTGATGTCAGGGAGCAGAATGCTTCCGTACTTTATAGCCGCGGCACCACCAACGGATCCGAGCAGCAATGTCCAAAGGTAGCTGGAGTCCTGTTTAAACATGTGTCAAGACCCTTTGCTTAGTTTAGGCCAAAATATCATCATATTCAAACATCGCTAATGGCGGCAGGAAGACGAACGGCAATAAGCAACAGCCTTAAGCTGCCGTTTGCATACCAAGGCAGCACTGCACCAGGGCATGAAAATGTATGGAATCCTAGTATACAAAATTGGAATTAAACTTTAGGGAATGGTTACTGAAACTGAAGGTCTCGAGCAAAACATTTCGTTGCTTCAGAGATCTATGCTCACTAGAGATCAAAGTGCCATCTATCCCCCCACTTTTTTTTTTTTGGCTTAGATAGGTGCTATCGAATTAGATAGGTGCCTATTTGATACAATATGGCCTCATCCGTGTAGAATCCGACCAACAGGTGAAACTATTCCTATTCTCACAAGATACGGAAGGAGTGTTTCCGTGAGACAGCTTATCTTCAAACTTAGAATGAATGCCCCCCTTAGCTCTCTGTTCCTAGCCTTGTTACAGATTATTGTATAGTGTCTCTTCCCCCTTTTTTCTTTTCTTTTCTTTTCTTTCTTGTGTTTTCTTTCTCTTCCTTTTTTTTGGCTTCGTTCGTTTCAATAAAATCTTTACAAGGGGATTCACCCACTGTTTTCCGTTAAAAAAAACTATTCTCACAAGATACAGTGAGATGCACCATCTTTTTTAAGGAAAGGGCACCTGGATCCTAGGGCCAGTCAGGTCAGGACTCCAACAGGTTGTTTTGGAGTGCGAATTCGCGCTACATAATCATGAGAATGCCTAATTTTACCTGAGGCTTGTGGCCTATGCGTATAAAAAAATGGAATGGGCAGTGTAACCACTGCGAGTGTGCGATAGATGACGAGCGGATAGAATTGAGAGCCAAGCCACTCCGCGAGAGAAGGTGAAGCATACCAGGCGTTTGGAATTGATTTGGGAACGGAGGCGGAGGCAGTAAAACATGCGAGAGCTCGAGAGAAGGCTAGAGAATTCGGGGGAGGGAGGAGGTACTGCCGTACTGACCTTCAGGGCTTGCCCCACGCCCGCTTCCGTTTCGGCCTCGGCGGGGTCGCGCCGGGAGAGACGCGCGCGGCCGCGGGCGGCGCGGTTCCTCGCGCCAGCGGGCGCACCCGCGCGTGGGCTCTGCCGGCAGCTCACGCGGAGGAAGCTGTGGCGCGGCGCCAAGTTGGAGTTGGCCACGGCGACAGCGCAGGCACCCGCCATCGAGGCAAGAATGGCTTGGCGCCGCTGGTTTACGTTATCCAGAACCGAGCCACCAGCCCAACACCCTTGTCGGAGGACAACCAGTGAGCACCTAAGCCACAGTCCCAAAAGTTTCCATTCCACCCAACAGCACAATGCACTGCTGCACTTGATGAATCATGCCTGGGGTCAAAAGAAAACAAACTGGGCAATATCACATAAACTCGTGAAAACAACCAGCCATTTATCCTCAACAGAAGTTCTACAAAACTGAAAGTTTATCACAACATTGTCAAAACTGCTAGACGGCGGTACAACTATGTGGTGTACACCAGAAACACATTCCTCACTCTTACAGAACCTTCATGCTGCTTCTAATGAACTACCAGTACACAGCTCGGCATAACAAGCACGGCCGGGCGTCTGCATCCCACAGGATCAGAGTTAGAAGTAGGTTTTCCGCTTCCTCCCTGTGTACTTTGTGTCTGCGGGTACATCATGTCCTCTTCTTCTCAGCTGTTCCTTTTTCCTCAAGAGCCAATCCTTTCCTTTGCCGTTCTTTTTCGTCTTTTGTCTCTTCTTTGGCCTATTTCTTTCGTATATGCCAACCTGCATCAAGATTAACATTTCGCTCATTGCTGGTAAAACAACAGGGCACGATCACATGGTAGAACAATCATATGATATGGTAACATAAAATGGCGAAGAACAAGAAGACTACGATCCTGTGATGACTTTGATCAAGCACAACTATTTCGCTACCACATCCAAGGCAACAATGGTATCTATAGTAATTAAACATCTAGGAGATCCTGTGATGACTTTGATCAAGCACAACTATTTCGCTACCACATCCAAGGCAACAATGGTATCTATAGTAATTAAACATCTAGGAACTACTAGGTAATACCAAAGAAGCTAGTTATAGATTATTAGAAAGACCTTCAAAGACTACATTTGACATTTCCTATCCACAAGTGGCTATATGATCTGTTTAATCAAGTAACAATAATTTCTGGTGTAGCAAGTTCATACTAACTGGATTGCTTCAATCTGAGCTTCATTCATAAACATAGAGTACCATCTGATTCTATTAAAGAAAGAAGCTCGGAATAAAAATGCCAAGTAATGCAATAGACAATGGAGAAAATGGGAATTCGTCAAAACAGTAAATAGGTCTGTGATGTATGAACAATAAATGAGTTCTGTTAAGTGCCAGCTTACTGTTCGGTCGCCATCTTCGTCATTGCTCTCGTCATCATCACTGCACATCTCATCATCTTCACCTTTACCCATTGGAAGCGATGTATGAAGAGAAGGTGCACCACAAGTGAGGACAAGGTAGGACTTCTTCGCTTTTGAACTGTCAGAAGAAAGGCATGCCCATAATTGCAAAAACACGAAATATATAGGACTTTCTGTGCTATGAGGCAATTGAATCCTTACCTATGAGGCCAGTCAACAACCACTCCACCAGCAAAACCAGCACGCATGGCATAAGTCACAATCATTTCACTCTGCTTCACATTATCAGCATAAAATTGTAGAACAGCTCTTGCTCCCCTTGCTAGACATCTGTATAATGATCCAAAGAAAGCCCTGCAAATTATGCACACATCGAGGTTAAAAATTGGTTGCAGACAACATAAGAAAAACATCACAAAATAACTTTAAACACACACTTTAACCGCAATCTTGGATCGTGAGAAGACTTGTCAGCATTGCATAACCACTGCACATATAGACAAACAAAAGGCACAGCTGTGAACTAAAGAATTAGGAATGAGATAAAACATTATCAGTTAGTTGCAGAACTGAAAGGTTAAAGATTACCTGAACTGCTGAAATACTAATCGCACCATCAATAACTCCTGGCCGCAAGCCCAAGCCCTGGAATATGAATTAATATGAATATAGTAACCTAAAGTACGACAAATAACAGAGTGTGGCGAAGCAACTGTGAACAGGTGGCGTAGTTGTATTAAGCAAATACCAACAAACATGATAAAATTCATAATTCAGAAAGTCCAGCATGTGCAATATAAAGAAAACCATTTAGCAGACTTAGGCTTATGCGACAAGACAATTACACAATTTTCAGGTTCTTGGATTCAATATTTTTATCATTTCACAAATAAATTGAACTTTGAAGGCCCTTTTATGCCTACAGTGTGATTAGACTTGATTCTGAGAACTATCATGGTATATAATGCAAGTGACGCGCGATGTTATTATTACCAAGGATGACTTCTGGCACTTCACATATGACTCAATACTAGTATTAGGAATTGTACAAGTCAAGCATTGCCCTGCAGGCTTACAACATACACCATGAACATAACATCTGAAACTGAAATTTCTTAACCAGTTCACTGGTATAATGCTCATCATACCTGGCCCATATCTGCAAGTAGGAGGTCGCCCTCTGTTTCACGCTCCAAGGCAACATCTGTGCACAATAACGAAATTGTAGAAAAGGAAGCAGGCAACAGACCAAGACACTGACAAAGCTCCCTCCTCTAAACTCACATTCTCCTTTCCAATTGTTGCCAAACAAGCAGTAAAAGAAAGGAACAAAGAGATTTCCTCACCGAGCATCGACTTTGAAATATCATAGCCAATCCAGTGGTGGCCAAGCTCTGTCAATGTCTCACCACTAAGTCCAGAACCGCATCCTGCCAATCACAACACACAAATTACCAACGTAAGTAAAGAATTTACAAAATAAAATCCCATATCCATATCCCCTTCATTTATCAAAGCAACGTAGGGTTGTATGTTCTATTCTATGCGATTGCAAGTCACGCATTCTCTAACAAAAAAGACCTTTTTTTTTGTCGAAGTAACACATTTTTTAGTGCGCAATCTATCCTACGCGAGATGTCATGGAGTCGAAGAGAGAAAGCTGACCTATGTCAAGAAGCAGCTTGGGGACGCCATCGTTGGGGAGAGCGAGCAACTCCAGCGCCCTCTCGGAAATCCTCGCCTGAAAGAAGGTATGATTCTTCGTATGAGCACAGCGAAATCGGCGAAGCTCAAATCAAACGGGTAGGTGCTTCGCTTGCTCACCTGGATTTCGATGATACGGGAGGAGGTCGTGTACTTGCGGGCCTCCGCCCCGTTGTAGAACACGTCCGGCGGCGCCTGCACCTCCGGCCGAGGCATCCCCTCTCTCTCTTACCTTCCCTTCCCCTCTCCTCGGTTCCTCTCTGCGCGCAACCGCCGCCGCCGCCGAGGTGGGTGGTGTGCTCGCGCGCCGCGACGCCGCTGTGCACCCGAGGGCTCTCTCTCGCGGAGGTGGTTCCCGCTGCACGTTTTAGTGGGCTTTTAATGGGCCGCAACGGGCCATTCTTTTGCACTATTCTAGAGGAAAACGCCTTACAATAGAGATTTAAATTTTTGCCACTTTAAAGAATGGCTTTGCAGATTTGTCATACTAAAAATTGATTTAGCAAAATTACCCCTCAAACATTGCCTTTTTGTTTTTGTCGTTATGTCAATTAATAGTATATATAAAACACTTAAAAATGTTATTTTAAAACTGCATAGTAGAAAAAAATCAAATAACAATGTTGAGTGGTAATTCTACATGCCGTGGCAAAACTGCGAAGCCCAGGCCTACCCATCTAGAATGGCAAAATTCCAAAATTATCTTAAAGATATCGTATTTACTATTGGACAGTTGACCAAAGATTTATAAGATTTTAGTCGACGGCCAACAGCTGCCAAGGGCTAGGGTTAGGGAGTTTGTCGAGGTTGGGTTATTGCTGTCAGATTTAGAAATGGGATTGAGGGAGGAAGGTAGGCACGGTGGAGGAAGCAGGCGTAAGGGCAGGGCGGCAAGATAGCGGTAACGTCGCTGGCTGCGGGATGTGGAGGAATTCCTATGGGCCAACACTGGGGCGGGGGCATCAAGCCACCCTTGGTTAGCATGACAGGGGATGGCGGGAGACGGGAGTCGGGGCGAGATGGCTGCGTCACGACGGCGTTATTCGGAGGTTGAAGATGATGTTATGATCGTACTATTGTAATCAGACGGCTCACGATCGTCGACTGAAACCATCTAGAAGTTCAGTCGAGTGAAAAATTAGCAGCCCAAAAATATGGGCCCTAAACTCTAGCCCAAAAGAACAACTGGCCCAGTTACGCGTCGCATATATAACGACTCCCACCCGTCTAGGGCATCGTCCGAACCAGCAGCAGCCGCCGCCACCAGCCCGAGCGCCCTCGTCTCCTACCAAATCGCCCTAACACCCCAGCTCCGCCGCCGCCGCCATGGGTAATGATCCCCTTTTCTTCTCGTTCTCTACTCGCGTTACAGTTGTATATGAATCGCCGTTCTGAGCGTTTAGTTCTCTGCAGGTAAGGTGCACGGATCGCTGGCCCGCGCGGGGAAGGTGCGGGGGCAGACGCCCAAGGTGGCGAAACAAGATAAAAAAAAGAAACCGCGCGGCCGTGCCCACAAGCGCATGCAGTACAACCGCCGCTTCGTCACTGCCGTCGTCGGCTTCGGCAAGAAGCGCGGCCCCAACTCCTCCGAGAAGTAGATCTAGACCCCCGGCCATCTGTTTCATACGCATGGCTTCCTGTCCCTTTGGTATTTTGTTCCCTAGTAGTTCCGTTATTCCCTAGTAGTTTCGTTCGAGTAATCAAGTTTTTGGTGCTTTACTGATATAAGTTAAAAGACCTAAGCAACCTTCTCTATTGATGGTACTGTAATCTTGTTCAGTATGATTGCATCATTTGGTTGAGTAGAAGTACATGACAATCAGTGTATCTGATCAGGTGGTGATCTTTTTGGTTATCTGCAATGTTGTAAAGATGTCGAGTAGTTCGTTTTCGTCTGAATTTAACGGCAAATTGCTTGTGTAGAAGAGCACGGGAATTCGATTGTTAGTCAAGTTTGATTCAGTTTGTTTTCTTTGGACACTGAAATTGGTAGCAGTGGAATCTGATTGTGCAATTTTGATCAGTAGTCTTGCAAGTATGATGTTACCTTTGAATCATATGATGCCCTCCACTACGCAGTAACCTGTGATAATATGCCTAGATGACCAGCCGTGTGTGTTAGTTTGGCTATGTGACACAGATTGTTCTAGTGAATTGTTTGCTTCTAAATTTAAACAGGTTAGCGTCTGATTTGTTTTGGTTATGGAGAGTTTCACAGCAAATCTGAAGGTGGTGAGATTTGAGTTTAAATCTCTTTGATTGGCTTGTTTTGCATATGGAGGGATGCTCTTGAAGCCACATTTTTCTCGTGTTTCAACTGACGCCTCACCTCGCCCCCTGTTCAAAGACAAAAACTGACAGTGTCTCTGATCAAGTTGCCTGTGGTGGTGATCTTTTTGGTTATCTGGAATGTTGGAAACATGTCGACTAGGTGTTCGTCTGCATTTTTTAAACAGCGAATTTGCTCGTTTAGTAGAGCACATGAATCTGATTGTTAGTCCAGTTTGTTCCAGTTTATTCTGTGTGGGCACTGAAATTGCTAGCAGTGAGATCAGACCGTGCAATGTTGATCAGAAGCCTTGCAAATATGATGTATTGAGTATTGACGCTCCTTCACTCGAGCCTATCCTTCTTAATTTTCACAGTTTTTTTAGATCAAAGGAGTTCTCCTGGCTTATATCTGAATTTTGACAGTTAATTTGCTTGTTTGGTAGAGCACTAGAATCTTGACTGATAGCCAAATTTTTTTTCAGTTCATCTATGTGGCACTGAAAGCGGTAGTTTGTGCAATTGTGATTAATAGTCTTGCAGGTATGATCCCATTGAAGCGTTGTCCACTCCACAGAAACCTGTAACGATGATACCTTGAGATACGGGTTGGGGTTCATTTGGAGAGATTTGTTTTGCATATGGAGAGATGTCCGTGAAGCCACATTTTCCTTCTGTTTCAAGTTTCAACTGACGCCTCACTTTTCCATCCAATGGGAAATGCAGGCCGGGAGCTCTGGTGGCACAGCGGGTCAGCATCTCAGGCGCCCAGCTGCCATGCCATACAAGCCAATCAAATTCGTCCCGGCCCATACCCATGCTGGCCGCAGCTGAGAGTGCGGATGAGCACATCCGCATCGCCGAGGCGCGGGCGCCGCTGAGCTACAGAGCCGTCCATTCCTGTCAGGCAGCCTACGGCGAAAGCCCGATCCCGATGATGACCACCATAAGAACATTCTCAAGCAATTTTCTTCGTGGACCGATCTATTGGATTTTTATTTTTTTCAGCATTTTAACGGGTTTTTTTACGTGATGAAGGGATTCTCAAAATCATTTTTTTAAACGGGTTTCTTTACTTTCTTTTTATAAATTCTTTCGAGATGAGAGAAAATAAAGAGAACGGGAACGAAAAGAGTAATTAGGAAGAGAATGAAATAAAAGAAATATGATTAAGATGGACTAAGAATCTAAGAAATGCTAGTAGCTTTATTCCAGGGATGAGTTTGTAACGACTGTCTAATTGATATCTGGCCATATGTCAGTAATATCAAGGGGCAAGCTCTCGTGCACCGATGAATGAGTGTCAAATCGTCGAAGTTACCGGCGGCTGGTTGTCACTGGCCAATAGCAACGAGAGGTAGCTCCTTCAATGTGCTGCATTTTCTGAATATGTACTTAACACAACTTGTGATCAGTTCTCTTGATAGAAAAACATACAACTTATTTCGGTTTGATTTCATTCTAGGATGGCACTGTTGCTTGCCTCAAGTAGAGTATCCCATATGCTTCTCTCGTGAGTATTCTGGCAGCTGCTGATTTATCTTCAATTCAACCCGTGTGCTCGCTTCTCCAGTATAGCTTAGGGACTAGGGACCAGCCTATCAGATTTGCTTGGAAACCAAGTGAAATCAGAAGCGAGAGGTCAGGGAAACACAGAGGCGGCGGTCAGACGGGTGCTCCCCCGGCAGCGCGCAGGGCACCGTCTGATCCGGGCTGCCCCGCCCATTGGAGAGAATCGCGGCCCTCCGTCTCCGTCGCTCGCTTGCGTCTTCCCGAGGCCTGACAGCCTCCTGCCACCGCATCCGCCAGCACGCGGAGATTCGTGCTGGAAAACTCCACTTCCGCACGCCTCCGAGGACGCCTTTAGGAGTGTGCGCGAAGAAACCTCAGATTGGGCACAAAAGCACAAACATATTCCCACGCTGATTTAGCAATCCGGGAAGAACAAAATGCACTAGTTTTTTTTTATATATATATTCTTCTATTCAATGGTGCTGCTCACAAATACTCTCCGGTCATAATATACATTTCCTTTCGAATAAAACACAATCTATAATGCATAAATTTGATTACTATTTTCTATTAAAATATATTTATAAGATTAATTGAATTTGTGATATTATGTAAGCATTTTTAAGGTAAATATACACATATGATTTTAAGATTTCAAACTAAATATTTTTAAAACTATTTTTAGTTAAAGTTTTAAAAGTTTGATCAACCCTTTCTTTCAAAATAATATGTATTTATAATTAAAGGAGGTAACATTGAATTTGATACCACATCCGTTTAGAACGCTGGAATGTGCTCGTGGATTTATAGCAACTTCACGAGAAGCGTGTTCAACTCCGATAATATTCTGACGTTCACGGGCTTTATAGTACTAATCCAGAAGTTAGTAATCGTAATGAATTCGATGCATCCGTGTGTTAGAGTTTGCTTACTCCAGTATAAATTCACGCTGAGCGGTATGTTTATGCGTAGGCACCAAGATGTGTCAGGTTTCAATTATTCGTGCAGTGCAGTTACTGTACGTACATTTTACCTGGGATGCGTGTGGGCGTTCTCTATATTCAAGTAGTACGCCTGGTACAGTTCAAGCGTGGTAATTATTCTAGCTACATTACTACAAAATATGCCTTATATTTGTAACATCTTAATATTCAGAGCTTGAATTTCCAAAAAACTTTGCAAAAAGAACTCGGTTCAAACCTGTTTCAAATCATTTAAAAAACAAAAAAATTAAAATAATTTTCTCTTCTCTCTCGACTCAATCTCTTCTTCTAGCCCATCCTTTTCCCTCCTCTTTTCTTCTTCCCAGCCAGCCCACCTTTTCCCTTACGGCCCACTCCTCCCTTCTATTTTCTTTTCCAACCGGCCCACTCCCTTATTTTCCCCCGCGGCCCGCTCACCTAGCCAGCCCGACCCTCTCTCTCCTTCTTCCTCTCGCGCTCGCTCCCACTCACACATGTGGTTGCACTGAGCCGTCGGCCACTGGACTCGCCAGCAAGCCACCCGCCACCAGCCACCTGCCTCCATCGTCGCCTCGTATCGCCCCGAAGTCGTCAGTTCACACCACAGCATAGCCGTCCCACTGCCATTTCCTCTACGCGCGACGACCACAAAGAAAAAGATGTCGCCACCTCGACTGCTGAGCATGACTTCTCCCTCCCCGCACCGTGCGAAGTCCACCATGCAACACTGCCGGCAATGACTCCAATTGATGTTTCCTCATGCCGTACCGCACGCGCAACACGCCAGACCCCACCGTCGTCTCCACCGGTCTCCCTCGCTCGGCTATAAAAGCCCCTCCTCGCGCTTCCTTCCAACTCACCGCCACTCGCCGAAGCTCAAGGCAAGCATTGGCCACTTCCTCCCTCACCTCTCTCTCCCACACTGCTCTCCCTCTTCTTCAGCTAGGCATCGAGTTCCCCTCCATCGATCTCCTTGGCAGAGCCAAATTGCCCACCAATGAGCCACTCAAGAGCACCACCTCAACCACCTCCACCCTCCCATGTGCTCAACTCCCTTTCTCCAGCCTCCCAACGAGCTCTTTGAGCCGCTCCAATGACGACACGACGCCAGTCGTCCTTGTTGCCTCCCTTGCCCAAACTCCACTCAAAATCAACTCGCAGTTCTCTCCCTCTCTCTCCTGGTGCACTCGTCTTCGAGAACGATGGTCGGGAAGGCCATTCTGGTGAGGCTCCGGTGTGTCTGCCGTCGTGAGCCGTCGATCGAGCGATGACGTCGCTCAGCCGGGGCGCTAAGACCCTCTTGGCCACACTAGGCCATCACAACCCAGTGGCCCGCAAGGCCCAGCCGCACACAGCCCAACATCAACCGGCCCAGTGGCCTATGGAGCCCAACTCAGCACAAAGCCCAAGTGAACAGTAGCCGGACCAAGCACACTTACGGTGTAGCCCAAATGCAACGTAACTTCAGCATAGTAATATTTTCCTTTTTCCTAGATTTAAACTTTTGAGGCCCGTATTTCATCCGTTTCAACTCCAATTTCGATGATTCTTCCACCAATATTCATCTAAATTCAAATCCAATCTATTCATACTAGTCTCATATTTATTTCAAATTTATTTGTATTTATTTGTGTGTTGTGTTATTGTTTGTGTGTCGCTTTTTAGAAACCGGAGAATTCGAGGAGGAGGAGGAGGAGCCGAGAATGTAGGATTTCGAGCAAGACCCTCTCGAGTATTTCAATGAAGGCAAGTCTGAATCTGTTTCCTTTTGATCATATTGAACCCAGTTTTATCACCAAAACCGTAGAAACCGTTTTCCACAGATCAATTGCATGAAGTATTACTTGCTGGTATAATTTAAACTATCGAGCTAGTTATGTCGTATTGTAGATTAGTCAGCTTGTTTGTGATCATTCTGAATATAATCTTGGTAACCCTAGGGCTTTCGTCTCAGATACTTTATTTACGCTAAGGCGATTACCTTGATACTAGTATGCCTAGGACGGTAATCTCTACCGTATTTCATGCTGAAGCAAATATAGCTTTGTGAACTGTGTAAAAACTTGGTGCTTGGTGTTGCGTGAATTGTAGGATGGGAAAACTTATTGGATATTGATAACAACTGAGAACTAGTTAGAGCTGGGGCGAATTAGGGTTTCGTTGGGAACACCTTAGGAGTTGAAGCGCTGCCTGTGTGACAGGTTTTGTGAGGAGTGTTGACTGTGTGACAGACTCCACGTGAAGATGTTTTCCTTGGATCGTTTAAGGACTGAGTTGATGTGACATCTTACCTAGTTTTCACAATACAGTTACTCGACCCTGTATGTGATAGGGCTTAGTCTAAACCCGCTAGCTAGTCTACTGATAGCCTAGAGGCAGATGTGCAATAGGAAACCATGGAGCAGGTGCATGCTTGGTGACTCGGTTGGAGGACTAGTTAAAGGTCGTGAACCCCTAGTTTGAGTCACACTACCACGACGGTGGTGTGTTGCAAAACTCAGCCTGTGGGTAAAGTGTACCACTCTGCAGAAGTAAAACAATTTGAATAGTCATGTTCATGGTCATGGATGAGCTATGGTTCGGTCACATCAACTAGCTTGAGTTGTTGGTGTTTCCTTGGTGAGAGTGTGGGCAAGGTAGGCCTGTTTTTTGAAAATATGTCCGGCCGTTTCCGGCTGTGTGTCGTGGGCTGTCGTGGATGGAGTATCGGGTAACATTAAATCCTTAGCCATGGTGACTTTCCACCACGGCCGAAACCCCCCATTCATTTAAGAATACTGATATGATGCTTTCACAAAACTTTTTGTTGGAAAATACACCTTTGCATGTGTAAATTTGATATTTTCGCAAAGATTAACCTTACAACTTATTCCTTATCAATATCACATGCATGTATTTATACCCATACCGTAGGGCAAGGATTGTGACTTGCTAAGTATGTTTGTACTCATTTTTGCTTGTGCTTTCAGAGGACGATCTAGACTTTATCGAAGCAGACAGTGAGGCTGACGAGTAGGTTCTCGATCGCGTCCACCCCCGAGTTGCCTATAGAGTGACGTGCCTTCATGCTGTTCATTCTCTTCTCTCTAATAGCGTGGATTCTGTTAGCCGCGGGAATCCTTTATGTATTTTTGGGATGGTGAATCATTCTCATCACTCCCCATGTTGTATGACTTTTGTATCATATGTCGTAAGACCCTTATTTAACAGTGACTAATCCAGAGACTGATATAATAATAGTTTTAAGCACCGTAGGTGTCGGAGGATGAACTCCTGTCGCAGGGATCCCGAGAGACCCATTTTTAGAGATTCGGCCGGGGGGATGATCCTGAATGAGCTTGTCTGGGAAATAAATGGGAACGGAAATAAATGCAGTGGCTGGTGGGAGATGATTGTCCTAGTGCGAGAAAGATGGGTGCACCGGGGTTTAGACAGGTTCGGGCCGCACGGAGGAGTAACACCCTACTCCTGTGTGAGCGCTATATCTATCCTTGAAGGGAATTCTTCAAGGATGTATCTGGTTACATGGGCGAGCTGTCTACAGAGAGCTTGAAGCTCTCGTGTTCTAGCTTGGCTTGAGCTTGTTTGTGATCTTTTTCTGTCTTTTGATCTGAGCTTCGGGTGCTTCTTGAGGGCTTCCGGATCTGAGGCGGGATTCTTCAAGGATGAGCCGTCAGCGTGAGCGTTGTCGGGCTTTTTTCTGTGAGCGTCTCAGTCTTACTCTCTTCACCTTTTTTTTATGTGTTCTCCATCCTTTCCTTTTATAGGCGCGCCGACCTCGACTTATCCTGAATGGGAAAGAGGGGGGTGCGAATGCCAAGGCGCCACGGAGAAAGGCGTCATCATTCCGTCTTGGCGAAGTGACAGGGGCGGTGGAAAAATGCGGCGCGCATTCGACCACCCGCCACTGTGGATGTCCTCCGGCGCCATTAAGGGGGCCCACCGGGCAGCCTCAGAGGTGCCTGGTGCGCCCACCCTGTCTTGTTCTTCTGCCAGGGCAGGGTGGCAGGCGGAGCGCATCGATTCTGGCAACGTTATCCCGAGGCACCCGGATGAAACGGGACGGGACTCGTGCATTTAATGGACCCACGCCCCCCTGCCAGAGCATGGCAGGGTCTGACACTAGTGCGTGGGCAGCTAAGAATGTCAGGATGTCAGGATGTCAGGCCGCGCGCGCCTATTAAATGTGGCATTGGGCCTTTGACTAGCTGACACCCCGACGATGAGACCCTTCGGGTCGTCGGACGATCTTGCGCGAACCTTCGGGGAACCGAGTCCTCGGGGGCTGCCACGTGCATCCCTGAGCACTCTCTCCCGAGTACTTTGGTGAGACCTTCGGGGAATCGTGCAGCCCCGAGCACTCTCTCCCGAGCACTGGGGGAAAACCTTCGGGGGACCGAGTCCTCGGGGGCTGCCACGTGCAGCCCCGAGCATTCTCTCCCGAGCACTTGGGTGAGACCTTCGGGGAACCGAGTCCTCGGGGGTTGCCACGTGTAGCCCCGAGCACTCTCTCCTGAGCACTTCGGTGGGACCTTCGGGGAACCGAGTCCTCGGGGGCTGCCACGTGCAGCCCCGAGCACTCTCTCCCGAGCACTTGGCTGTTTGGATCATCGGGGGACTACAGTACTCGGGGGTAAGTGAGAACCCTTCCGAGCACTTCCTTCCCGGTACTTGGACTCGGTGGATCATCGGGGAACTGGGGTGCTCGGGAACCTAGAGGCTGCGGCCCCGAGTACCTTCTCCCGGGACTTAGTTTCTTCTTATCCTGCAGGGTGGACCTCGCGGGATGGTGACATGTGGCGGATGGCCGGCCCGGTCTCGGGACTCAGGGACCCCTGGTTCCTAATACACCGACAGTAGGTAACCCGAGATGCTTCAATACCGGTCCATTACTATCGGTTCTCTACGGACCGATAGTAATAGAGTATCACTATTGGTTCATATCAAGGACTAGCACTAAAAGTACATTTAAAAAGAACCGACGCTGAAACTTGATTATCATTGCGGATCTAGTCACGAACCGATAGTGATTCTATCACTATCGGTCCTTCTTATGATCCGGTAGTGATGGGCTAACTATTACTACTGCCTCTAGCCACGAACCGGTAGTGATAGTTTGTTAAGTATTACTGTCGATCCATATTACCAACCGATAGTGACAATGAGTATCACTATCGGTTCATATTACGAATCGATAATAATAATGAATAATATCTTATATTAAATAAATCATAACTTTTTTATACGAAGTTGGATGGGGTTAAACTTTGTATGAAAATTGTAGCCCTCAAAGAGCACTATAACTTTGTAGTTGAAAGCTTTTTTATTTGATATCATTTAGATGTACAAATAATCGTTTGTAGTTTCAGACAGAAGAGATCAAAATGATTACATATGTTATTGTTATCACAAACACTTATGTGGTGAGGTGGTAAGGATGTATCACGCAAGCTGAATGACCTCAGGTTCGAATGCCATGAACCGCATGAACGCGTATTCTGTGCGAAAAATCATGTGACTTGTGTCTTGTGATAGCGCATGCATGGGGGGTACCTGATCGAGAAAAAAAAGTTTTTTCATTTTTTTCAGGCTAAAAAATATCGATTTAGGCATGGACTATTACTACTGCCTAAAAGCTTCAGCCGGTAGTAATGACCGACTATCCATACCACTGAAGCCTTAAGCCGACAGTAATAATCGGGACTATCACTGACTATTGCCCACTATTAACCTTAAAACCAATAATAAAGATCACTTTAAATCTGATAGTAAAGATATATTTTTTTTATAGTAGCTTAATTACGTGCTTGTTTGGCGGGTGCTGTTTAGAGATAGCCCTTAGTGTTGCGCCGATGAATCTAAACGTTATTTTTGTCATATTCTTGTAAATGTGTAGGTTTGAATGTTACGGTAGATAATAATTTTGTTGCTTTTAAGTAATGATATTTGAGGATAACCCATTGGAAACATGCTTGTTTGACTCTTCTTCGGTTCAACTCAAAATCAGTCAGAATGACATTACCAGCTGTGCATGTCTCCGGACCCTTTTACTCATCAGTGAAGCTAGTTCAAGTTTGGTAAATACCACATAGTACATGCTCCACTAGTTCAATTTTAGCTAGGCAATAATGTTGGTTGTTTTCTCCAATTCTTTAGCCAATCCAATCAGACAGAGAATCAGCAAAAGTGCTTGGTGCTCAACTGCTCACTGTGCTTCCATCACATATTCAAATGCATGTATGGACACATCAGCACAGAACTGCAGTTCACTGATCAACTTGTGGCTAACCACACATTGCACGTCCTTCCAAACCACACACTGAAAACAAATCAAATCATTTCTCCCTAAAAAACAAACAAATCAAAATCAAGCTGAACATGCAAGATGAGTATAACACGAACGTAATCGTGTGCATAATTTCCCCAAGCAAGCAGCTAGTGTCACCGTCACACTTTGCTATTTTGATCGATCTGCCAGTGACACTCCCCTGGCAGCGGCGGAGCCAGGTGGGGTTTCTATATGCCCAGACACACTCAAACTTTACTAGTGTTAGTGGAGATCAGCTGTGTATATGAACTATATTTTATTGGGTGTAATATTTCGATACACTCATGTACTCAATAAAATTCTCTAGATCCACTAATGTCCCCAAGTCGCCTGAACTGATATGCCAAAAAAAGTTGGTGGAAAGAGAAGGTAAAATCAAGGGTTTATCTGAGAGTTCGTCCAGGGACGGGCTGGCCTATATTCTCCATTGGGATCGGGGTCCTTAACCTCACCACCAACCCCATGCCGCCCTCCGCTTCCCTTCCAATCCTCCCCTCCTCTCGTCCCCTCCCTCCTCATCTCGGCCCTATAAATAACCATCCATCACCGCTTCTTCTCTCCCCAAACATCTAATCTCTTATCTTGAATCCCTAGGCATGCATGCGTATTCTTCATGTTACTTGTTCTTGAAACTCTATCTTCCTTTTTCCCCTTTTGCCAATCTAAATGGGGGTGGAGGGTCTAATTGCATGTGTGTGGTTCTGTGGATCTGCATGATATATATGGCCCTCTTTGTGATCTTCCACAGCTTTCTTGAACTGCATGAGTTTGAAATGGCAGCTCTTTGAGATCGAATAGATTGCCTTTTGGCTTGAGTTAGAGAGCAGTTCAATAAAGCTGTGGGAAATTGCAGAGAGAGACCAATTGATTAGTACATCGGAGGCGTGATGGTGCCGAGTCACGGATGACCAGCATAATGCTAGATCTATGCACGGTACATGCCAAGAGAGGATTCTGCATCGCAAAAAGGTACAAGTTTCTGCCAGGTTAATTTACGAATGCATGCATGTACATGTGGAGGCTGATGGAAAGAACTGATTTCATCATCTCCATTTCTTTGCCATGTATTTTTTTTCTCTAAAAAAATTGTTTGCCATGTTTGCTCTCAATTGTTGTAATTTTAGTTTTTCAAGTTTCTAATTTGTCTGTTTCTCCTTAATTATTTTGCAAATCTTGCTTCAAATTGCTTAAACATTATGTAGCTAGTACTTTTCCTCGATGGTCATGCTTAGATGCTTGTAAAATAATATATTGATGACGAGGTGCATTCTCTTAGCATAATACTATTTTCCACTTTTGTTGCTCCATATCTCATCACACAGTTAGCATAGATATTTTGTTAATACTTTTCTTTTAAAGGTGGCATTGTTCAGGAATAAAAAGAACAATATGATTGACATGCCGTTCTGTAGACTGTAGTGATGTCTGCTTGAAGGGTGCAATCGGTAGATCGTTTGGTTGTGTAAAGGGTGAAAAAGACGGTACCCTGCGGAATATGCATGAAACCTCAAATCATAGCCAGTACCTGGCCTGTCTCATGGTCTCATGGAGGAGCTAGCCCAATTATGCTTCTCTCAAATGGACATTGCAGAGACTAGATAGGTGCTACACTGCATGATGGGACTCTCATTCCTGGAGATGCCCAAGTGTGCAAGTAGTGTGTGTACGAGCTCTCACTTCACTTCACTCTTGACAGCCTTAGATCACTAGACTAGCTAGTGTACTGCCTGCAGGTGACCTAGCTAGCTAGGTCAAGGTGATCGATCTCTAGCTACAACAGTTGCGCACTGCTTGCGTTTGCCATTGTTTGTGTGCCGTGTTACGCTGGGCAACACTGACATGGCTTCTTACCACTGAACAGTTCGAGTTCTTGGACTATATACGATCTACATGTCTCGAGATATATACGATCTGATGGAGAGGATGTGCCGTCGATCTGCTGCGATCTGAGTCAGTACTCAGTACCAGTATGGATGGATGCTGCATCTTGTCGCCCCGAAGTACAACAGGTAATCCATCCAAACACCCAAACACAACTGTGAGAAGAAGGAACGAATAATATCCATCTCTGTTATACTTTACCTATTATATATTGTAGCCACTATAAAAGTTTCAATTTCGGCGGTGGTGCAGACTGAAAGTTGTACTTTTTATTATTAAAAAAAGTTCAATGTTGATACGGAAGAGTGTAATCCAATGATCCAGTTTTATTTCCGATATGCCAATATTGGGGTTCTATCATGGATTAATTAGCCCAATATATGCGCACATGCTATGGCCTCTATATATGTTACGTAGTGTATCAGCACCCATGAATTAGTTTAAGAAGATATCAATATATATTACTACATGCTACCCCAAAAGAAAAGGGAACGTGGATAAAGATACCTACAGCGCGAAGATAACAAAAACACATGATTGGCGCACAGTACTTGCACCACGGCCAAGTCTTTCAAACCTCAATCCCATCTACCCCAGAAATAAAATTTTCATATTTACTCTTCTATAGTTTCAAGATATATAACTAAAAAAATAGTGCCCATGTTTAGGAGAAACTAGTTGATTTTGTATTAACAAGATAATATAAACACTTATATTCGCGCCGAAGAGTACTCGAACTAGAATTATGGGGTGCCAGCTTATGTAACTAACTGTTGCAATTTGGAACCACATATGCAAGAATTGATGCAAAATACAATCCGGAACTACTTACATATACATGAATTCAAACCTTTTGTCCTTTTAATTGGCCTTTTCTTGCTCTTGACCTTTGGCCGTTGTAACTCTGTTTGTCTGGGCTTTTCTTCTTAATTAATGTAATAGACGGATCTTCCACTTGTTCTTTTTTTTAAAAAGAATCGGTGCAGTGCAACCTTTTACGGTTGCATGGTTTAATTTGCCGTCTACATATGATTAGAAAATATTGCAATTGAAATATTATGGAAAAGGTTGACCAATATGCGCTCTTATTGTAATATAATTACTAGAACACACAGCTTTCGAACTAGATTATCACTCTTCCACAAAAGTGAGATGACAGAAGGATTAAACTTCCGTGTACAAAACTACGTCTTCAAAACTTGAATTTGCCAACCTCTTCAATCGGATTGATGCGATCTTGGCATCTATAGACCGGAGCATTGCTTCCTTAATGTACTCCTTTTGTGCTCCTCATTCAATTTTTCATATTCTCTATGTATTGACACACCAGTGCTGTAAATTGGTCCAATGGAAGCACATTTGTTATTTTTAAAAGCAATGACTGATCGTTCACATACCATGAATTCATTCAACTTTATGCTGCCCGCAAAAGCATCTGAGGTACAATTGATAAAATTATTTAATTGATATAATTATCTGTGTGTTCTGGCATAAAAAAGCATCCTCAGCTTATAGAAATTAATATTGTTCGAATAAATTGCAAATTAAATATTTCTGAGCTTTTCTAGGCTTTGGATCATGTGCTCGGCCTTAGTTTAGTGGGGCCAGGCCAGGCTAGCCTGGCACATGAATAGGTTTGTTCACAATCTATAGAAAAAGTACTTAAGCTTAAGCTGTGCCTTAGTACTTCATTTTCATGAGTGAAGATCATAGGCGATACGAGTAGGAAATTTCATGGGTGTAATTGGTTGAGCACATAAGAGTAATCTAGCTCGGCGTATGCATGCATATAATCTCAAAAACAAATATGTTTGGTTATCCGTATATATTGTTTTATTCTCTCATACAGACGGACTCATTTGTTAGTATCACAAAGTTATTTTTATGAAAGTAACCAATCTCAATTTTTACATCTGTTCATACGATCTCAAAATTTAGTCAACTAAATAAAAACTCAATCTAACCTGTATAAACAAATACAATCACTGAATACTATTTTTTTTCAACATATGACTATTTAATCTACATACACAACAAATGCAGACGAACAATCACACCCAAACTGAATGCACTGGGATGCAATTTTCTGTCGTAGAAGCCATGATGTTCCTTCTGTCCCCATGGCTGCAGGCTTCGGATTCCAGGGTCGAGAGGGAATTTTTGCTGGGTTCCTTGCTGGCGCCGCGGAACAGTTTGCTTTTGCTTGCAGTGAAATCCATTCCCGGGCTTCCCGCTCCCACCCATGACATGAGCGGGAAGGCGAGTGAGATCTGAGGCCCAGAGGGGGTAAATAGTCTGGCCTCCGACTGACAGCCTACCTGTCACTGCACGAGCTGCTGGCAACCACATGTGGGCCTGCAGCAGTCGTGGGCCCCGCCTGTCAGTGGCCCTTCCTTGTTGGCATGTGCCGACCTTGTGTTTGTTGTGATGGATGGATGGGGCAGAGAGGTTTCTGAGTGAGTGGAAAGAGAGGTGGAGTGAGCTGTGAGCAGGGGGGAAGGGAAAGGCTGCCTTCGGTCACTGCCTCGCCCACTGCCTGTGGGGTAAAGCGAAAGTTAAGTTGACAGAATATGGAAATGCAACTGCCCAACCCCCTGCCTCAGCTCTTCTTTTCCTGTTTTTTTCTCCTTTTTTCTAAGCGACTTTCTTCCTTTAATTCTTTCAATCTTCCTGCATTAGGCTAGAATAATAGCTATTGTTGAGCTTTCTTTTAACAAACTCAGAGGAGATCTGTCTATTATATTAAATTATGATAGAGGTTCTTGTACGTCGAGCTTGATATCAGTTAGGATAGGAATATTTCACAATATGAAGAAAAGGTATGCATGTTTGTTCATAAAAGAATACCAAGATTAAACAGGTGAGTATGAGACCCTTCGCATTGTGCTACAGCTAAGTACTATACCACTGCGGTATATCGTACGCCCGGCCCCTATATGCCGATTCACCTGAATGATGCATTCATCGGGAAGGCTATCAAATCTTCCAAGCTCCATGAATTAGTTGACGGATAGAACAATTCTTCACGCTGATTATCAGCTGAGCATTTGGAATTTACGACTACCATGATTGGCTACCAATATGAGCAATTGGAATGAATGAGATCTGACTGAAGGTAATATAATTTGAATTCCAGATGAGTCCATTTCAGCATGTCAGTACTTGTCTTTTAACCTTCGAACACATGCCACGCACGTTTCTCCGTATGGCTGATTGTACCAGAACCTAAAGGAGAACGAATTCATTAATATAGTGCACAGAAAGACGATCTGACTACTTTAAACGGGTAAATTAATATCTGAAAACACAGTGATACTAGTACGATGCTAGCATTGAGATAAGAAACATTCCTACAGGTCCATTTTATACATTCTTGTATCAAAACTGCGTTTGTATGTCATCCAGAAAAGAAAAAGCAAAATGGGGTAAAGGTGAATTCATTTTCAGTCCAGAAGGGTAAGGGTGCACAAGAAAAAAAAGAGAGTAGAAATAGTCACGCTCTGTATATGTCGGGGACTCTTGAATCTGTGACACATCAGGCTGCAAGAAATCTTGAGTACGTAAAAGGAACACAATTCGACGCACGGCTAATATCTGCAAGTGGCACAATGCAAATTTTTTAAAACTGAAAATTGAAAGATCGAGAAGTGAAAACAATTCACGCGAGGCCTTCATGCGAACTCCACCAGCTCCATATTTACAACTGAAAGCTTAAGCAATCTTAGCTGAAGTCGATAATATTAAAAAAAGAAAAAAAAAAGTGATGTCGCACGACCTGAGCTAGGATCGTACGATCTTCCCGGTGGGTGCGGGGGCAGCATAGATAACAGGTGCACAAGAAGGAAGCAAAACCGACCTGCATTACTCGACAAGATGGCCAATTAGCTAGTGATTCCATAAAGAGTCACGACGGATTAAGAAGAGTAGTAACTTACATGCAGATGGCCAATTAGCATCGCATCTCATTTTTCGTTATTGCTAACAGAATTCAAAGTCCTTGTTATGCCATTTCTTCCCACAGCTTTCTTGACCTTCTGCTTACTACCTCTCTAGAGAGAGAGAGAGAGAGAGAGAGAGAGAGAGAGAGAGAGAGAGAGAGAGAGAGAGAGAGAGAAGTTCAAGAAAGCTGTGGAAAGGCATGGCATGGACTTGAAGAGTTGAGGCTACGAACACCCACACTGCTCTCTCTCCAATCTCCATATGCTGCCATTTGCCTCTTGACCCTCCTTATATAACCTAGGTCGCCCTTGCCAGCTTCTGTTCATAGCAGAGAGGAAACTTTATGGCTGTTACGTAGATGGTAGAGACCTAGCATCATGTAGCAAGCAGAGAGCAGTTAATCTACCGAAGCATGGTGGATCTAAATGATGTCACAACAAGAAGTCCATGGAGGGACCGGGGTTAAAAAGGTCGACATGGCAGTGCAGAGGTTATAACCTCTTCGTGTATGCATGCACTGATGCACAGCTTGCTTGGAGCTTCCTTGGACCACCTTTGACTGTTCTATTGTAGAAGTTCCTCTCTTGATTTGTTTTTTCTTTTCTTGAAAGCTTGCTTTCGATTTACACTAGTGCAGAGAGTGGGAGAAATTAAGAGAAGCCTGCACTGTCTCTCTGCATCAGTGTGCCAGAAACTAGCTATGAGCAGGACGAGGTAGGCGAAGAGCATCACCATGGGTAGATGCATGGGCAAGGGTTAGTGCCTTTGATGTTAAAGCTGAGGTGGTGGAGAACACCAATTTTCAAGCACAATTCCTAAGATCAGACATTCAACTGAAGTCCATTGGAAAATCAACTCAAATCTGAAAAAAAATCCAGAGAATTTAAAGTGATGACACGAACTAAATAATATTATAAGCTATAGTGAAATTAATTCTCAGCGATTTAAACGCTTCGGTTAAAAAAATCAAAGCTCTTAATAGAAAATTTTGGAGCATGATCGAGGAGGCCCCTCTCCTGCTAGTATGTACACAGTGGCTGCGTGTGTAATTCAGATAGCTGATCTAACGAGATCTCTTGGCTAACACATTCCAGCTTGCCCATCCAGCCTGTACATACGTACATATATGCTACAATGCATGCGTACGTACGAAACGGCCAAGATCTACTGTGAGATCTCCGGACAGACATGACAGGCAGGTGTATATGCAGTCCCTATCTGCATTCTGCACCCCATATGCTTGCTGCTAATTACTGTGCGCGAATGTGACGAGGACATCCCATGTTTCAACGACCAAGATGGTCGCCACAACGACCAACTGTAGGATCTAGATAACTGGGCAGAGAGAGATGAATGGGTGCTTTCTAGAGTTTTTTTTTAAAAATAGATAGTCTATTTTTTATTCATCTAACGTTTCTAAAAATACACTAACAAAGCATAAATTTTAGATATGTAACATAAGAAAAAAAATTTCACAGCAACATAACTTCACGGATGAAATATGAACCATATATTTCAATCAAGATCATTCTATATGTCTTTGTGAAAAAAAAAAAAGATTGAAACTTGAATGAAGAACAAAGCAAAAGATAGTCAAAAAAAATAACTCTCCAAGTTAATGATCTAGAGCCAAGAAGATTTAAAATCCTCTCAAATACATGAGTATATAAAAGTTTATACCTCTAATAACAAGAAAAACTACTTCATCAAGGTAGAACAACTGCAGCTCAAAAGAAAAACGAAAAAGATAACTAAAAAAAAAGAAAACTTGCAAACTTGCAAGGAAAACAATAGAGAGACTAGAAGGAGGAGAATTCAAACATATGCAAAAATATAAAATTCATTATTTAAAGAGGACAACCCTATTTTAGACAGATTACAAAGTTATTTTTCTCACAAAAAAGAAAACTTGCAAACTTGCAAGGAAAACAATAGAGAGACTAGAAGGAGGAGAATTCAAACATATGCAAAAATATAAAATTCATTATTTAAAGAGGACAACCCTATTTTAGACAGATTACAAAGTTATTTTTCTCACAAAAACTTTAGCCTATTACAAAGACTAAGCATATCATCTCCTCTCCTCCAACACCTATCACTAGGCTCTCAAATGGCTAGCTCACCTCTTTCTACAGCCCCACCTCTCTATTTATAGGCCTAGTGAGGTGCCTTGGCTCTTAAGTTTTCTTGTTCACAAAATACCTTTTACCCGTAATACACTCTTACCTACCACTAGGATATTTTGGTCTATTTTTCGCTCCGTCCATCGAACAGTCATAGCTTCTTCACGACTTAGCTTCACTTTGACTCAAGCTTTGCGATGATGCCACGTGACCCTCAAGTCCTCCCATGATTTTATAGCCAAACCATAAAATCCTAGTACGCTTTTTAAAGCGTGACTAGCCATCACTTACTTTGCCTCAAGCAGGTGCTCCGATATTGACGCGTGTACTCTATCTTGCGATCTTGACCGCCGGCAAGTCTCTCCCACTCCCGATCCATCAGACCATCTTGTCACTTACATCGGCATCACATTCGCTTGACTTTGTCAACACGTCGTCTTCATCCTTCTCCATCTATGCTTTGCTTGACCTCTACATGTACCGCTAGGATCACCCTTGACTCCGTCCGGGCTCCTTGATCGTCCGGCACTAAGCCTCCCGCTTAGCTCCAATCATCCCATCGTCTACCGCCAAGTTGCATCCATCACCTGACCACTATAAAACAAGCAAACATGTTTCTCCCATTCCAAAATCATCTCCACGTTAGCTCAAAACAAAAATCCTTAAATGAAAACACATCATACAGAAATCATAAACACTAGATGTTCCAGTGTGTTCAGCTCCTGAACACCAGACCATCCGGTGAGTTCAACTTCATTTGCGCGCAGAAAATTTGTTCTCTGCAAAAAAAGTTTGGTGAGATGCTCCTGTGAACTCATGTCCATCACTAAATCATGTGACCTAGTCTCCTATGCCACATCCAAAGCTCAGAAGAAGTTTGTACAATTAAAGACCGAGAAAACCAGAAGACTCAGAAAAATTGGCTCCAAAAACTCTCCCAACTTGAGAAATCTTGCAAATCAAAACGCCAGAAGAATCAAGAACTCGAGAAGTATCACGCTTGAAGCGCACTTCTAAGTCTTCATCAAGCAACTAAGATACAGAAAGCAAGTTGTATCCCAGATATTAAACCAAAGCCACATATTTGAGAGTGAAACTCTCACTGACCTTTACAGTCCCTTTGGCCTTCACTCTACCTCTTTGATCATCCCCGAATGTGATGTACTCGTGATACTTTATTAGGGTGAGGCTAGAGAACAATGATGAATCTCTGGTCATGTGACACAAACAACCAGAGTTGATGAGCCACTTGTTCTCCAGGCCTTTGTCTGCCACCTACATACGAGAAGAATAGAATGTGGATGGCTCAGTACTAGGGTTAGTCAAAAACCTCCTCGGAATCCAGTACTGGGTTATCCGTCCTGAAGCAGAAATAGTAGGTGCATGCAACTTAACACTAACATGCTGGGGCCCAGTACCACGTTGAGTAAAATATTGTTCGCCTAAGCACTGGGACTCAAAAACCTTACATGTGGACTAAAACCATATGAGTTATGGTAAAATTCATGCCGGGCAACGCCTCTAGAAAAAGACTGAAAAGTGCTAGGGACTCGTGGGTAGGAGCGGGAAAAAGACTCATGTATACCAACAGATGGGCGGTACATGTCTCGGGTATTCCATTCCCATTTACGCCACTCATCTCTCCTACAACGAAAGCAAAACCAAACCAAGTGACATTTCCTTTGACAGTAGGTGTAGTGGTAAAGTCTCTCAGGAGCTCGACTATCGGTCACTGTAGGCTCTCTCACTGGTGTCCTTATCTTAGGCTGTGGAGCTCTCTTGTGTGTGAATTTCTTCTTTGTAGATTGAGGTGTAAGATTGTTCTTTTCTGGCATGGATTGTGAGGTAATTATCTTGGCTTTCTTCGACTCTAGGGTAGCGGGTGAGGTGAAAATAGTCTTGCCAGAACTGGTGTAAGCAACTCTCTCAAAGCCCAAATCTAAAGCTAACACAGCCTTATCAGTACACATCTTGATCTTAGCCAAAATCAAATCTATTTTACCCTTGCCTTCTAAGAAATTCTCCACAAGAGAAAGGATATACTCATTCTCAGCCATGAGATTTTTAACTTTCCCTCTAACCTATAGCTAAGCTTGTCCTTAAGGATCTTGCAGGTATGACACTTTGGCTGCACATCCGTAGAACTCTCAGTACTCTCTAATCTAGCTTCTAACTCCTTTATACGCTTATCTTTCACATCATCATTCTTTGAGAGCAAAAGATAATTTTTGCAAGTACCTAAGAGAGTAGGTCTAGACTCCTCTTTTAGGAGCTTCTTCTTGGCAGTCTCAAGCCGACTAACAATTTGAGTATGCATAGTTTGAAGCTCGGCAAGCTCACTTATGACAACAACTCTCACAATCCTCATCCTCAACCTTAGCTCTAGATCTAAGCAACTCAAGTTCAGAAGAAATAGACTCATACTTAAGCCTAAGCTCTTTCAACTCACGTACAATTTTCTTAAGTAATATATCCTGGCTAACGAGAGAATCATTCAAGGTATTGACTTGGATGGAAAGCTGATAGTTGGAAGGTAATACCTCTGAAGGATCAAGCTCTGGGTTGCTGTCGTTTTTATCATCCGCCATGAAGCAGAGGCCGGTGAAGTCTTTGACCTTTTTCTTGTTTTTGTGGTTCCTCCTCCTTCGAGCTTTCCTCCTCACTTTAAGAGGTGTTGTTGTCGTTGAGAGTCGCCACGACCGCCCTAGAAGCCACCTTGGCCATATTCTTGGCCATCTTGTTATGATTTTTCTTGAAGAAGGGCTTATTGTTCTTCTTCTTGTGCTTGTCGGAGTCGTAGTCACGGTCCTCCCTCTTCCTAAACTTAGGATAGTCCGTCTTGAAGTGAGAGGTATCACCACACTCAAAACAAGCATGAGAGCTCATTCTCCTCCGATCTCTTCTGATGTGGTAGAAGCGGATGAACTTCTTCACAATGAGAGGAAAATCCTCATCATCCAGTGCATCCACCTGCTCCTCTGTGATAGAAACCAAGTAAGATAAAACAAAACCACTCGACGAAGTGTTAGCACAAGAATAACTAGCTCCAATCTGATTGCCACCATTAGGTCCGAAAACCAACGTCATGTTATGAGACATGGGGTTTCCGAGGCCTATCTGAGTCGCCTTAGCTATTTTTAGTAGACTTGAGCTTACTAAAGAGTTTATCACAAGTTAACGTATCGTAATGTGATGACTCTTCAATGCTCGATGTCGGAGAGTGAACTCCTGTCGCAGGGATCCCGAGAGACCCCTTTTTAGAGATTCGGCCGGGGGGATGATCCTAGAAAAGCTTGCACGGGAAATGAGCGGAAAAGGAAATAAAATGCGATGGCTTGCGGGGACACCGGGTTTTTGGACAGGTTCGGGCCGCGCGGAGGCGTAACACCCTACTCCTGTATGAGTGTTATATCTATCCTTGAAGGAGATCCTTCAAGGGTATATCTGGTTCTCGAGGGAGAGCTGTTTACAAAGAGCAGGAGGCTCTTATGTTCTAGCTAGCTGGTTTCTTGATTGTCTTGTGATCGGGGGTGGTGATTTCTTGTTCTTCGACTGACCTCTTGTTTTTCTCTTGTCCTCCTCTTTTTCGTTGTTCGTCTCTCCGTCCTCTCTAGCGTCCTCCTTCCTTTCCTTTTATAGATGCGCCGACCTCGACATATCCTGAATGGGAAAGAGGGGATGCCAATGCCCAGGTGCCACGGAGAAAAGCCTAATCATCTCATTTTGGCGAAGTGACAGGGGCGGTGGAGGAAGGCGGCGCGCATTCGACCACTAGCCGCTGCGGAAGCTTCGGGGTGCCACAAAAAAAAAGGCCCACCGGACAGCCTCAGAGGTGCCCGGTGCGCCCACTCTGTCTTGTTCTCCTGCCAGGGCAGGGTGGCAGGCCGAGTGCTTCGATTCTGGTAACGTTATCCCGAGGTGCGCAAGTGGAAACGGGACGGGACCCGTGCATTTAATGAACCCACGCCCCCCAGCCAGGGCATGGCCGGGTCTGACACTGGGGCGTGGGCAGCCGAGAATGTCAGGATGTCAGAATGCCAGGCCACGCGCGCCTATTAAATGCGGCATCGGGCCCTTGACTGGATGACACTCTGGCGACGGGGCCCTTTGAGTCTTTGAACGATCTTGCGCGAACCTTCTGGGGACCGAGTCCCCGGGGGCTGCCACGTGCAGCCCTGAGCACTATTTCCCGAGCATCTTGGGGGGACCTTCGGGGCACCGAGTCCTCGGGGGCTGCCACGTGCAGCCCCGAGCACCCTCTCCCGAGTACTTCAGTGAGACCTTCGGGGCACCGAGTCCTCGCGGGCTGCCACGTGCAGCCCCGAGCACCCTCTCCCGAGTACTTGAGTGAGACCTTCGGGGCACCGAGTCCTCGCGGGCTGCCACGTGCAGCCCCGAGCACCCTCTCCCGAGCACTTTAGAGGGACCTTCGGGGCACCGAGTCCTCGGGGGCTGCCACGCGCAGCCCCGAGCACCCTCTCCCGAGTACTTGAGTGAGACCTTCGGGGCACCGAGTCCTCGCGGGCTGCCACGTGCAGCCCCGAGCACCCTCTCCCGAGTACTTGAGTGAGACCTTCGGGGCACCGAGTCCTCGCGGGCTGCCACGTGCAGCCCCGAGCACCCTCTCCCGAGCACTTTAGAGGGACCTTCGGGGCACCGAGTCCTCGGGGGCTGCCACGCGCAGCCCCGAGCACCCTCTCCCGAGTCTCTGCTTTTACCTTGCAGGGTGGTGATATGTGGTGGGCGGCCGGTTTGGCCTCGGGACTTAGGGACCCCTGGTTCTAAATACACCGACAGTAGCCCCCGGGCCCGTTTGGCAGCCGATGGGACAGAGACTGCGAATGGGCCCTTCGTCGCGACCGAGGTCAAGGCGGGCCGAATGCCACGCGGCAAGCTTTCCGGAGGTGGCCCCTGCGGTTTCTAGACATCAAGCAGACCCCAACGGGCAAATGAGTGGACGCGTGTCCATACAACTTCCGAGGGGTGTGATAATCATACGGGCGGCCCGTGCGGTTGCCGCGCAGATCGAGGATGGGGCAGGCGCAGGTGAGGGAGGCGGCGGTCACGTCCCGGGAGCGGCTTGCAGAGGAGCGGCAGGCCGAGCTGGCCCGCCGAGAGGGCGCGGTCGAGAAGACGCGCGCCGACCTCCAGCGCTGGGAAGACGACCTCCAGAGGATCAGAGGAGAAATCAAGCGCTGGGAAGAAGACGTCTCCATCCGGGAAGTGGACAACGCGCTGTCTGCGTCTGACCTCGGAGCCCGGGAGGACTCGGTGGTCCAGCAGGAGGAGGCGCTGGCCCGGCGGGAGAGTGAGCTGAGTCGCCGGGAAGGCGAGCTGAGTCGCCGGGAAGGCGAGGCAGCTGCCGCGGCGGCCGCCGCGGCTACCAGGGCGGAAGAGAATGCGAAACACGAGGCGGAACTGACCGCCCGTGAACAAGCCCTGTCCGAGGTGGTGGCCAAGGCGAAGCAGGATGCTGCCCCTGCCGCAGCTGGCGGTTCTTCTGGTCCGGCCGGGGACCAGGGACTTGAGGCACAGCTGCGGGTCGCCAAGGAGAAGCTCGAGGCGGCCTTCGTCTCGCGGGTTAACCTGGTGCAGATGCTGGAGGATATACTCCGGCGGATGCGACGGGCCATGGAGAAAGGCGGCCTTGGGCGGCTTGTCGGCGACACGAAGGGCGACGGCCCCGCACGGCAAGTGCTGGAGCTGCAGCAAGTCTGCGAGCGCCTCGAGACCCTGCCCTGGGCAGTCCAGGAGCTCGCTGCCCGGGAGGGACGTGGCCTGGCTCATGCCGTGGCTGAGCATGTCCTGGCCTGCTACCGAAGCAGGGACCCGAACTTCCCGCTGGAGCCGGCGCGGGAGGGAGTGGTCGAGGCTGAGGAGGAGGCCGCCCGGGCAGCGGTTAGTAGTACCGCCTCTGTGGTGGCGGCTGGCTTCAGGCGGGAGGTGCCGCCACCGCCAGCCCCCGGGGACGACTCAGAAGACTCAGCCGACGCCTCTGCCGCAGACTAGGCCGTCGGCGCCCTTATCTTTTTTGTTGCAGATGTAGGAGTGAACCTTTAGAAAAAGCTTTGTCCAGGTCTTGTGAATATAATGGCAGCTTTTCCTTGGGCTCGAAACTCCAATTTCTTTGTACGCTTAATGTTTCCTCCGGCGCTCTGCCTGGAAGTCCCGAGGAGTACTCAGTCGGGCCGCTCCCGACCTTCCCATCCCCGAGAAACGAAATAGTTGTGGTCGCTGGTGTTGGCGCAGCCAGCCTTCGAGCTCTCGCGAGTCCGTACTGCCTAGCTTAAGAAACAAAGACACAGACTCCCTGCTCGGGAGATAGAACGGCCCTGCCCGGAACACGCCGTGCCCAGTGAACACCTTTTCACTTTGCGACCACTCAGCCGGTAGAAGGGAGACGCGTGCGAGCGAGAATGTGACCAAGAGTCCTCGCGGTTCGGTGGTGCCCGGGCTCAAAAAAGGGCCGGACCGAGTACTGACAGCCTGCCCCCAAGGCCTGAGCTCCGGACTACTCGAGCAGCTCGAGTGATAGGATTACCCAGGGCACCTGAGGACTCGGTAGTGCTCGGGGTCCTTAAGAGCGGACCGACCACCACGACCACCACGAAGGGCTTCGGTCGAACGTTATCGCACGCACGGTACTCCTTTCTACGAACCGCTCTGTCGTTCTAGAAAAAGGCCGACACGCGGCAGGGTTTGTTCACGGGCCAGGAGACCACCTCACCGAGCAGATTAAAGTGCGAGAGCCCCCGAGAATGACTCGGGAACATAAAGTTACTGAAAGCAGATTTGTTTGAATATAACCACTCACCGGGCAGCCGTCGGCCTTCCGGCCAGCCGACCCAGAAGGGGTTGATTCCGAGCCCGGGGGCCCGGGAACTTGATCCTTTCAACGGAGCGCCCGACCGCCCATGGGCATACGAGGCTCCTAGGGTCGGGTGATCTCGACCACCCAAGCCTAGGCGGTAGGACCACCCGAAGAACCCTGGGGGCCGACCAGAGACCGGGGCATTGAAGCCCTCGCGGCCGAGCTGCTTGTGATTGCTGTCCTGTGACTTGATAGAGAAAATGTAGAATTTCTTTGTCTGGTGCGCTCTGTTAGTGCGGTACTTGCCTTAGACTGCTCTTGTTTTTTCGACCCGAGACCTCTCGAATACCCAAACCGGAAGACAAGGGCGGTCAGAGGCATAACCTAGAGGTCCTATGGTTCGGTGGCGCCCGGGTATGACAGGCCAGACCGAGCACCGACAGCTCGCTCCGGGGGCCTGAGCTCCGGCCTACTCGAGCAGCTCGAGTGATGGGATTACCCAGAGCGCCCCGAAACTCGGTTAGTACCCGGGAGCCCGTTACGACACCGAATACCACTGCCTACCATGTCGGACGTAAGTCAGTGGCGACTGCCCGCATGTATACCGATTGGGATTCTTTTATCAATGGGAAAAAACGAGAGAGCGAACTTTTTCTCGCACAACCGAGCACCTCACCAGACAGGTTAAACATAGGGAATCCAGAGAAATAATTCGCCATAGTGATTGCTTTATTAAAATACTGAATGTACGATATTTACAAGGTTGGGCGACAGCGATTTACCATACGGGGCGAAGCCTCCAGATTGCTCGGGCGAGGAGAAGCCCCCGGCCTTATCAACCTGAACCGCGAGCTTGACCATCTACGGGTAGAAGCGTCGGAGATGCTCGATGTTCCACGGATTCGGGAGTGGCTGCCCCTCCTCCGTTGCCAACCTGAAAGAACCTGCCCGGGGGACCGCGATCACGGTGAACGGACCTTCCCACACAGGGGACAACTTATTCATTCCTTCGCGCGACTGGACACCTCCCCTACCTGGCGCGCCAGCTGTCGGAGAGTGAACTCCTGTCGCAGGGATCCCGAGAGACCCCTTTTTAGAGATTCGGCCGGGGGGATGATCCTAGAAAAGCTTGCACGGGAAATGAGCGGAAAAGGAAATAAAATGCGATGGCTTGCGGGGACACCGGGTTTTTGGACAGGTTCGGGCCGCGCGGAGGCGTAACACCCTACTCCTGTATGAGTGTTATATCTATCCTTGAAGGAGATCCTTCAAGGGTATATCTGGTTCTCGAGGGAGAGCTGTTTACAAAGAGCAGGAGGCTCTTATGTTCTAGCTAGCTGGTTTCTTGATTGTCTTGTGATCGGGGGTGGTGATTTCTTGTTCTTCGACTGACCTCTTGTTTTTCTCTTGTCCTCCTCTTTTTCGTTGTTCGTCTCTCCGTCCTCTCTAGCATCCTCCTTCCTTTCCTTTTATAGATGCGCCGACCTCGACATATCCTGAATGGGAAAGAGGGGATGCCAATGCCCAGGTGCCACGGAGAAAAGCCTAATCATCTCATTTTGGCGAAGTGACAGGGGCGGTGGAGGAAGGCGGCGCGCATTCGACCACTAGCCGCTGCGGAAGCTTCGGGGTGCCACAAAAAAAAAGGCCCACCGGACAGCCTCAGAGGTGCCCGGTGCGCCCACTCTGTCTTGTTCTCCTGCCAGGGCAGGGTGGCAGGCCGAGTGCTTCGATTCTGGTAACGTTATCCCGAGGTGCGCAAGTGGAAACGGGACGGGACCCGTGCATTTAATGAACCCACGCCCCCCAGCCAGGGCATGGCCGGGTCTGACACTGGGGCGTGGGCAGCCGAGAATGTCAGGATGTCAGAATGCCAGGCCACGCGCGCCTATTAAATGCGGCATCGGGCCCTTGACTGGATGACACTCTGGCGACGGGGCCCTTTGAGTCTTTGAACGATCTTGCGCGAACCTTCTGGGGACCGAGTCCCCGGGGGCTGCCACGTGCAGCCCCGAGCACTATTTCCCGAGCATCTTGGGGGGACCTTCGGGGCACCGAGTCCTCGGGGGCTGCCACGTGCAGCCCCGAGCACCCTCTCCCGAGTACTTCAGTGAGACCTTCGGGGCACCGAGTCCTCGCGGGCTGCCACGTGCAGCCCCGAGCACCCTCTCCCGAGTACTTGAGTGAGACCTTCGGGGCACCGAGTCCTCGCGGGCTGCCACGTGCAGCCCCGAGCACCCTCTCCCGAGCACTTTAGAGGGACCTTCGGGGCACCGAGTCCTCGGGGGCTGCCACGCGCAGCCCCGAGCACCCTCTCCCGAGTACTTGAGTGAGACCTTCGGGGCACCGAGTCCTCGCGGGCTGCCACGTGCAGCCCCGAGCACCCTCTCCCGAGTACTTGAGTGAGACCTTCGGGGCACCGAGTCCTCGCGGGCTGCCACGTGCAGCCCCGAGCACCCTCTCCCGAGCACTTTAGAGGGACCTTCGGGGCACCGAGTCCTCGGGGGCTGCCACGCGCAGCCCCGAGCACCCTCTCCCGAGTCTCTGCTTTTACCTTGCAGGGTGGTGATATGTGGTGGGCGGCCGGTTTGGCCTCGGGACTTAGGGACCCCTGGTTCTAAATACACCGACACTCGAGATGTTAACTTTTCATATGCTACAGTCAAGAGTATAGAGAAGCTTGATCGCTCTCTCATAGTCAGAGTAGGGTAAAACACCAGTGGATCTAAGGTTGCTCACAATTCCATCAAAATGAGCAAACATAGCATCCAAAGATTCATCGGACCCTTGCACAAATATTTGATATTCTTGGTTGTAAGTGTTTTGGTGTCTGACCTTAATCTGATTAGTGCCTTCATGTAAGATACTCAGAGTAGTCTAGATCTCTCGAACAGTACAAAAGTGTTGAACCCTATCAAACACATTCCGACTCAAACTAGTGAACAAAATATTTTTGGCTTTGTTGTTGCCCTCATATTATTTGATTTGAACCTAAGTCGTGCGAACAACGAGGATCTCATAGTTGAAATTAAATACTTCTCATATTACACTTTCTTAGCTTAGAAGAGAAGTCTCAATGTGTACCTTCCAGTATGGAAAGTCTCTTCTATCAAACAACGAAAATTTTCCACTTCTCTCCATATCGTCTACATATCACAAAGCCGGTTAAGGTCACCAAATGATCAAACCAGCTGTGATATCAATTGTAGGATCGAGATAGACGACTAGAGTATACTCCTAATTCACCCAACGCTCCTAAAAAACACCTAATCTGTAAGGTGAATAGGCACCTTACAGATTTATTGCAAAATAGATGGTATACTCCTAATTCACCCAACGCTCCTAAAAAACACACTAATGAAAGCATAAACTCTAGAGAGACAAAGCGAGAAAAAAAGTTCCAAGACAACATGACTCCACAGATAGAATATAAACCATAGGTTCTAATCAAGACCATTCCATATGTCTTTGTGCACAAATCTTGAAACTTGAATGGATAACAAAGCAAAAGACAGTCACCGAAAGAAGCAACTCTCCAAGTTGATGGTCTAGAGGCAAAGGGATTCAAGAACCTCTCAAATACATACGTATATGGATGTTTATGTCTCTAGCAACGAGAAGAATTACTTCACAAGGTGGAAAAACTTTATCTCAAAATGAAAACGAAAAATACAACCAAAAAAGGAAAACTTGTAAATTTACAAGAGAACCAATATAGAGAGACTAGAAGGAGGGAACCTCAAGCATACGCAAAGTAATAAACTTTATTACTCAAAGAGGTAAGCACTATTTTAGATGGATTACAAAATTGTTTCACTCATAAAAGCTCTAGCCTATTACAAAGACTAAGCATATCCTCTTCTCTCTATTTATAGGCCTAGTGAGATGCATTGACTCTTAAGTTTTCTTGTTCTCAAAATACCACTCGCTGGTAATACACTCCTATCTACCACTAGGGTATTTTGGTTAATTTTTCGCTCGGTCCATTGAACGATCATGACTTCTTCACGACTTAGCTTCACCTCGACTCAAGCTTTGCGATGATGCCACATGACCCTCCAGTCCTCCAGTGGTTTTATGGCAAAATCGTGAAACCCTAGTACATTTTTCAAAGTGTGACAAGCCACCACTTGCTTTGCCTCAAGCAGGTGCTCCGATGTTGATGCGTGTATTTTGTCTTGCGATCTTGACCACCGGAAAGTCTCTCTCGCTCCCGATCCCTCGGGCCATCTTGTCACTTGCACCGGAATCCCCTTCGCTTGACTTTGTCAACACACCATCTTCATCCTTCTCTATCCATACTTTGCTTTACCTTCACGTGTACTGCTAGGATCACCCTTGACTTCGCTCGGCCTCCTTGATCGGCCGGCACCAAGCATCCCGCTTGGGCCCGATCATCCCGTCGTCGATCGCCAAGTTACATTCATCGCCTGCACACCATAAAACAAGCAAACATGTTTCTCCTACTTCAAAACCATCTCTTTGTTAGCTCAAAACAAAAATCCTCAAATGAAAGCACATCATGCAAAAATCGTGAACACCGGATGTTCCGGTGTGTTCAGCTTCTGAACACTGGACCATCCGGTGAGTTTAACTCATTTGCGCACAGAAAATTTGTTCTTTGCAAAAAACCTCCGGTGAGATGCTCCGATAAACTCATGTCCATCGGCGGATCATCCGGTCAGTTCACATACACCAGACTTTCATTTGCAACCTCCATGCAAGAATTTGTCCGATGAATAGTCTAGTTTATACAACACATAAGCACTAGACCATTTGATGCCTTCATCTTCACATGACTCGCTTCTACACCCTCTCTGCAAGAATTAGTCCGGTGACATCGCTTGCTCTCACCAGACCATCCGGTGCACTACTCCTATTTTTCTTTCTACGCTGAAATACTCCGGTGCTCCCTTCACCTTAACACCGAACAATCCGGTGAGTACAAAATCTCAAGCACCGAATGATCCAGCGAGGTAATTTTTTCTGGACTCACAGTAACTCCATTGTACTTTCCAACAATGGTTAGCCATAAACAAAATCATGTATAAACGCACCCATGCCAACTAAGTTCCACTCAAGACCAACATTATCAATAACTCATCACAAACAAACCAAGATACATCTCAATTTAGTTTAATCAGATGAACGCTAACTTAAGCTGCATTTCAGATTCATGTGGCTTGGTCATACTTCCCATATCTTCTTCTTTGATTGAGCTTAGGTGCATCGGCATGAAACGTGAAGAAGGATTACGTGCTGCTAGGATGGATCACGTGAGGAAGGAGAGCTGTATCAACACAAGTCTGTTCGTTCTACTCCAAGGCAAACCTATACTGATCTGGACGACTCCAAGGGTCATGGGCCATACCGTGTGAAAGCATATCGAGTCTAGTTTCACATGTAACAAACGGCGCCTCATTTGGAATTCTGAGGACGAAGTTATGGCCGTTTTAACGACAAGGCTGCACAGAAGCTGAGCGGGTGCGCGCGAACCCAAGAAACTCTTTGACTGCTTCACCAATTTGGCCTTTTCCAGTTCCCAAACGTGGTGACTTATGTTCATATCTAACTAAGAGAGTTGTTCCTAGTATAAGTACCCCTCTACTTCTACTTTTTATCATTTGATAAACCAATATATGGAATTGGAACAAGGCTGCTAGAGTTCTTCCACCATTGCTCTTGTGAATTCTCTTGGACTCGCGAGAAGATCGTCCCTCTGGCATCCATAATTCGTGTTCTACGTTTTCGGGCGTTTCGTGTGAATTAGTTATGGATTGTGATTCTACGATTGTTTGGATAGCGGGTGGAAAGCTTTCGATTGTCTCTCCCCAGCACGCTTGATGGCTTCCGACCGCTGCTACGTATTCTTTATTCTTCAACCTACCACCCCTATCGTGTACGCATCAAAATGGGCCGGCGTCGTTCATCGCGTGCACATGCATGCCCCCTGCAGAAAGCAGAAGCTACCACGCACACCCGCCGGTGCGATCGATCGATTTGGCACTGCAACCATCTGTCTGCACGATGGTGCAGAAAAACGCTAGTAGAATTTATTAGGCGGCAATATTAGTTGTCTATCGGGCCAAGATCCAAGATTAAAACATGCAGAGACGTGCATGATCAGTAGCGAGATAGCCTCGAGCATTTGCTCATGCGTGCAGAGAAAAGCGTATTATATTTCAAGGCAGCAGCTGGCTAGTGCCGGTGTTGAGCTTTTCAGATCGATCGACAATCGGTCAGATACCGTCCCGACAAGGCCGGAGTCATCAAGAGCGTACGTACGTACGTACCGTGGCCCGTGGGCACAGTGCGAATCAAATGCAGCGATAGATCGAGATGATCGAGCGGCATATGACTGTTGCCCGATCGACTGGATTCGCGACGACTCTGCCGCACACGTCCAGGATATGAGGGTCAATCGCGACACCGGCCGGCCGCTTCCCGCGGCCGTTGGACTATAGCTTGCGACCCAGCGCTATGCTCCGGCCGGCAAGTTAGGCGCATGAACATTGCGCATGTCGTCGCCTCGCCGGCCAGACCGCCAGAGTCCCTTGACTAAACCACGCAAGGAATTGACGCAGCGGCCGAGCGATCTCTGAAGGCATGCATGCAAGCGCGATGGCCGGCCGGCGCGCGGCAGATCGAGGAAAGCCGTGTTTCGCTCGTCGCGTCCCCGGGGCGGTGGCTTGGTGTGGGTCGGATCTATCGAGAGGCTTTTTTTTTGGATAATGCTGTAACTCTAGCGTCCGACGGCCCGCATATTTTTAACATCTCTATCCTCACATCTCTAATATTTCAAGTATTAAAGTTTAATATTTCAGATGTTATAAAATTTTATTGTAATATTTATTTTTATATGTTGTATCTTGGAATTTCTTGCGTACAAATTTGGTCTGAAAAAATTATTCATTTGAGTTAATTCCTACATTTTTGCATCTCTAATATTTCAGATGCGCAATCTAATATTTCGGACGTTATAAAAATTTGTTGCTATAATTATTTTCATATGTTGCACCTAATTCTACACCATATAGATTTTACATGAAATGTTACGTGCAATATATGACGAGTTGTTACGGTAAAAAAATTTCTCTCGAAATTAGATATATACAAAGAACTATTTTAGTATATTTTTTATTGTAAATGTTAACTTCAGACGTTACAAGCGTTATTGTTAGATGCTGTAACGGACTATTAGGACGTCCGACGGCCGCTAGCATCTTTTTTTTTTCTCGTGTCATGCAAATGCATGTGGATCATTTGTTTCCAGTGTCGCAGGGAGGCGATCAGGGCGAATAATGTACAGCGAAGAGGCGCGGCTAGGCGACGCATGACGCCGTGCCCATGCGTGGCTGCGAGAGGTGGTGAGCCCAGCCGGCACGTACGCACGCATGCATGTACAGCTGATGCACGGGCCGTCGACCGGACGGACGGGCACGACGTACCGACGCACGAATTTACGGGGCCTTATGTGTTGTCACACGCTTACACGCACGTACGCGTACGGTGTACTCCGTCGTTTATAGACTAATGATGAAGTACTAATATGATGCATGCCTGCATGTGCACAAGAACACGGAAATTTCCGTGGAACATGCGGACATATGATTTATCTATACTATTAATTTGTATTAAAAATTTATGTTAAAAAATAGATAAAAATATTGTAGAGTAAGAAAGAGAATTAACAGACTTATAAATATAAGTGAGAAATATAAACGAAAATACAGTTTTACATGTGCACACGGCACACGGCACTAGCCCCTCTGTGTGCAGTGAAGGACAATGCAGCTTTATTAACGCATCTGTGACAGCGAGTGTAGTGCACTGCTGATGGAATCGATCGACGCTCCCATGCATAAATCATCAGGAGACGATCGATCGAGAGCCTACCTACAATGATTTCCATGGCCCATCAACGTAAGCTGGCTACGATCCAAATCAACCAACAACTTGCAGTACCCCGCCTGCACGCGGCTCATGCACTGCAGGGCTCCTGGCGCGTACGTACGTACGTCCGTGATCCAGATCTGAATCCTTCCAATGCATAACATGCGATGCGGCTGTCAAAAAGGTTTCTGCTGCAGGGTTGGCATTTGACAGCGCTGCGCTCACCCTGACTTTGATAGCTGAATAATTAATCATGCAATGCATTAATTGATTCATGCAAACCAAGGATCATAAACCGTAGGTTTACTTGTCTTCTTTTAGCAGTAGACAATTCACTCGTCCATATCAAGATATTTATGATGATTTTATTAAATTTTAAGTTTCATATTTTCGGTTTTAAGTACTTACTATGTAGGTGTTATACATGATAGTATAAATATGTACGCGTATTTACGAGTTGAACAAGTATTTTTTTTAAAAACATATGCAGAGTGCAACTCTAGAGGAAAAATTCTCTCCCCAACTGCAATGTGAATTCAACAGTGTGTGTGGTGGTGGGGTGCTCTCTCTTAGCCACACACTCACACCCACCCCTTCATGTAATCTTAAAACTTCAATTGAATCATATTTTTTTGACCTCCTTGCAGTCTCACCAGGGTAATAATTAACGATAATAATTTCCTTGAGATTACATGTAACAGTTGAAGTAATTTGTCATAATCAATACTATGTTAGTATTACAAAAATAGTAAGGTAGCAGTAGGGCCGGTAATTGGACTCATGGGTCTGGGTACCCGTGGGTTCTGTGTTCGACAGGTCTATGTTCAAGTCCATATTTTCATCAACCGGTCTAGCGGGTCAAGTCGGGCTCAGGTTTTGTCACATCTCAATTCTCGTAAACATATATTAAGTATAATCATGTGTCATAAATATCATGTTTTTTTATGTTGAGCATTATGTTCATTTGTTGAGTGCTTGTTAGTTTCTAATAGTGGCTTAAATTTACGTAGAGTTTTTCAAATAATCGATGTTAGAGTTTTTTTCTTTTAGTTAAGTTCCTCTTGGGCGTTGCGGGTAAATCCATTAAAATGGGTTTATCTCGTATTGCAATCATGGCACAAAATTTTTTAGAATTTTTTAGCAGTAGAGCACCTCGTGTTGGGTTATTAAAGGAGAGAAGAATATGAGGAGAGAAGAAAAAGAAATAAGTTTATAGCTGAGTCGGTGTTGTATCTCTAACAAGTGAGGCCCACATGAGCTGGCCAGCCCACAACCTCTCCTTCTCGTTAGCACCGGCAGCTCCCTTCTCCCTCCACCTCACTCTCTCTCACGTGCTCCCTCACTCCCAACCAAGCAGCCCCAAAGATAGCAGGAGCTGCTGCTCATCTCCTCCCTCAAGCTCTCTCTTTTCTCCCCAAATCCCTCCCTCAAGAGCAAGAATCAAGATATGCATGTGATACCCTCACGATCCCTAGCTTCTAGGCTTTCAATCCATCCAATTATTTTTCGCATGCACAAAGATTTCCTCGTTGTTCTTGAGCTCTTTCTCTTCTTTGGTTGAAGCAACAAGAAGCTGCAGTTTGCCCTCTCTGCACTGAGCTTTTTCCGTCCGATTCTTCCTCCAACCGACGGTCACAAACCTTGACAAGGACTTTGGTTAAGTCTCCTAGGTTTCCTATGGTGTGAATGCATGAATTGGTTAGGGTAAATTCGAGTTTTTGCAGCTGCGTTCTCGTAGTGCAAATTACTTTTGTGTTCTTGGAGAAACGTAGCTAGTGGGAGAGGTTTGGATGAGATAGAGCTAACGATTCGTGCTTGTGAAATGGGTGTTGTAGGTTCAGAATCCATGCATTAGTGCCAATACATGCTTATGTGGATTAGATTTTAACATGTAAGTCGAATCGGCTGCCGAATCATAAAAAAACTCACGTTCTGCTACAACCCAAAAGTTTCGGGTTACAACCCGGAAGTTTCAGGTAATTCTAGCTAAAAATACCCGACAACCCTACCCAGAAGTTCCAAGTATAGTCCGAAAGTTCTGGATTAACCCGAGCAAATTTAATCGAGAACCCTCACTCGGAACCTCACCCGGAAGTTCCGTACCTCGGAACTTTTAGATGTGTTTATCCGATATTTTTATTTTACTTTGCTAATAGTTTGTATATTTCGTAGTTAATTCATACCAACTCTAAAATTTATGAAACCAGTTGCGTTAGCTTTGTATGAGCTACATGTTAAAAATGTTGGAACTCAAGAACATACTTTTGATAATTAATTAAATGTGTTTTAGCTCAACTAAACCACAGTTAATTAATACCATGTCCTAAAATTATGAAACTAATTGGACAATTCATGTTATAATCAGTGATATCTAGGAAAAATATACTTTGGCATGTAATTGATGTTTAAATTGTGAAGCTCATTTAATCTTGATAGGTAGTTTAATTACAGTCCTTTTTGAATAGACCTTATATAAATCTTTTACATCATGAGCTTTCACACTTCAATTCATATAATTTTTGTTGCATCATGTCCTTAACTCAGTACCTCATCTTATTTTTATGGCATTCGGTGCATGTATCATAGTATTTTGTCATGTTAATTGTGATGTACAATTCTTTCTTTTACGATCGACGAATCAAAGAGCGGCTGAGATATTCTTGAGGTGGAACCTGATTGTGATTTTGTGTGTGAAACACTTAAGCACCGAGGCAATCATCTAAGCATATTTCACCTCATATTTCGGATCATATGGAGTCTACTTTGATAAGTTTGCTTTATGTATGTTATGCATGTTAGCGAGTCTGTGTCGGGTTTTATGGGTAGAACCTATGTTGATACATTTTCTACCTTGAATTATTGATGTTTCCTATCCTTGTAACCCGGGTATAACATATTATTATTCAACTTAAAATTATTTGATATGCTTAGTAATGCATAGGTCACCGGTAGAAGTCGAGCGGTGGAATGTTCCATCGTTCGCGAATATAGGAATTAATTACTTCCATAATGAAAACAATGTTAGGGTTGTCTGAGTGTGATGATGAGACAAGATGTGGGTGGTACTATGGGTAGGCCAGGAGAGGGACCCGGATGCCATAGACTACTTGCATCAGTTAAGCATCGATTGTTGGTGTCTTTGGCTTTAGCACTTTTTCATACTTACCATATGTCGATCTAATGGTAAGATAAGCCAAATATCACAAGTCGCCGTGTTCATTTGACTCATGCGCCGAGATGTGAGTGAGAAGCCAAATATCCTGAGTTTGAGCATGTTAATTAATTACAAAATTCGCTTCAAATTAAAACTTTTTAGGGTTAAGTAAGCTAACTATGGGTTAAGAGAATAGATATGTGGATGTATATATACCAGTATATATATACATTTATATTTATAAGTTGTGCTAAGTTGCATAGGTAATTCAAAGTGCACTAGAATCAATTTCAAAATAGTCTCTGCATTAAGTTGGTTCATATGCATTAGTTTGAGATTTCTTTGGTTCTTTGGGTGGAGGTTTGAAATTGAATGTTTCTCAATTTCAAATCTACTCTTAGATTCTATTCAGCTGCAATCCAAATTGAGTTCGAATCCTTTGTTTCAAATCCTTTCCCCAAAGATCCTATTCCAAATTCAAATCAAAGTTTAAATATTCCAAATGGAGTTGATCTTAATCCCAAGTCAAAATTCAAATTCAAAATATTTGATTTCAAATTATTCCCAAAATCCCTCCCTCTCTCTTTTCTTTTTCTCTTTTCCTTTTCTCCTTCTCTTTTTCACCCGGGCCGAATTTCTCTCCTCCCTCTCTTTCTCAGCCCACCAGCTGGCCTTCCTTTCTTCCTCCCGCGTGCCGGCCCTTCCTTTCTCTCTCACCACGCTCGGCCCACGTCACATTGTTGCCGGTCAGCTCACGCGTGCTCTCCCGTGCCCCGCGCGCCGCTTGGCCGTCCGCATGTCCACGCGTCGCTAATCCGACCTCCGTTCCGCGTGCCTTCTCTCCCTCCTTCCCTTTCCAGCGTGACGACGCCTCCACCGGTCATCGTTCCCCGGGAAGCTCTCCCGACCTGCCTCCCTTTCTCCGCTCTCTCTCTTCTCTCTCTCCCCCCCCTCTCTCTCTACTGCCCATGCGTCTACGCCGTGACTTCGTGCGCCCACACGCTTGGCCGGCGCAGAGCATGCCCATGATCCGGGAAATAAGGTGGGCGCCGACTGCCACCTTTGCCGCCGACGTCCCCATGATGCCAACGCGTGCACCGCCTCCCCGTGCTCCCTCACCTGTCTATAAATAGCGCAGCCAGTCTTCCTCTCGCCCTTCTTCTTCATTTCGCCTCGCCACCGCTCTGCCGCCGCTGCTATTTCCGCCGTTGTGACCTCACCGTCGCCCATTCACCGTCAATGTGCTGCTAAGGGGTACCAGGGGGCTAATAGCCGAGCAGCGCCGCCGCCGCCTCTTCGACGAATCGCTGGCCACCGACCTGCTTCTCATCGTCCTTGAGCACGGTGAGCACCCCAAGCCCCTAGCACCCCCTCCTAGATAGCGTGTAGGCATCCCCGTGCTCTCTCTTAGCTAGATGCCGCGTGCCGCCGTGAGCTCAGCTCTCCGCCGCCGTGTAGCTGTCGTCACCGGTGTGCTGGTGCTCTGTTTGTGTGGCCGACCGTCGTGTTATGATGCCTAGAGGCTATAGGCCCATTTCTCTGTGCATGTTGGCACCTCCCAGTGCAGGGGAGGTGCTGTCCAGTTGTGTCGCGCCGCTGCCTCCTCTCCGACCGTGATCTGGCGTCGTTCTCACCGCCGGCTGCCGTCGGTGAGTGCCCAGCCGAGTCCGCCATAGCGCGTAGTAGGTCGGCGTGCATTTGTTTTCATGGAGCCCTGGTCGAAACGCTTCTCCGATGAGCTTCCCCGTGCGCGCCGTCGTCGATTCTTCGCTGCCGGCCGATTTCCCCCTCCCCTCCGTTGCTCGCGTGCACCAGCGCTCGCCCGCATGCCCACACGCTCGCATGGGCCGTCCAAAAGCCATGACTCGGCCTGGCCGATTGAGCCACGGCTCGACTCGAGCACCGCTGGCCTGCCAGGCTAGCCCAGCGGTTCAAAGGGGCCCGCTAAGCCACCCAGCCCAAACCCGAACAGGCTGTCACTGTGCAGCCCGACCGTACAAACCCAGCCTAGGCCCATCTAGGCCCAGATCCGACCCATCCAAGCTCATTCGATCCAAATCTGTACTGTTCATGTGGGTCCCACCGATCGCTGTTCATGTGGGGCCAGATTACTGTTCAGTGGGTCTAACCCGTGGGCCCTGCTGCTAGGGCCGGTCTAACCGTTGGTCGGCGGTCTGACCGCCACCATGCCTTCGGTCAGACCACCAGGTGCCAAAGCTCTCTACTGGCTACCGGTCAGACCGCCACTTCCCCGCCGACCTGACTGTGAGCTATTCAAAGTTGTATGTACTTGGGTTACCTTGCCCGGAGTTTGAAACCCTATTTTTTTGGTGATTTTTTGCAAATATTTTCGAAATACGGTGCTCTATTATTGTTCAAGCATGCATCATATGCACATATTTTCACTGTTTGATTATTTATTTGATACATTCATATTTTGTTTAGAGAGTGATGCGTCACCATTCTTCGTGGTCAAGATCGACACCGAACTTGTTATGAACGTGAGGAAGCACTTGGAGCAGCAAGGCAAGCATCTAAGCACATTGCACCCTTTTGATTTGAATCAAGTGAAATCTAAATTGATGAGTTACTACTTAGGTATGTTTGCATGATTAGTGAGTCGATATCAGGTGAGATGGGTAGAACCTATGTTGATGCATTGCCTCTGCCTTGAATTATTGATGATTTCTTATCCTTGTAACCTGGGTATGGTTTGTTAATGTCTGACTGCAAAGGTTAATCGAAATGCTTACTAATACTTAGGTCCTCAGTAGAAGTCGAGCGATGGTACGACTGTTGTTCGTGAGCATAGGGCTTGCTTATTGTTCACACTAGGTATGATTATGATGTTGGATGGTATGAGACGTGAGGATGAGATGAGATGCGAGCGGTGCTAGGGATAGGTAGGGAGAGGAGCTCGAATGCTATAGATCACTTGCATCATTTAAGCATTGATCATTGGTGTTGTCGGCTCTTATCACTTTTCCGTACTTACCACATATTCGGATATGGGACAGGTAAACCAAGTACCATAAGTCACCGCTTTCATTTGCCTATGCGCCCAAGGTGTGAGCAAAGGCTTGTAGCGGCATCAAGAAGTGCCGGTAAATCATAGTACGTTTAGGGTCTCGGTGGCCTCCACATACATCGGGTATGGGGACAAAGGTTCGGGGTGGGTACGTGAATCATCATTCGCAGCTGACAGGTTGTGTGAGCGATGGTCTCGTGTCGTGTGGGTCTAGAAGCACCCACTGCAGGGTGTAAAATCAATTCTAATTGTCGTGCTCTCGATTATCGAACAAGCTTCGTCCATCTGCATCGGTTATAGAGTTCCGATTTTGGGGTTTTGGTATGGCATGTTGATTATGATGAATGATGTTAGTTGTTTATATGAGATGATTTCACTTACTTTCATGTGCAAGCAGTTAGTTACAGGGTAGAAAGTTAGTTGTGATTTAGTACATGTGTTAATGTTGCTTACACATATAAATTTACTTAATATTGTGGCATATTCTTTGCTAATGGCTCAATTGCATAATACTTAGAGTCGGATTATTATATGTACTCAATATGGATTGTCTTACGAGTAACTTCGTATTCATGCTGCTCTTTCAGGTTTGCAGGTAAGGAAATGTTAGTTGCTGGCTACTTCATGTCTACCGATGCCGGTGGCGGGCAAGAGTAGTGTTGTCTACTCAAGTGGCATGTTTATGGGTGGAGCCTAAGGACATATGGTTTTACCTAGTTTTTTTTGTTTATATGCTATTTTTCGTTGTGTAGCATCTCTGTAAACTATTATAAATGATAATTTTCTAAAGACTTGTAATATAATTTAATTACTTGTTTTTTTTTAAATTTTGTTGTGATGTTACCCGTTGAAAAAACATGTGTTTCGATTTTAGGTATAAAATATTTACCAGGACTAACAGAATGGTATTCTAGTTAATCATTAGAGTCATAATTATTTAAATAATTGATTTAATAATTAATTAGAATATTATTTAGACGATTCTTCGCACATTATAGGGATACGGAGGAGGCAGAAACAGCTTCATGCTTAGAAGGGATTTAGAAGGGATTCGACTGGCGGTCATATGACCGGATAAGACGACGATCCTCAGTCCGACTTCTCATCAGTGGTGCAGAAACTCCAAACAAGCTTACCTGATCTTTCTGTGGTGACACCTATCATCCATGATGCTTGACAAGAAGCTAGCAGCTGCATGAAGTTGAATTTGTCAAGATAGGGAGAGAGCAGAATAAGTTTACGTATGAGCTTGCGCAAGTAGCAATTAAAACGAGTTGTAGTCAGGTGTACTTTTTTAGCATTTCTAAGTGCATTCACGTCTTCATTTGTAATAAAATTATTTAATGTTTAATAAAGCTCTCACAATTCGAAAAAAGAAGAAGAGAGTAGTAATTAAGCACCCATCGTATCATCATGACATATCGTTTGCCTCTCGCCCTACCCACTAAGGCGCTAACCCACCAAATGATATTTGGTGGGCTGTCCACGTCACCAACCCTTCGATTCGCTCCTCAACGAAGTCTCTGCTGCCTCGGCCACCGCAGCAGCGTGGGCGTGGCCCTTCTCCGCCGCGGCTGACGGGGCGTCGTCATCCCGGCTCTCCCGCGCGGTGGCGGCGGGCGTCTCCTGCGGCCCTCCTGCCGCGCGCAGCCACAGTACGCACCCATCTCCTCCCTCCCTCTCGCCCTCCCCGCATGCCTTGTTGATTCGGTGCGACCTGCTATCTAGTGTTTAGAATGCTTGATTCGCCTGCATCGTATCCAAAATTCCGTCATATGGTCTGTGTTTGGATCTCTGGATTGGAGAACCGGACCGGAGAGAAGAGATCACTATGGATTAGACTGGAATTGTGATCGGATTAGTTGATACGCAGGCTTTGTTTAGTAGGGTTGCAAATTGGTGAACCTAAGTATCCACCGTCCCTAACCGACCGTTCAACTAATGACATTACTTTTCTCAAATTATGCAAATTTTCAGAAATTAGTGTAACTGATTGAACTAAAGAGGATTGGTAGGTATCCTTAGGTTCACCAATTTGCACCTTTATTGTTTCGGTTGGCTGTCCGATATCAGTAACTAGGAACAATTCTTGACTTGGGATTGAGATCCGTAGATCGTTTCGATGTTTTTTTCCCTTCTAATAAGAGTAAGCTTCTGGGAGATCTTTTAATTGTTGTGAGCAATCAAATCCTAATATTTCTCTCACCAGTTATTAGCAGATTTCTCTGCTGCTTGGTGAAGTACGGATTCGGTCCATTCATCCATTGTTCTGGTTTAGTCCTGTTAGGCTCTTATTCTTCAGTGCGCTCAAGATCAATCTCAGTCGGTCCAGGTTAATTTCAAAACAGATTTGAGGGTTCTGCTCAACCCTCACACCCCCACGATATAGCTAGTAAAGTCACAAAAAAACATGCTAGGAGAGCACACATGCCTGTAAACCTACAGTTTTCATCCATTATGTCAAGTCACAAGAAACGGCATATGTTGATACAAGTGGAACTAACAACACATGGTCGTGTTCTTCTTTATGTTGCCAGTTGCTTTCTGCATTCCTTTTGCTGGACATTTCTGTACTGCAAGTGTAAATCTTAGACAGCTGGTAATTCATTAGTTACGATGTTAAATAAACTTGGAAAGACCATCTGAGAGAGGATACCAGGCATGTTGAGGGGATTAGTCATTTTTCTAAATTGACTGCTATGATTCAACGTTACATATGACAAATCATATGCTTGTGATTGAGTCTCTGTAGATTGCGCTCAGTTGATTTTCTGTTTGACTTCTTCCACACTAACTCCTTTGGGGAGTTTCTTTAGAATTTCTGTATCTCTACTAAAAAAATTAATCCAAGGCTATCCTCCCTGTGGCTGGCTCACTTGACCACTTAGAGCTTCGAAAATAGAATCTGAGAGATTATAGCAATTTGCTGGTTATAGACCATGATATTTTTTTAGTTGCTTTCCAGCAATGTATTACTCATCTGTCCTTTTCCCATCCCAAAAATTGTAGCTGAAGTTTTTTCCGAGAACAAGCAAGAGCTTCGCGCATTTTTACATTAAAGGAGAAATTGCAGCTCAAGTGAACAACAGCTAAGGGAACAATGGCACTATCACGTAGTATGAGAACATGTTTGCACAGTGGAAGACTTGCCCTTCTTGCGATATTGGTCTCTGGTGGAATTGTGTTGCAAATTTTGGTAAGCATCTAAATTTAATATCTTAGCACTGTCTTTCCCACTGTCACCTAAATCTCTATATTTGGTTCATTCAGGCTTGTGCTCTATATAATAACTGGTGGCCAATGTTGACAGGTTAGAGAATTTTGTTTAGCACTGGCAAACTTTCTTCATTTCCGAATAATTGTTTGTATGGACATTGTAAGTAATCTTTGACATTGTGCAGTTCTGATGTATCTTATACTACCAATGCCCCTCATATTTTTCCTGGGTTCTGATACTTCCTCGATGATGTCTAATGAGGGAGATGGGTAAGTGATATTCTCTATCAGTCCGTGATTGCTGCTTTTGTTCTTAATTACACTTGTCACCATGAATTTTTAGCACTATATTTGCCCCCAAGATATGCATTGCCTTGCTGGCACTCATGGAACCCGTAGCATTTTATTTAGAGATTCTGAAACGAAGGTTGTGATGATCCACTGAGGATTCTTTTCCTTAACAACAAGCTTCTGGTGCACAATTGAATTGAGGTTCGCTGCCATGAAACAGTTTGCTTGTTGAGTAATATATGAGCGTTGGCTTGCACACATGCTGCTACTTGCTTGTCAGTTGTAGTACCTGCCTGCTAATGGGTGATTGCATCCCCCAAATTCCCTTTCATATATGGCTAAATTCTTGTTTTGTATATGGTGAAGTGAATTGGTGTACTTGTATCGCCTCTGCAGTTGGGTGAACTTCACAAAATTCTTGACGGGCGCATCGATAGTGGGGAGCATCGCCATTCCGTCGATCCTAAAGCATGCTGGTGTCATTGGATGGGGGGCCCTCACGATGGAGCTGTCATCCTTCCTGGTCTTTGGCGTGGCAATCCTGTGGTTTCTTCAGATGAACGGTGAAGATGAGCACAGTGGTGTGTTCTAATTCGAACCTGCTCATTCTCCTGTCTGCATGATACCTTCGCAAAATAGTTGTGAACTTGTTTGTACAGCTACAGTCGAAGCATTGCCCTTGTTTGAACTTGTTTAGTAAAGTGAACTTGTTCGATTGGATACACTGACCAAAGTCTGCAGTTTTGTTCGTCCGGTGATGCTTTGCCTGATATTCAGAATTTTGTTCACTTGATATTTGATGCTCATATTACCTGCCCCCATTTCCATGTCAGTCGAAGTAGTTGCATTCTTCCTTTGCGTTGCCTCCGGCACGCAGAAAGGCAGCTTCATGAGTCGGCGCCGGTGCTCCCACGGTTCCCCGAGTCTGCTCGCCGTAACACGGCATGGCACAGGGGGCAATGGGTGCGTGACATGCCCGGTTTGGCCCCTAGTCGGCGCCGGTGTGCTCCAAGCAGCGCCCCGGCTTGCTTGGCCCGTGCGGGACGTCGGCCGGCGGGCTCCGGCTCCGGCACCGGCAGCCGGCACGCTTCTCGCAGATTTGCAACACGAGCACCGCTTTCCACCGGGCACCTCCCTGCGCTGCAGCCGGTTCGCTTCCCCATCCGCTTGCTGCGAGCTCAAAGCCTGCCGTGTTGCTGCTTGCTTGTAGGAACAAGCAGTTTCAACACTCGCGGCCCTGCGGCCGGCAATCAGTTCGCACCGATTGTGCAATGGTCCTTTCAGAGAGCAAATATTAACTTGATTGTGCAAATTGCACACTACTTCGGTTTTTCCGGAGGACATTTTTAACTCGTTTCACAAAGCTCTCCATATCTGCTTCACAAAATTTCACGGGTTTCTCGCACTCAATTTGTAAGGATAGTCCTTCAGTTCGCAGCTGCGCATCAACCCTTGGTCATGAACAGCCAGAAAAAAAACTACAACGGCTGTGCTCATCTTGACGGGTTTCATGACTTTCATCTAGTTATCCTAATCCTTTCACAACGCAACTCTTACAATGGGAGAATGAAAAAAAAGGTGTCAAAACAAAACAGCAGACTCTGTAGCGCACTACATCATCCCAGTTCCTGTGTATGCATTGCCTGCATGGAGCTGCATCCCTGCACCATAAGGGTGGACGCCGGCATGCATATACGGGTCAGCGAACGGATTGGAAGAGGCTTGGTGATGAACTTGTGGACCTGCCATCATCATCATCTGCTGCTGCTGGAGCATGAAAGCTTGCTGCTGCTGTGTCATCGCAGCCATCTGCACGTTGAGGCCTGCGGCAATATAATTAGAGGCGTAGAACGGGTCGTGCATCGGCTGCTGCATCACTGGACCAGATGCTGGAATCGTCTCCCAAGGGTTGTAGCTTGCATTCTGCTGCGCTCTTCGGTGCGCCTCGTCATATAGGCTGTCAAGTGTAAGCAGGTCCAGTCCACCGGCCTGAAGGAAGAGAAGTTAGTATGATTCCAGAGAGAGTGAATACCACAATCTTATATGAATATATCCCAAAATATGCACCAATTTGTTTGAAGTAACAGCATTTCCATTTGAACTGGGGGCAGTGACTAGTGCCAGTTCCCAGCTAGTAGCCACGTTCTCAGCACTGGCAGGAACAGGTGCTTTAAGCGCATTATCTGTGATGAGAAAGGCGAGTCAGCGAAGTGCATTTTAGGACGTTTTTCTAACTTCGAATGATGAACAAAGAACTTAATTTCATTTGTAAGATATATATTTATATACCTTGTTGAACAACTGCCAAGGCCAAAGAATTCTTATGATCCATTTCAGATGTGTCAGGGGTTGATTCTTTCATTCCCTGCCAAGACAGAATGAAAGTATTAGGACGCAAGACTGGAAATAGGCTAATGACTAGTTCCTGAAAAGTGCAGTGTCCTGGAAAATTACCAGCAAATCTGTTGGTTCAGATACAGGTAAGACTTCTTTAACTGGCTCAAGTTCTGGAGCTGGAGCTGGAGCCGGAGGATGAGGAGGTGACATTGATGGTTCTTCAACTTCTGATTTTCTTTTGTACTTTATAGCTAGTACAGCCTAAAAACAAAGAAACAACCATAAAGAGACCATCAAAATGCTGCCTTAAAGTGACTTCAATAAAATAATCAGAAGCAGCTTGCTTATATATCAGAACAGAAAACTAAATCCCAGGAAACTTTGAACAGCTGTTGTGCCAAAACAAAAGATTAACTGTACCCTAGCCAAAACATGATTGCTCCCTGGAAACTGGTGTAAAAATTATTCCATTGTTTCTTGATGTTAAGAATTTTCATAAAATGTGGTTTTAAATAATGAGTGCAAATATACTAGTTGAAATTGCGAGCAACACTCCATTACAAAGATTTAGTAGTTCCAAACCTGATCTCTCGGAACTGTTGAAGCAACGGGAGCATTGCTCATATACTCCTCCATAGTTACCAAGAACGACGCAGGAGGCTGTACATGTTACCAATAGGTTATCAGCAAGCTACTCACACGGAAAGTAACAATAAGGTACATATTGATAATCATGGGAATGCCAGTCAAACCTGTTCAATTTTTAGGAATCTCTCACCACGCCCAATATATATAGTTTTACACACTCCATAGAATTCTGAAAGTTGTTCCGCCTGTACCAAAAAAGAGATAATAAACTATTGAGCCACTAAGCTTGCGAATTCTGACGTTGTAACTGTTAAATATCAAGGACCAACTAATGAAAAAGTTTAATGGATCAACCAACTGCAGAAAAGTGATCATGATTTACCTGGTTAATGGCTCTTTTATATATGTCGAGTGCCCTAGTAGCGTCATCCCTTTGCATATCAAAGAACTGCATTTTGCAGGACATGTAAATTAATAACTAAGCGAAATAAACACATATACACATTCTTTCTTTCTTGTTTTGAACAGCAAGCTAGTGATCGGCACCTTGTCAACAAGATTGAGCATCCCATCATTGATGGCTGTGTGGATCCTAACACTCTCTAGAGCAACCTTCCATTAACACATAAAAAGGGTCAAGGAACGCTGAGATCACTAGTATGATGCTAACGTGTAATCTGAAATACTTACCATTGAAAGTGCATGCTGGATAATGATGTTATAAGATGATGACCCTTGTGGCTAAAAAAAAATGAAAAGTCAGAAAGGCGCCTTTTAAATGTTAATGGCAAATCTGAAACATTAAAACTGGTTCCTTTCTACAGAGGGTAACAAAGATTGAATCACCTGGCAACCAAGTAGCCGAAAAAGAAGCTGCTGTAATGCTGGCAGTTGAGCAAGCAATCCAATTGTATCAAGGTCCTTTGTTTTCTGTGGATATAAGAGAATTCATAAATAAAATGCTCAAGAAGCCCCTTGAGATCCTATGCTATAGTCCAAAAGTTAGATTCCATTATTAGTATAATGAACAGTACTAGGTTAGCAAGAGTTCCCCGTAATGCACATAGTGCAGAATTCAAGAATGCATCATAAAAAAAACTTTGACAATCTAAACCCTTGATCTATCTATAGCTTATTTATTGTGGTCTAAAATGATAAATCAAGCATATCTAATACAATTTAAACCACGACTAATTTCGGGGAGCAAACACTATAAACTAGAGCAAATCGAAATAGATTACCTACCAATGGATCCTTTTCAACGTCGTATTTCAGTACACGGAAAGATTCAAGTCTCTCCTCCAAATATAAAGCATAATTGCGCACCCATGCAGAGTAATCCCAGGCTGCGTAAATGACAAATAATTATAAATTCTAATACTAGATCCAGGATATGGGTTAAGTAAGCAGCTAGGTACCTTCTGCACTAGAATCATCCTTAAAGTAGGACAGATTTAGCATATGGGAGCTAGATCTTCCATAACTAATAAGCTCTTCACGGAAAGTAGGATCAACTTCCCTAAGAGCACGGTGTATGACAATTAATGTCTTCAGAGCAACCTGTCATATAAAGTAGAGATACAAAAGTTTAGTACCATGTTGCTTCTACTTTTGTGCATTACCCTGAAAAATCATATCAGGAGGAAAAAAGCAAAATATTAAAAGAGATCCCCAGGATAATGAAACGTTAATCAGTGCTTTTTTATCAAAATGAAGGTCAAGCTGTGCTGAATACCAGGAACTACTACTCAGAATAGATCTGTCGTAGAAGCAACAATTTCATTATAGGCAGGCATAAAGACACATCGTCAATGCATGTTACTTGAACAGGCACAAATCCAGATATTCTCTGAAAAAATGTGAATTTAAATATTGCAGTCCAAATGGAAATAGCAATGCAGAACTCAATCCCATCAAATTAGCTTGTTGACACGTGGAGAAAATTATATAGGTAAATTCCGTCCACTGGATTTGAAACGGAGCATAACATACCTACTTATAATGAACATCACGAAATGTATAGTAGACATACCGCCCAGTTGCGTGTCTTTGAAAGACGTCTACCAAGGGCACGGATGCAGTAGGCTGCATCTGCCCGCGCCCTTCCAGGAGAAAGGTGGTAAAAGATATCTGCAAACCAAAAGGATGTGAGCAGAAACATGGTGAAAATTCACAGGACAAAAGTATATGAGTGATCACCTCTTATGTACTTCTCCTTTGCTGGATTCTCAACATGGTTTGTGGCCTTCACAATAGCAATCTCCAGCTCCTGTTACAAAGAGAGAATAACAACAACAGTTTAACACTGCCAATGTAACACGGCCAGGACCTGAATAAGAACCTTAAAGATTACGATCATGGTCACCTTATAATCGCTGTTGACTTTTGCTATGCTAACGGTTGTGGTGTCCTTGAGGGCCCCAACATACTTCCTGATGCCCGTGCCACCCCCGGCCATTCTCCCTGACACAGAAGTCTCCTAGTTTGGCTGATTGATCTGCGAAGAAAAGCCAAGACTGATACCATCAGTCAGTGGTGAACTGCCAAATGGCTCACCAAAAACAAACCTTGGCCCAACAGTCTAGGCAAGACCGCATAGGAGCATCTGGAAATGCACCTAGAAGATCACGAAGGGTGTTCGAAAATTGAAATCCGGGAAATCAGTAAACTCCCGAGAAGAAACGGTGAGAGATGAGCTAGCTATAAATAAGCTGAACCGGCGAAAACAAAGCCCCACCAAAATTTCCGGGCCCAATCAACGTACATGGAACAGAGAAACGTACCTCCAACAAAATCCTAAAAAACGGCAGCAAGATCAGAGGCAGGAAAAAAAAAACTCGAAACAATTCGAATTGCGCGGCGGCGGTAGATTACCAACTGACGAAACAAACACCCCCAAAAAAGCTGCGAAAACGAAAGCGATCGTTGGAGTTGGTACGAACTCCGTAACCTGCTTCAGTTAAGGTATACTAATTTTTTTGAATGGCCAATTTTTCACCAAAAATAGCCCGCATAAATAGCATGATTAGATTGAAATGAATGCGTAACCTGCTTCAGTTAAGGTCATACACGAAGAAGAATATGCCAACTTGGGCTAAAATGAGCTAGATTATTCACTTGCCACCATCTCAAAAAAGAAAAACCTGAAACATCAAGGGAGAAGGGAGCAAGTATTTGGAAGAAGAAGAAAAAAAATCGAATCATGCAGCAGGCTCCACTCCTGCAGAAATCGACTGCAAAGCACCCACTCCCCTCCCCGCGATGGATGAAACCGAGCCACAGATCAACGAACCTGGCAAAAGAAAGGTCTCGACACGACCGGCGGCAGAGAGAAAGAGAGAGAGGAGATCGTTCGCCTGGGGACCGAAACTGGAGGGAAACCCGGGTCCGGGAGCAGCAAGCAGCAGGCAAGAGCCAGTTGGGTTCTTCTTCTTGCCTGGTAGGACAGGGAAGGACGACGAAGGAAGAGGCGAGGAGAGCAGGTTGTGTGTGTAGGCTGGAGACGGGAGGAGGAGAGGGACGGACGAAGTCGCTGTTCTTTGCCGCGTGCACGTGTTCGCGCGCTTCGGCCGCTTACCAGCCCTCTGACCAACGAACTCCTTTCCTTTTTCAGAAACACCACTAGAACTCACACACGCACTCTCGCAGTCACACGACTGTCTCCTTCCTTTGTTCCTCCTGCGTAGACTTCCCTTGCTTCTCTCGATGCCGCTGTCTCCTTTTCCTTCGCGTTCTCTCATTTGTTCTATTCTATTCTCTCATCTGTTCTCTTCTAGTCCAATGAATAGGATCGGCTAACTATTTTTTTTGTTGCAGTCAGATCGTCAAGATTAATCTATGCTGTCCGGGTGGCTAATATAATTTGGTCGGTAAAGCTAAACTAACCTAACCTGCAATTCGCGCTCTTTTAACTTGTTGCTGCTGCTGCAAGTGTGGCATAATTCTTTTTCTGCATGGAGTGGCCATTCGCGTGATCAATTGGTTTTTCTTTGACTCCGGAAGCTCAATTCGTCGCATTCGCGTGATCAAGCGGCCAGTCGCACCTGCCCGGTCGCGTCGAACTTGCCAGAGTTCGATGGCGTCAAACTCGTGTGCTTGCTACGACGAGAGCCAAGATTCCCTGGATTGGACAAATGCCATATAAAAAAAAAATCACGCTGGGCTTCCAAGAATGAAAGAGAACTTGGTTTCGTCTCCATAAACTAAGTAGGTTGGTATATCATTGCCACCAACTCGATACCAAACCCAAAAAAAAACATGTATTGCATTCGGGATCAGAAAGGGGCAATGTCCTCGTGATTCATGGGTGCTGCAATTTGCACAAGGTATAACATTATGTAGTACAATAGTACATGGCCACCAGGCTACCGGGTCGTACATATATAAAAGCTAGGCATTGTTATCCAACTCTAGATTTTTTTATCGGTAAATAAAATTTACCAATTTACTGGTAAATATGATTTATCGGTTATATCAGATCAAAATTTAAACAAAATACCAATAATACATGATATATTTTTTTCTATCGAATCCACTAGTAGACCATAAACCGAATATATTAGATATTCTAGGCCGAATTATTTTTTCTACCTACCCGAGTTCACTGGTAGACCCTGCAAATGTGTTAAAACCAATGTTGACATGCTCATTGACCTTTGCATAATTGTACGTACACAGAAATATCCTGAAAGTGGGAAAAAGCAGGATCGGGTTGCATGAAATTGCAACGGTTTGACCCGTCCAGATGACTTCAAAACTGTAAATCCAAAAGAAATACTCCTATTAACCTCTGGGCCGAAAATTTCCTGCTATTCTGCTCCGAAAAGATAAAATTAGACGGCCCCTGAGGCCCACACGTCATCCTCGACTCCGCCGGGGGATTTCGGCTCGGCTCGGTTCGATTCGCTGAGCGCGCGAGGCCGACGCTCTCCAAGCTCCTGCGGCTGCGGCGGCGCGCGGGGACTGACGCCTCGGGCCTTCGCGGGGAAGCAACCGACCATGCCGTCCGGCTGGTAAGGAATGGTCGCCTCCTCCAGTCCTCCTCTACCCTAACCCCATTCCTGGCCCATGGACTGCCCCAGGGTTAGGGCCCGAACGCGCAAATCCCTCTTCCTCTGCTCGCGCGTTGCGTGGGCTACTAGGGTTCGATTCGCCTTAGGGTTTCCCGCTGCTTCCGTTTTCTTCCGGTTCGCTGATTAGGCGTTTCGATCCATGGCTTACGAACTCGAGAGATCTATGGTCTGGTTGGATTGCGTCCTGCAGGAGAGATCTACGGTTTATTAGCCTGGTCGTGTCTGGTGTCGTCATGACTCGCAGTTCCTCCAAATTACAGGGTGATGGGTTCTGTTTTTGTTGCTTACATCGCTATAGTTGATGGGGTGCCTAGGTTTGGAACCAGCTGGCACAATTGGTTCAATTTATGCTATGGATAGGGTTTGCCATTCAGTCCTGCGTTATGGCGATGTGGGTTTAGGTTATAAAGTGCTATTTCTGCAGGCTTGATTGGCCACTTTTGCAGGTTAGACTGGTGAATTCTTAGGGTTTTTGCACTGCTCTATTTTGTTGTTGGCGAATCATGAATTCTGGTGGTTACTGAATGGCATGAGTTGATAGGGTTTGCCTGAATGTTTGCTTTTGTTTCGGATTGCAGTATTTCATAATCCAGTACTTTGATTGTTCATTGTTTTTTTTTCCTGTCACAAGGAATTCGTGGAACATCAATTTTATCTTCTATGATTTGTTGGAGCAGATAACTGAGGATGCCAGTTTTGATGAAGTGCAACTTTGCAGGGGCACATTTAAATGGGAAGAATAATACCGCCCCAAAGTTCCCCTACTAGTCTGCTACTATATGTCGTTGTGGAAGTCATTTCATTTTTATCATTGCTATTTTGCTTTTGCTAGAGATGGCATATTTACCTTCCTTGATACGTTCTCTCATTATGCAAGCATGAAAATCATAATGGAAACAACTTACTACATTGATGCAGCGCGGAAATAAAATGTTATCAGTTATCCGTTATCTAGAGAGTAGACTACGCCACTTACTTACATGCTAAATTGCACAGATCTTGAAACATGCTGTTAGATGTGTGCTTTTCACTTATATGAGGAGCACTGAAGCAAATCTTAAAAAAATATATGCAGTTTTGCACAAGGTGCTTTTATTCAGATCCAATAAGTTCAGCAACACAATAGATATGAGGAATTTCAAGAAAGAATTCGGTCCAGAAAGTCAATAATTAAACACACTTCCAGTAGAAACATTATTGCAGGAAAAAAATATGAAAATGGCATTAACTTATTAAAGATGTTATCTGACTTGAGAGTTGAGATAATATATCTGCTGTACAAGATTTCCTCATTTCAATAAACAAGTATGCATAAACTACATGTAGAACCATCAAATTCAAACATTCTAGACGGACAGTCAATTATTGATAAATCAGGTAAAAAAACATGGAGATAGAGAACTTCCAAGTTCCAACAAACAAATACCTCACGAGTTCGTGCAGTGGAAACGACAGAAATTATAGCATTACATGTAGTACAACATGCGATGAAGTTCTTTCCATTCTCATAAGGTAGATACAGGTAAAGACAGTCTGAGCTAGAGTGTGACCCTTGTGCCATGTTGCCTGAAAAATAAAGCACCCACATAGAGTAGTTTAGCAAAATTGAAAATGTTGCAGGTATTATATGCATGATAGCACTGAAGTACCTCACATGAGAAAAGATGATCCATGACGTCAAGAGTGTGTTGAATGTCAAGTGTTCTGTCCAAACTAAGTGGGATTGGAGCAATACCATCTTCTATGGCTTCCTCAATGGAATTGTATCCAGTTCTCTCAATTCCAGAGTCTATTTTTGGATCCATTATCTGTATCAGGAGGAAGTAGACACTAAGATCTAAAATTGCAATAGATTAAAATAAAGTGTCAATCAACCCACTAAATACTCCGCTCAATGGGTATCAAAGAGATTATAATGATATCCTAAAGTTATGTTTTCACAATGATCAGGTTGAAGACCCAGCCGTACCGTCCTTAGGCAGGACTTCAATTGCCCGTGGACTGACCGGTGGCTCTATGGCCTTTCCACTGCGGAAATTACGCCATTCCTAATCACTACAATTTTGAGACACGCCCTGAAGCAACAGACAGTAGCACAAGCCTTACAAACACGATAGTGGGTGCGGGACATATCTGCACTTTCCGAGCTCCAAATTAACGAACGAATGTATTTATGCGTGCTAAACTTTCAAGATTGTTTATGCATTCGTGTTACAGAATTTTGGCAAAGTTGCATCAAACATCATCCCTTAGGAAATTGAGCGGGAGAACTGAAAAGCGATAAGCAATCAGTTGTTACAGAAAGGCTGCAGCTCCTAGCAAAAACAAGGAAAACCTTGACATCCAAAGAAATGGTTATTACAAAAGGATTGAGAAATACAACACTGCAAGACCGGGTTAAGCCATATTGCTCCTGGGCGTCGATTCGATTGATTTTTTGGCTACGTAATTCATGGGCAAGAAAGGTATTTCTTTACGGTTCTATGCCTTCATCTTTCTCTTCTTCTTGCCCTTGCTTTTGCTCTTCTTAGATTTGGCCTTGGTGATGGACTTGTTCTTGTAATCAGGAGCCTTGTACTCCGGCACATCGCGAAGCCCCAGCTTCGACAGAACAAGACAGTATGAGTCCCAGTCAGTTCCACGCAAGTATTTGAGGTATTTCTTCCTCCTTTGGACCATATCCTGAAGTCCCTTTCTAGAATGTTTATCCTGCATCGCAACGAAAAGCTCACAAATTACTTCGTAAACTAAGATTAAACAGTCCCAGAAGTATCACTGCCAGATGTTGAGGTAAAACAGCCCAGTACATATTATGAAACCAAGGTGAAGCATACCTTTTTATGTAAAACAGATGACAAATGCTTGATTTTTACAGTCAGCTGGGCAACTGAAAAAAAAAGATGTACATATCAGTAACATCCACTGTGCGTATAGCCATAACAGAGGGCAGCAAATCTACAAGGGCATAAAATCATGTTTTTGAAAAATACAACAGAACTGCTTCGAGCCCTCATTAAAGCTCTCATAACAAAAGGAAGCCTCTCTCCAGTGACCAGAAGGTCCAGAACGAGAGATTTAGACAGCTGAAACGTATTTAGTTTCAGGAATATATGAAGAAGCTTCCTACAGATATAAGCATCACAAACAAAATTGGCAACATGCATTGAAAAGAGAGAGCTTAGAAGAGAAATGCAGACACTTAGAAAACAAAAGGTTAAAACTGATGAAATAAATTTAACCTCAATGAACCACTTCAAAACTCAAAATATATATTCCATCAACTACATACAGAAGAATTTCAAAAGAAACGAGCCAATAGTGGTTGATTACTATGTATTTAAGTAGAGAATCTTAGTGCAAAACTTTCATCAACCAAGCCAAACAACAATTATCGACTTCATGACATCAATATTACATTAGTTACAGAAAAACATACAATAATAAAGTGCTATAGTGGCAAGCTTGCGTGTGTTATTTTATACAAACATGTCACTGTTCTGTATGTATTATGCAACCTTGCAAAGAACAAGATATATGAGAAACAATGAAGAGGTGAGGAGTAAATGGCACTGTAAAGTAAAGAATGAAATAGTGTACACTGTATTCTGTATATTTAACAAACAGAAAAATGTCAGCTTAAATGCACTCAGGACGGAAGGGGTGAAATATTTACTTTGAACTCGAGCAGAACCACAATCGTTCTCGGACATCTTGAACTCATCCCTCACCCTCTGGAGCTCCAGTTTCATCTTCTCTTCTGATGACATATGGTCCGGATGGAAATACTGAAGAAAACAAAATGCATCAGTGTGTCTGCAGTCGTTGATCACATCCAAAGAACTTAATCAAGCTAATGAATCCTTCCATGACCATAATAGGAGGTGACAAAGGAATCAATCTCACCCTCTCTAGCAGCTCCTCCTGCGGAGGCAGACGCATGTAGTCCAACGTGGATTGCCCACCAATGTTACTGAGCAGTGCCATCTGCATTGATGACAACCGAGCCGATTTCTCTGATTGCTTGGTGCTCATGCTCATTATGCTCTTCCGGATTTCCGAATACTGTCCACCGAACATCACATCCTGCTCCTCCAACTTCACCAGCTTGGCGATCCGCCCCTGTAGCTCCTCGAGCGAGAACCATTCCTTCCCGTCCTTCGCCGCCCCGGCCGGCCGCAGTTCCCCTAGCCTCTTCCCAAGCTCTTCGTAGCTGTAGATCCTCGTGAGCGCTATGGCATGATCCTTCTCCTCCTCCTTCCCCGCCCCTTCCGCCTTGCGGGTCCTGTCCACTAGCTCCTTGCTAAAGATATTGTGCGAGAAAGGGGACAGGAACGGCGTCGGCGAACGAGTCGGCCTCTGCTGCGGCTGCTGGCCCAACTTGAGGCTCTCGCGGATGGCGTCGAAGCCGGGCGCCTTGTTCCCGGCGTTGGGGGCCAGGGCAGCGCTGTTCTTCAGCAGGTCCTGGAAAGACGGGGTGGCGCCGGGAGCGGACGGGGAGGGCGCACCGCCGGCGGCGCGGCTCCCGCGGAAGGACTCGAGCATCTTGCGGATCTCGTCGATGGACGGGGAAGGGGGTGCGCCGCGCGTGGAGTTGGGCCGTGGCGGGTTCATCGGGATCCGGCGCGGCGGGGGCGGCGTCGGGGACGAACGTAGCCGCTCGCGGATGTCATGGAAGAGCGACGACGCGGGGTTCGGGGGCGCGCCGGGGTTGGCGGGCGGAAAGGAGGAGCGGGAGTGGGCGGCGTCAGGATCGTTGGCCGGTGGCGGGGGCGGGGGCGGAGGGAAGGGCGGTTTTGAGGAAGAGGAGGAGAAACCGCGGGGGACGAGGAGGAGGGGTTTCCTCCGGGCATTGATGCGGCGGAGCGCCATGGCGGCGGCGGGGGTTTACTCCTCCCGCTGCAGCATAGGGTTTTGTGGAAGAGAAGGCCGAAGCAAGGAGCAGCAGTAGAGTGCGCGAGCGATCAGCCCTCAGCCGCGGGCCCTCGCTGGGCTGTGTAATCTGCTGGTGCAGTGGGCCGAAGCGCTGTCGGATGTGGCGGAACAGAACCTCGGTCCCATGGCCGTGACGTGGATTCGTTGCGGAGGCAGAGCAGCCGCTCGCGGATCCCAGGTGGCGTGTGCCGAGTGGGTGGTGGATGATGACCGGCGGATGGCGATCAGATTTGTGAATTTGTAGATACGTGATCATGTGAGATGTTTGATTGTTTGTGTGTATGATACAGTGATTCTGTATTGGGACTAATGAGTGGGCTTATTGCATAGCGAATGTAATATATCTATCGAATCAGATTCCAATCGTATAATTACATTCGTCCATATAGAGAGAAACAGTGCATATATGCAACCAAATGATCTTTTTCGTAGGTATATACGCACGGGGCAGAGTCAGGATGCCTCTGATACGGACAACTAAACATATTAATAAATAATTTTTTGTTGTTTGTATCTATTTGAACAGACTAAGCTAAATTTTTTTTGGTTGACTGAATTTAAGACTGTATGAATGAATTCAAAAGTTAAGATTATAATTAGTTAGTTGTGTAAAGATAATTTTGTGACACTAATAATTGTATCCGTATGTACGAGCGGATACAGAAGCTGCGTCTGTTGGGTCAGAATAAAATCGTATATTTGTATTATATCAGACTGGACTACTAAATATAGACAACAAAATAATTCTCTCTAAAATTATAGATATGTATCTACCGAACTAGACATTCGAAAAACCAAATCCACCCTGAGCGAGCCGCTGCATGCACCAGTTGCGTTTGTCAAAGCCTGCAAGGCATAAGAGCATCCCTGATGGTTATCTCAGTTGCTAAAAGCATCTGTCGATCCGTCCCTCGGTGTGAGATCCGGATATACCACGGGAATGTTCATCAGTAACACCACTGACATTGACGTGCTCACGATCATTTCGAAATATATCCTCCTTCCTCAAGTGCCACGTCACTCATTCGTTCAACAGCTTGTCAAAATCACCTGGTTTAGTCAAAACGACTTGGCTTAGGATTCAACCATCACTGGATTGGAGCCCGGCACGGCAAAATCTGGAGGTCTCTGGTTTCGCCACTTCCAACTATCCTACTCCGAAACATGATGCGTGCGAGAACGGTACAATTACAACCAATCATCACACTGCATAAATCATACAGTATGATACTACAAGTGTACTCTCAGTGTATCGGACATGGTTTTGCCTGGAAAACGTGCGATCAAGGCAAGACACTCGTCGGCGTCCCGTTCAGCATAGAAAACGTGTCGCGCGCGCCGCCGGCCGACGACAGGTAAGAAGATTCTGACTGCGCGGCCGCTTGAGTGGTCTGACAGCGCCTTGCTGTGGCCGTAAGAAGAGGCCGGAGAAAATAAAAGGAAAGCCTCGCGGTTCCTGCCTCCCCCCTTCTCCTCCATCTCCATGGAGGAGGAGGACTTCCTCAAGGTCCTACGAGCCCTGCGCCACGCCGCACGGAGGGTGGAGGCCGGAGGGGACCGTGGACCGGCGTTGCAGGCGCTTCTCGCGCTCGAGGCCGGCGCCGACGACCTCCTCGCCGGCGATCCCAATCTTTCCGCCCTGCGCCGTCTCCTCTACCGGCTTAGAGCCCTCTCGTGCTCCGTTGACTTGTGCGGGGCTGGGGAGGGAGGCGGGGTTATTGGCTCCTTGCGCGCGCGCTGCCGCCGGCGCGCCGCGCGGAAGGAGATCGCGCGCGTGGCCGGCGCCGTCGCCGGCGAGATCCAGGCGTGGATCGACCGCGAGACCATCGCGCGCGTCGTGGCCGCGCTGCGGCGCTCCGATGGCAGGGCGGACGCCGCCCGCGCGCTCCTCGCGGAGCTCGAGGTGCGGCTGCTGTCCGTCGGCCGGTTCGACCAGCGGCTCCAGCGCGCGCTGCTGCAGCACGGCGTGTTCACCGCGGTGGAGGCTAAGCTCGGGGACCCGGCCGTGGGCGACGGCTGCGCGGCCGCGGTGCTGGCGCTGGTCCGCTTCAACAAGGACGTGTTCGTGGGGCCGGTTCTGATGGGCCCCGCTGTCGGCGCGCTGGTGGCGTCCGCGTCTGACTCGCCCGCGCCGCTGCGCGCGCTCAACGGGCTCGTCGCCGCCATCCGCAGCCCGCTCGTGGACGAGCTCCACGCACGCGGCGAGCTCCCGCGCCTCGTCGCGCTGCTCTACGCGCCCGACCCCCGCGTGCGCGCGCTCGCGCTCGACTTCGCGCTCCGCGTCGGGTACTACGGCCGCAAGGAGGTCGTGGACACGCTGCTCGCCGAGGGCCTCGTCAAGCGCCTCCTCTGCCTCCAGCGCTCCGACCTCGGCGGCTCGCTCGCGGATACGGACGACGCGTACTTCTCCCCGAAAGATAAACCCGACGGCAAGGGCGGCGTTTTCTTTGCCTGGCTCCTGGGGTCGCGTTGCGAGGACGACGGCGCCGCGGCGCTGGCCTCGCCGCATCCGTTCGTGAGCGCGGTGGCGCGGTTCGCGGTGCAGGTGGAGGTGGGGGAGGGGCTGAGGCAGCGGGAGAAGCTCGCGACGAAGCTGGAGATCCTGCGGCGGGTGCGGGAGGCGGCCGTGTCGCCGGCGGAGGAGGCCACCGTGCTCGCCGAGGTGCTCTGGGGCGCCACGCCATAGCTTCTTGCCTGCACCGCTGACTTGCGGGCCCACGTGCCGCGTACGCCGTGGACTCGTGGTTGGTGCGCGCCTTCTTCTTTCCTTATTAATTTTCCCTTTCTGTGAATAGTAGAGGTTCTCGTGTCGTGTAGCTAGGACTTGGTAGGAGAGACCGAGAGAGAGAGAGAGACGACTCCCATCCATGTACACAAGAGAGTCCAACATGTAACAATTTTTTAACCTGTCTAAAAACTGGTAGAAGACGATTAGTGACGCAATGACAGAGACAGAGAAGCCATCTTCCCTTTCAGATACTACCGAAGCAGTTAAAATTTGCTGCAAAGTACTCTTCCCTAACAAACGTTTGAATGATGCCTCCTAAAAAACGTTTGATGTAGAATGGTCGAAAGGAAGTGTTTTTCTAGTTGCCAAATGTCCATGGAACATTGGAACCTGGCACTGCTGCTACTTGCTACGAAGTTCATAGCAACAGGATCGGTGAAGGGGACCCGACGATCGGTGAAGTGCGAGAGCAGAAGAATGCACCTGCAAAAGGCCATCCAAAACCAAGCACCCCCTAGCCTAGCCATCGTGATGCATCCATCGCCGTTTGTCTTCTAAAGGTCGGGGCTTCATCATTGTCAGGACGAGGAGTCCGGCGTCCCGGGCCCTCGCACTCACGTTGGTCGTCTCGTCTGGACGGGACCAGATGGTTGGAGTGGAGACAGACGGCCGGGTCCGTTCGTCCAATGGCTACGAAGGTGGTTTATCCTGCGGCTGCGACTGCGAAAAGGCAGCGAAGCAGCGACTGACAACACGAGACGCTAGACCAGTCCCATTCCTACTACAACGATAGTTAAGCAACTGACGATTCTGCGCAGTCAGAAGCAGGGCTGCTTTCATTACACTGAGTACTCTAGCGTCAAGGTCGTTGTTCCCAAATACTCCTATCTCAGCAGGATCCCTTGAACGTCAAACTCGGCAAATTCAGTTTGAAGTGCAAAATACTACAATGCTTGCTGTGGAAATCAGTGCTAAACGCAGGGATGTTAGAAGACTGCCTTGATGCCTTGGATGATGCCTCTGGCTTCTCAGGTGCTAGAAGTCTAAACAAACTATAAGTCTAAACAAACGAGATTAATAAAAAGTAACTTTTGAAGAAAATAAACTATAAGCTAAAAAATTAGCTAAAAGTAGCTTTTTTTGAAAAGTTATGTGTTAAGAAGTTAAAAATTTATTATAAAAGACAGCCGCTAAAATTCAAAAACAGTTTTTTCATAAAAACCAAAATTAAAAATAGCAAACAAACATATCCTAAATAACTTCGGCTTGAAGGTCATCATCACAACCCTGAGTCTCTGATACTCACCAGACACATGTTTGAGTGGAACACAGTCAATAGAATGCACTTCACTACATCTCGCAGCAAACACAAACCTTCACTCAAACAATTTGTCACCATATTATACACATCTTCCGCTTAAATGAATGGATCACATGAGTTACATGATAAGGGTTGGTTTTAGACTTTTCGATGCACAAAATTGAGTGTATTTTACAAGCCATCACCACCAATCCCCCATTCGATGAAGAGGGGAACATGATGTGAAGGAATGATTTTAACAAAGTTAACATGAATGCAACATTACACACGAGTAGCTGTCAGTCAAACGAGCCCATAACCACCACGGGAGCGCATGAACTGAAAGTTGTGGAATCCCAATGCCAACAACTGATGAAAAAGACGTTCACCTGCCTGCCAGAAGTTCCACTTTCAGGTCTCACTGTAGGGAGAATGTGAATCTCACAAGGTCAAAGATTGCAATTCTAGATATACACAGCTTAAAGGTTTCAGATAAACTGGATAGGTGTGGTTTCAGGTGATGGTATGAAGAAGGATGACGTCAAGGAACCAGAGATCTGTGATATCACCCCTTGCTCCTGAGAGAGCTCATGGATGTCTCTGACAATGTCAAAGACTGCTTCCGGCTGAGACAATTTCAATGCGTTTTCTGACATTCTTTTCAATTCCTCTGAGTCTGGACCAAACCAAAGGGAAACAAGTTTCGCAGTTTCCTTAGGGCTTTTGGAGAACACGCCTGCACCATTGTCCACAACATAAGGGACATTGCCAACTTCCTGTCAAGCAAAACACAAACGTGTGTGAGGACATGCTGACACCCCAGCATACAATTTTTTTTAGTACTATTGCATGTAATCCAAATTCAATTATTTTGTATAATATTTATTGAAGGAATAGATACTTTAGTAAAAAACGTATTTGTTGGCTGAAGAAGCGAGCAGCTGTTCAGCAGGAGTGCACAACATAGTTTATGTCTTCACGAGATTATCCTTTTCTTTAAATGTAGATATGGCATACTGGAAAAAGGCTCATTAGGTAATAACCATAAAAGAAAGCAACACCCTGGAACAAGCAGTCTAACACAGCAACAAAACAAGGTAGTGAACGCATGCAAGCTTGTGTCAACATTTGACCCAAACAAATTAAACATGGGAGGTCCTCCTAAGGAGAGCAGAAATACAGTAATTTCTTTTTATCTCCCAACTGCAAGGTGCTTTGATTTTGCTATAGCGTTGCATACACATATACTTCACATGGTCATTGTGAGTTTGTGACAATAAAACTTCATGACCACAGAAAGATAGTAGACACGAACCTGTCCAGGTATGAAGTCATTAAGGATTATAGGAAGACCCCTTATCAAGGCTTCAGCAATGGTGCCTGGTCCAGCCTATGGAACCAAAAAACAAAAAGAGAAACAAAATTAGGAATACCACAAAAATCTTCAAAGGAAGAAACATGCAAAGAATCAAGAATGGTAAAGGATATACCTTTGTTATAATACAATCACAAGCTCCCATCCACTTCTCCATTTGGGTCTCAAATCCCCTAATCTGACATAAAAAGAAACCCGCGGTGCATAAAGAACACTCTTGTTGTCTGGGCTATGGAAGAAACCACTTGAATCCTTATTTCTAAAGAATTAAAAGAACAAGTTATGAGTTATACTTTTACTGGTATTTTCCATTCGAGGGCCTGCAGTGAGGAGCTCAGTGTTTTGTTCCGGCCGCAAATGACAATAAGCTGCCCAATTGGTTTTCCGAGCTCTTTGTCAAACAATGATTCTCCAAGGGCTTTTGCAGTCTTCTTGACAGGACCCATGCCCTCTCCACCTCCCATAAGCAGCACCGCAGGCAGCTCAGGATCCAGCTCAAGTTCCTTCCTCAAATCATCCTGGTGAGTAATTGATATCACAAAAGGATTTTTTTTTTAGTTCAAGAGAAGACAAGCGACAAGAAGTATCTGTATTCAGACACATCAGGGTAACAAACAAATTTTTATCTGTTTTCTTGACACTTGAACAGTAATGATTTTGGGCGTACAATACTCAGCAGTTATGAAAGCACAAGCGCCTTGATTTATTTGTTAAACGCAACAGAGCGAAACATTTTTTTTTCTCGAACACGCTGGAGAGCTGCGCGTCATTATATTAAGAAAAAAATGATACTGTTTATAAGGGAAACCGGACCCGAAAACCCAACAAGCATTGCATTACAACACACGGAGCCCAGCTCACGCCAAGACAAAGAAAGAAAGAAAGGAAGAAAACTTAGTAAAATGAATATCAAAAGTGAACCCGTGCCTTCTGAAAGGTCACATGACTTAAATTAAAATTAGCAGGAATAGAAATGCTGTGCTAACTAAGGAGTGCATACCTTAACAAGAACGGCACGGCAGAATGATGGTCGAATCGGAAGACCGAACACGCGGATTTGAGAAGGTTGTAGGTCATCCAATGCTGCCCTCTTGGCAACTTCTTCTGAGGGGCAGTAACATCTATTCACATTAGCATGGAACCTGTATTTTTTATTGTCAGATCAAGTCAACGGATTGCTTTACTAAAAATACGGGTACTTCAGTTTTCCTTAAGATAGCTGAATATACCATGTAGGGTGGCAAGTGTTGAGATCCGTGATGACGGTTACAAAGACTACTCTGTTTTGCAGCCCTTGCCATTTGAGCACCCACAGAGGAATGTGTTGCATGAGGGGGTGGACACTAATAATGATGTCTGGTTTGTACTTCTTCAGTCCAGCCTCCACCTTCCTTCACCCATAAGCAAGAAACCATTCAGAAGAAGAAGAAAAAAAAGGTATCTCATGTACATCGTAGTCTCTTGACCATAGAAAAAAGTAAAGTATAACTGTATAAGTAATAGAGCATCTGGTGGATAATATGCGGATCACGGCATGCAAACAATGAAATAATTATATGCAAGGAAAAAAATTATTCTTTTTTTTTTAAGGAAAAGACGGGCGATTCTGAAAGCACATATGTTAGTTTCAGCTCATTTACAGGAACTTAAATGTTGCACAAGGAATGGCAGCACTGCAATGAATTACAGTGCCCCTTCAAGTATGCAAAAATAACCACACCCATCTGGTGCCATAGTGGCCATTTTGGTGGCTTCATGCACATGGCACCAATTGAATTTCTTGAGATCCTTCCTGTTCCTGTCCTACACTTTGCCAACCCATACGACCAAGGGGCTGATTATCTCACCTCACTAGCAGTTTATTTGGAATTGCATTTCAACGGTAAACTTCATACTATACATGAAAATGATTTCATCCCGATACTTCAGCATTTGTAGACCAGGTCCAACGTCACAATTGATGATTGCACTCGAGGGAATGGGCTGGGGACCAGAAATTTATTACCGCAGTATCACGCGTTTAGATCCAACATTATACTATAAGTGTATGTGATAATGACAAAACTGCTGGGCCATTAGGAAATTGGCGATTAGGTGAGTAATTTGCAGGATGCCACCAACAACAGCAACACGGATACAAATCACAATTTAATTTATTTATAATCCCGAAGCAGAGAGTGAAACAAGGAAAACGTTCGAAGAACTAATCAACCTCCCAAAAAGTACAACTTCTTGAATTGCGAAAGAGAAAAATATCCTTACTTGGCATAGAATGAGGCGAGAGCGGCGAGGTAGAAGCTATGGACCCATCTAGGCGAGGTGCTGTGGAATGCCACCTTCCAGAGCTGCACATGCTTCACCATGAACTTGTATGAGCTCTCCATGTTGTTGAGCGGCCACCCGGCGTGATCCTTGCACAGATCCTTAACGAAGACCTGTCATGCCCAAATAATTATGAAATCTTTAGTGCCACTTGACAGATGCCAACTCACCAATAGTATATTATTTCAATTTCACGCAATAAAATGAAATTGAAATTCGCAAGGAGATCAAGAGCGAACCCGGTACTCGTCGCCGAACTCGATCCGGAAGGCGTCCTTGATGGCCTCCGCGGAGGCGCGGTGTCCGCCACCGGTGTCGCTCATAAGGATGAGGACATTCTTGGCGCGGTTGGCCCCGAGCTGGACGAGCTCGACGGTGCCCTCCTCCTCCTCCCAGAACGGCTCGTCATCCTCCTCGGGCCCATAGAGCGAGGTGGCCGACGCTGACGAGGACGCTCCCTCCCCGCGCGCGCGGCCCGCGGAGGAGAGCTCCCCGGCGTAGGAGAGGCTTTTGCGCAACTTGCGCCTCATCCGCTGCTGGTGGTGGTAGGCCGCCACGGTCTCCAGCACCGTCTCCCGGATCGACCGCCCCCGCGGCGACGCCATGGACGTCGCCATCGCGGGAAGGAGGAGCCAAGGCACGGGCGGGGGAGAGAGCGCGACTCGCTCGCGGTTGGGAGGGGACGGGAGGGGAGGGGGGCGAGTGGGTAGGAGAGAGAAGTGGTGTTTAAAATTAGGGAACGGAGAGAGAGAGGGGGGGGGGTCCGAGCTGGCACGGCCGCGGCCCGTCGATGACAACTGGAATTGGAAGGTTGGGGAAGGCGGTGTTTGTTGTCGCCTGCTTTTTGGGTGCCGTATTGTTTATTTGTTTGTTTCTTGAGGGATGATTTGGGGATTGGGAACGCTTCCTTGTTCTGATGATTTGAGGAATTAGCGCGGTTCTACGTGAAAAGGGAAGGCTGATAATCAAGATGGGGAAACACGAAAATGAGTTGTTAGCAAAGGAAGGGTTGTGATCTGACAGCGGGGTCACGCGTTGGAGACGAACCAATGCTGACGAGAGGCGGGGAAGAGCGAGATGTGTGAGAGATAAAAGAAAGTTTGTTGGTCGTTTGATTTTGATCCAAGGGATGTTATCCTTCGACCAAAGATAATACTATATTTAGACATGATGTATAACATCTTCTAATATAATTTTTCGGAGGAAAAGATCAATAGAAATTCTGTAAGTTTGGATACAAGTCCTATAAATTGGTGTATTAAGCATAGTAGAAAAGTGGTCAATTCCATTTTAATCAGCAAATTCTTAGAGTTTTTTTTTACAACACGTGTCTATTTCCCAGACTGGTACTTCTAGCAAATTACACGTACATGCAATTAGGTTGACGTGTGACACGACACATTGATCATGTCAACTTACGATGTACATACCTTAACCCGTTTTCTTTAGTCCCTACGACTGCGCCCTATGGAGCCGGCTGACGCGAAGTTTTAAAATGGACTGACCACTAGATGAGTTTGCAGTGGTCAACCACCACCTGATAGACAAGAAAAAAAACACGGCGAAATCGCGCGTGCGCGCACCAAAAATAGCCCGACGGCCACGGCCCACGGATGACCTCTGCGCGCGCGCACGGACGAGCGGGCGGAACAGCAGCGTCGTCGAGCCTCACTGGCGTCGTTTCGGCGGCCGTCGTCACACGACTGCAGCGTAAGGGAATAATCGCTACTAAATCCTTAGAATTATTCCGGAATCAGACAGCGCAGCCTTTCGATGCCACCCCACCATACAGAAACATGTTCCGTTTTTTATGCCTCAATTCAGCTGCTTTTGCATGGGCCACCTCGCGAAATTACTCCTTTTTTTTTCAAGAATATTAGACGTATTTTGTTTTTAAAAACATTAAAAATAAAATTTAACTATTATTTAAAAAAATATGTTGTCAATAACTATAAAAATAATATCATACCAAAAATACTTTAAAATATAAATCTATCGAAACAAAATTTGTATACTAAACATATATATAATTTAACTAATTATCGGTTAAAAATTATAAAATTTGATTTTTTTTTTTAATAAAATACGTCTTACATTCTTAAATAAAGGGGACATTTCATTTTTTTTTGGAATTGACGTCTTGAGAAGGAAATGACCGGGTCCTCTTATCTGAATGGAAGAGATGCAAGGAAATGACGGTAGTGGTGCACACGCGGTAGCGTTGCGTGGATCACATAATTAAGATTTCTTTGCTATTTCTAATTTGCATAACTAACTTTTGCATTAGCATGGGTTGGAGAATCGATCGTCAGGGGTTTCGTACTGTAACTAGTTGTAAGGCCATCTCTAACGGACGTTGTATCTGGCCCTCAACCCGTATCCACGTTGAATGCGGGGCGGCGGGAGGCCGAAACTCGTCTCTAATAGACATCGTATCGAGGTGAACAGCGATGCGGGGAGGGGGTCCAACGACAGTAAAATTACGAAGCGATGCGACGTCCGCTTCCCTGTGCGCGAGGCGACTCGTGAAGGGGTCGTTGCTGCCGCGGAGCTGCCGTGGAACGGCGGAAGGGGAGCTGGCGAGCCCTTGCCAAGGCGAGGCGGGCAACTTCGGTGGCTGGCAGAAGTGAGGAGCATCCGGCGACCGGGGAGATGACACATCCTCCCCCGTGGCTCACGACTAGGGCGACGCGGATATGGCGATCACGCTAGAAGGTTCCCCACTGTCCATGTGCTCGGCCGCAGTAGCAAAATCGTGGTCCTCCTCAAGCCTCTAGTAAGTCATCGGGTCCCAGATTCTTTGCGTGGGCGACGGTCGGAGCTCGGGTTGGTCGCCGCCGATAGTGAAGAAAATCCTGTGTATTTCTAGAGGTCTTGCTTGCTTGGTTGGTTTCATTGCTTGGTTTCACCTGATCCATCTCTTTGCTTGGTTGGATTGTTGCTTCTTAAATCTTTGGTGAGACGCTGGTCTGCCATGGACTAGGGTGATCAATCATTTCGAAGCGCAACGCCGTAGATTCGATTTTGGAGTGCACATATGTGATTGAATAGGAATGGGGTTCTGGAAGGGGATGACTAGTATGTGTTTTTGTGTGATTAAAATTGGATTTTGTACCCGAAGCTAATTGTTGGATCGTCGTTCCTCCAAATGGGAAAAACTTGTTCTAGAGATAAGCTTTGATGATGATAGTTGGGTGCACAAATCCCAAATGAATCCCAGTCACACTGTCGTGTATATGCAATTATGCACCGGAAGCTGCTTGATTGCGACATGTTTACACTTGACCTGTTGCATATCTTCTGACCTGACTGTAAGTTTATAGTGTTTCTGACTGCATTGTGCATGTTCATGTCTGGCATTTGTCACATCACTGAATCACTGATGCTTCATAATTATACTTTGATTAAAAGTAAAAGCTGAGGGAAAGAAATTTAGACTATAAATCATGAAGTAACTACAGAATTCTTAGACAAAGCGTTTGAGTCATCCACCAAAAATAGTATCATAGCAGAGGTAGTGGCTCCTCCACATGGATTGAAACAACTAATACCAATCTTTACGATGCATGAAATGCTTAAGAAGTGTACAATTTTAGTTCCTCGCTTTAGTCATCCCTCTCCCATGCTTGTAGATGGACGCTGCAGCACTTGCCGCTCTTGTGTCAAAGATGCAGGACCATGTGCAGGAGGCGGCTGCCGTGTTGAAAAAGGTGGCCAATGACAACTTGAGTACGGACAGCACCCCTGCTACCGTAGAGCTCAACAGAGCACTGTTGGAGATCGACAGCATTGCGGCAGACTTGGAGTAGCTCGTGTTTCAACTTGAAGATGCTCTGAGCAGCAGTGGTGTGCCCAACCACGTTGGTCACGCCGACAATAGAAGCGTGGCAATGGAAGAGGAAGCGTCAGGCTCGAAGGACATTGACGACGACGACATTGTTTCCACTGACTGGAGCTCGCATAAGCTTCTGTGTGCGGATTCGGACGATGGCATGTCCATTGAATCCAATCGTTCTTGGAGGTTGTAGTTGGGTAGGGTGTGTATTTAGTTGTTTGAAATTTGTCGAGTTGAGGTAGGCACTCCCTATAGGTTTACGGTTAATCTCTAGTTATTGCTCTTGTACTTCGGTACTCTCGCGTGATGTATGCATATAGCCATGCCTTTGTGGGTTTTTTTGCATCCTTGCTTATGTCTGTTTGCACTTTACATTTGGTGTGTGTGATCTGTTTATGATATGGTTTGTCTACGTATGTAGACTTTATTTGTCATATGGGCAAACCAAATGAAATCGGTGTCGATGATATGGTAGTAAATAATGGGGAGAAATGTGGAAATGGATGGATAACTGACATTAGTTTTTTTTAAATGGTGTTATATTTCATTGCTTATTTACTGGTTTGCAGGGACTCTATGGAGTACACATTGTTCCTTCGCGGTGACGATGATGGCATGGCTTGGGACGATGTTGTGCCGCGCACCCAAGAAGACATCATCGGGACACATGATCATGTAGCAGATGTGCAGCACCTAGAGGCATCGGGAGAGGTGGCAACCGCGTGTGACTGTGGATGCAGTTACACCATGAAGGAGGACCTTCATCTTGTGTCGGCATGGCTGAACGTGAGCATGGATCCTGTGGTGGGGAGCAACCAGAGTATAGGGGCTTTCTGGCAGAGGATCGAGACATATTTCCACAAGCACAAAGACTTCCCTTCGACCTGTAACAAGAAGTCTCTGCAGGGGAGGTGGACGAAGTGTTGCCGCTTACTCCCAACTGGAGATTGTATGGGCTTCACAAATGTGGCCCACTCCGTATAGATGTCGTCTGCAAGGTAGTACCTCATGGTTTAATGGTGTCCATTAATAGAGTATTGTACCTTAGGGGGCCTCACCAGCGGCAAGATTGTCAAGAAGATGTGAGTAGTGCAGAACGTTAATGTCGTTCAGAGAACCTGGCATGCCGAAGAAGGCATGGCAAATCCACAGGTCCTCCGATGCCACCGCCTCTAGAATGATCGTCGGTGCGTTGACATGGCCGGTGAAAGAACCCGACCCCATCGTCGGACAGTTCTTCCACCTCCAATGCAAACAGTCAATGCTTTTCAACATCTCGGGGAACCCTCTTTGCTCATTGATAGCAAGGAAGAGAGCAATATCCTCCTCGTTCAGAGAACGGAGGTACTCATCGTCGAACACCTCAGCGACGGCACAAACAAACTACCTCATGCTCTCTATGATGATGCTCTCCCCTAGCCGGAGGCACTCATCCAAAGAATCGGTAGGAGCATCATATGCTAGCATACAGAATGCCGTAGTCACTTTTTGCAATGAGGACAGCCCGAGCTTGCCTACAGCGTTCCTCCTCTGCTGGAACCACGGGTCATGCTCCTCAACCGCCTGCACAATCTTGAGATAAAGATCACGTTTCATCCTGAACCTGCACGACCACCGAGCATTAGCTCCTCACACATACATCAGTACATAGTTCTTACACAAGAGAGCTTCTGTTTACAATATTACCTGCGATGGAAAAATGTAGTTAGGGTACACCGTAGGATCAACAAAGTAGTCGTTGTATAACCTATTGTGGCCCTCTAGCCGATTCCGGTGGATACGCTGATGACCCAGCACTGAACCGCCCCAAGGTCCCCGATGTGATGCCTCCTTGTCCGCATGCTAGGCGCTGAGAGTCGCTAAGAACAAATCATCTTCCTCATCGGAAGAATTGTTGGATAAACACAGCTCTCTCAAGTATTGCTTCCAGGCTAAACAAGGATCCATTTAACTAGCTTGCAAGTGAGAGTACCTTAGCCTCATATATCTAGTGATATGCTGAGCCTTATGACGGAAGCCACCGCAGTTCTTTCCCTTGGAAGCCACTAGTCGTGAGGCTTCCGCTGTAGGACGAGTGACCTCCTGTACAAGCTATATTGCAGTGGAAGCCACATCCGTTTCGTACGTTGCAAGCAATCATTTGTGATTGCGTAGTTGCTGGTGTCAAAAAAAAAATAGCTCTAAAAAAATTAATGCTAAAAAATATATTTATTTTTGAATAAATGAAAATTAAAGTACCACCAATTTTAATCGTGCCATTCAATACCCGTTGCAACAGGAGCATGTGGAAAAAACGATGCTGCTATGGCGGTGGGACAAAAAACATTTTAATATAGAAGAGAGAAGATAGTGGATGAGATATAGAGTTTCTCTTGGAGATAGATGGAATGATGGATGTTGTAATAGTATTTTAGAGTATGGAATTTTGAGATAGCTGTTGGAGGTGGTCTTAAAAATTTATCCCTTATAATACTATTACAGCATCCTCTAACACTATTACAGTACTATCTATTTTTTCTATCTCAAGCAGCTACCATATTTCCTACTTTCCATTACTCTCCTACTCCCCTCGAACCCACTGCATACTCTATGAATAGTGATACAGCAGCTGCTCCCGTCCTGAAAAAAGAGTCATCTGTATCCCTGTTGTGCTAGAAACGGGCTTCGCTGGAGCACGATGCGGCCAGCAACGATGATAAATCTAGCAGTACAGTAGATGCCGCTCGTTTTTGCGAGATTCGCTGGAGATGGCCTACGATAGATAGAGGGGGAAAACGAGCCATGGACTCACTCATATTTAATATCGTTACAGTTGTTTTATGTGTCGATCCATAATAGAATTATAATATACTCGTTGTCTACTTAAGTATTAGATAATTCTATCTCTCTCGTATATATATATATATATACACACACGTCTACTTACACACCCTATGTACATATCTAGATTTATAGACTACACAGAGACAATAATATCTCTCTCTGTATATATATGAGAGATATATGTGTTTAGATATTAGGGGCGGGGTTCGATGGATGGTGACTGGAATGGATTACGTGCAAGGCTGGTACGCGCGGCCTTGCTTGGAAGCCCGAGAATGTTCCTCTTCTCGGCGTTACCATCGCCGTCCCAGGATTGCACCGTGTCTTTGGCCACCCAGATAACATGCATGACTTGAAAGGGAAAGGGACGAGGAATGGCCTCTCGTGAAGATTCGTACAGACCTGCGTGCACCGAACGATTAATATTTACTCCCTCTCCTGAAAGCTTTTGCCGAGTTCAGACCTGCGTGGCCTCTCTTGAAAGCTTCTGCCGAGTTCACTGTAGCACGCTGCGCTCTTCGTCGCCACGCGGTCATCGGTTAGCGTCACGTCATGCGGTCTAACGCTTAATATTTACTCCCTCTATTTACAAATAATTAACAACTTTACCTTTACCGTTTAAAGTTTGACCATCGATTTTTTCACAGATACATGAGCATACATTTATAGGTGTATAATGTTATAAAAATACTTTTGATGGCATATCAAATGATACTTATGTTATATCAATCAATTAAATATTTTAAAAACTATAATTAATCAAAATGTGAATAGTAAAAATCAAAGTTATCGACTATTTGTAAACGGAGCGAGTACTACCGGTTGATATTTCTCAGCGTTGTGGGCTCGTGACGTTACTGTGAGATGCACAATCTGTGGATGTCTACGCCTAATGCTTGCAAACAAGATCCATCTCCTGAATCTGACTGTTGAACTCATCAGCGAGAGGTCTCAAGGATGTACAGTTACCTGTCGCCACGAGAAAAATAAATGCTACAAATGGAGCAGCAGAGGTGATGTTTCAAGCAAGCAAAGCAAAATACTAATGGAGACTCGTGTGGTTACAGATGCATGAACTCGAGAGGACAAAAAGCCTTGAGGAAATCTACGAATGTTTGGATCTCCTTTCCTGACCTGACATCACATACGTCGCGATCATCTCGCCTGCCCAATGAAATCGTGAAAGCTGAGCATTTTGTACTAGAGGCCTTTGTTTTTTCTTCTTCTAGAGAATTCAGGAATGTTTGGTAGAGCACATAGGATCTAAATTCTTTATAAAAAATAATTTTATAATTTTCTCTAATATTGTTTTAAGATAAACTCTACTGGGAAAATGATTCTATAAGAGAATTAAAATAAAGAAAGTTAATTTTTCAGTTCTCAATATCTAGTTTATTTTAGAAATCACCTTTATAGAATCACTTTTTGAAATTGAACTGTTTGACAAAACTCTTATTAATTCTACTGTAAAAATTGATATTAAAGATCAACCAAACACTTAAGACCTTTTTTTTTTCTTCTTCGAGAGGATTCAAGAGGCCTTTGTTTTTTTCGAGGAAATCAAGAGGCCTTTGTTCTTTTTTAGGAAATCAAGAGGCCTTTGGTGATCGGGATGAACCAGACTGCAGGCCGCAACTGCACTAATCTATTACATATATTAAAGTGTTAAGATTTAAAGTAATTCAAGGTTAAGTACTGTAGCTGCTGTTTATAAATGTCACACATATATGTAAGCACATATATATGGGTACATATTCGTATGTGTATATGTAAACATGTAAACATATATGTGTATATGTATATACATGCATACACTTATATATGTATGTATATGTATATATATACACATATATGTATGTACATATTTTTTTTCCAAAATTCTAGAAAATAGTAAAAGTAATAATATTTATATTGATAAATTGACTGAAAACAATCTAAAATGTATAGGAAAATATATAAAACTCAAAAAATATAAAACAAATTTAGTTAGGTTCGTATTACTGTCTTCTACATGCTAAAATTATATGCATACATGAACTACTACTGTTTTCTCCATAATTAATTGGATGTATTAAATATTGATAAATTCATCAATAAATATTAAAATGCTTACATATATTAAAGGTCTAAGATTTGGAGCAATTATAGGGGCAAGTTATATGTATGTACATATATACGAATACATATGCGTATGCGTATATGTATACATGCATGCATGTATATATATACATGTATGTATATATGTATATGTATATGTACGTATATATGTGTATACATGTGTACGTACACATAATTTTTTTCTAAAATTCCAGAAAATTAGCGAAACTACTAATAGTTATATTGATAAATGGACTAAAATATTCTAAAATGCATAGAAAAATATATAAACTCAAAAAATATGAAACAAATTTAGTTATGTTCGTATTAGTGTCGTCTACATGTTAAAATTATTTGCATGCATCAAAGCAACACTATTTTTTCATAATTAAATGAATGTGTTAAATATTGATAAATTCATAAATAAATATTGAGACTCCCAAAATTGATGTATCTAATTTTTTAATCTTTTTTTATCATGCTCCGGACAAAAAAAAGGGACGCGGCGCCACTCCGCCTAGTAGCTGTGAGACGTCCAGGCCCATCGGGGAGTTCCACGATCTACGGGCCTCTCGAGCTCAATTACTGATAATACACTGTTGATGGCCCAGTTAGTGTGACTTTCTTCTCCCCTTTTCTCTTCGAGGAAATTCTTGATATTCAGAAATCAGAATACACTGTTGATGCATTATTGTATGCACTTATGCAGTTGTGTCGATCTGGTTCGATCACTTAAAAAATGGTGTTGGACTTTTCCCTGGTCAAGTGCTCAATCCACTGTAAACTGCTACGCTACACATAATTGTTGTAGCTTGTAGGTGTATGTGCGATGATGTTTGGAGCTTCCGCATAGTTGGCTTGTACTGTATAGCCATTGTACCAGCTGGACAGTGCACAAATATTAAAGACCAACATATATAAAATAATGCGCCACCTAAATCTAAAAAATCTCAATCGAATCAAAACGGGATTGTGCTCAATCGAGGTTCATTTGTATGTCGCCGGCGAGCTTCGGCGTTCTCCGAGCTTAGAGGGGTGCCTTCGGGCAGCAGGCTGCATATGAGGTGGTGGCGAACACGATAGTGGGGGCGGTGATGCAGCGGGGATGTTGGTGGCTGCGGATCACCAGTTGGACGGTGCAGCGTGGGGAGGCATGACGATCGGTCGGTACAGCCGGGTTAGCGTGGCAGAGGTGGTGGGCGTGAATCTGATGGTGGTAGCGCCATCAAAGATGATACGGGTGGACGAAATAGGGAGCATGCGTTATAGAGAAATAGGGTGTCGTAGAAAGATGGTCGAATATATAGGTGAAAAAATAATTCAAAAAATCAAACAAAAAATTGAAACTGAACCAAAATAATCAAATTTAACAGTTTTTTCAATTTCTAGTTTTCTATTCGGTTTCTAAAATGATACTAAGTGATTTTCTATGTGTAATTCGGTTTTTAACTTAAAAAACCGAATTGATAAAAAAAACAAATAGATATATACACAAGAAAATATCTCGTTAGCCTAATACTTATAACTATATTCTAATCTTTCCCAACCCTTCCACTTCACAACCATCTATTTTCTCACTCCTCGCTTTCTCATTCTGTTGAAGATTTCGATTAAAAACCGAAATATGAAATAACTGAACCAAAATAAATAGGTTAATTAGTTTAGTTTTTTTCCTTAAGTTAAATCGTTTTCTAGTTTTCAGTAACTAATTTTTTTATAAACCAAATAAACCAACATAAAATATCCGGATTAACCGAATGCTCACCCTAGCTGTGAACAGAGGTTGAAAATGATGCCTGACGATCGATCTCCCTTCGACGGTCAAGAGGCGTCGATGGAAGGAAGCCTCGTTTTCAGGGGTTTAAAATATAGCAGCGTCATATATATACTCCATCACATCATGCTGAATTCACGGTGCTAAATTGCTAATACATCTCTGCAATCTGCTGCACGACAAGTCCACATGTCCGGAATTTGGCCCCTGGATTAGCAATCCTGCCATCGCCAGCGACGTCGGCCGTGAAAGCGCCGCCTCAGTTTGTCGGACTTGGCGCGCGCGCAGAGGCGAAAACGAACCCGCTACCGCTCCTGTCATCGCCGGTCGCAGTCGAAGGAAATCCAGTGGCGTCGCCGAGGAATCAAAAGCCGACACCGGCGGCGCTACCCGTCCTGGTGACTAGAGGCAGCGTGGCCGGAGGAAGAATAAAGTTTGTGAAACCGCAGGCGATGGATAAGGACGATCTCCCAGAAACCGCGAGCACACGACGTCAGCCCGCTCGTCTTTCCTCGAATTTTACCGACCCCACTATGACATGGGACCCGATTCTCTCAAATCAACGGTTCTCGTTCCCTTTGGCATGGCCGTCGCGTCGGTCTCGACATCTGTTCGCTGCCATGCACCCGTCAGATCGATCCTCTTGTGGCGAGGGCCTTCCGTACAAAGAGTTCACAAAATTCTAGTTTTACAATTATAGACGGCCATGGAGCAATCCGTATATTCATTTTAATTTAACCTTACCAACTAATTAATTATTTTATTTAGATTAAAATAACTATTTAATTAATTAAGTTGTCTTGTTTGTCTCCTCTGGAAACTTTACAATCAACTCCCTGGAGCCCACCGTAATTGCGATGACCACCTGTCCTCTGCTCTGTTCGTCTCCTCGGCTCGTCTGCTACTACTCCCTGTCCCAGTGCTCCCTTGTAAGCTAGGCAGCTCCAACACCGAGCACCTATATAATCCCCGCACCTCCGAAGCGCACCGGAGAGAGTACACTACGCTCTGCACGCCATCGCGCACAGCAGAAGCTTCAGCATCTTCTCCGCTCTCCAGGTCCCCGCTTCCAGCTCGAGGGTTTGGGGTTTTGGGCCGCCGCATTTCGGCCATGGCGATCCTGTCGGACGGCGCCACCGAGGTGATAATCCCGATCGCCGCCGTCATCGGCATCGCCTTCGCCGTCGCGCAGTGGGTGCTCGTCTCGCGCGTCAAGGTGGTGCCGTCCGCGGGCGGCGCCGGCGGTGACAGGGACAAGGACGGGTTCGGCGACTCGCTGATCGAGGAGGAGGAGGGCCTCAACGACCACAACGTCGTCGCCAAGTGCGCCGAGATACAGAACGCCATCGCCGAAGGTGAGCAGCCTTAATCCGGAACTTACTTGGTCCGTTGGTCGGCAGTGATGTCGTATTCGCGTTCTTGATATCTGAGCTTACGAAATTGGTTCTGACTTCTGATCAAATAAGAAATTTTGATCGTATTTGTCTGACACCGACTCTTACGAGCAGGAGCAACATCGTTCCTCTTCACCGAATATCAATACGTTGGAATTTTCATGTCAATCTTTGCCGTCGTGATCTTCCTCTTCCTTGGCTCCGTTGAGGGATTTAGTACAAAGAACCACCCGTGCACATACAGCAAGGACAAGGAGTGCAAACCTGCTCTTTTTAACGCCATCTTCAGCACCGTCTCGTTCCTGCTCGGAGCAGTCACCTCTGTGGTGTCTGGTTTCCTTGGAATGAAAATTGCCACGTACGCAAATGCCCGGACTACACTGGAAGCAAGGAGAGGTGTCGGCAAAGCATTTATCACTGCTTTCCGATCAGGTGCGGTGATGGGCTTTTTGCTGGCATCAAATGGCCTTTTGGTGCTTTACGTTGCTATAAACTTGTTTAAGTTGTATTATGGAGATGATTGGGAGGGTCTGTTTGAGTCTATCACCGGTTATGGCCTTGGTGGATCTTCAATGGCTCTGTTTGGAAGGGTGGGAGGCGGTATCTACACAAAGGCGGCTGACGTGGGTGCTGATCTTGTTGGCAAGGTGGAATTGAACATTCCTGAAGATGATCCCAGAAACCCTGCTGTAAGTTCCTAGCTTTTCATCTTCTGGATTAGTGTATCCCTTTATTGAATTGCTTTAAGTGGCACACACAGATTCTCTGTTTTTTTTTCATGTGATGGAAATTTTTACTTTATACAGAATGTTCCTTTGCCTGAATTCTTACCCTTGTTAAGCATAATAAGTTACTTCATCTTACTTTGATAATTTAATATTTAAGTGTATTATAAAAAAGATTATTTAATCTAAACATACCAGTTTAACTGCAGTAATATAACAATTCACTGGTTTATTGGTGCTACTTTACTGAATTTGCAAGTTCTCCTTCTCAGGTCATTGCTGACAATGTCGGAGATAATGTTGGTGATATTGCTGGAATGGGATCAGATCTCTTTGGGTCATATGCTGAATCTTCCTGTGCCGCCCTTGTTGTGGCATCCATTTCTTCATTTGGGGTCAACCATGATTTTACTGGGATGTGCTACCCGCTGCTAGTCAGCTCCGTTGGCATCATTGTCTGCCTGATCACCACACTCTTTGCAACCGATATTTTTGAGATAAAGGCTGTGAAAGAAATCGAACCTGCACTGAAGAAGCAGCTCGTCATTTCTACGGCTCTAATGACTGTCGGTATTGCGCTGATTAGTTGGTTGGCACTCCCAGCTAAATTCACAATCTTCAATTTTGGTGAACAGAAGGAAGTCAGCAACTGGTAAGTTATTAGTCGCTGCTTGCTTGTTACTACTATCATGAAATGCATTATTGTCTGATTATTTGTGACACCGCTTTGCAGGGGATTGTTCTTGTGTGTTGCGATTGGTCTCTGGGCTGGTTTGATTATTGGATACGTGACAGAATACTATACTAGCAATGCATACAGGTAAGAAGTCTTCTACTGCATTTTTTTTTTCATCTGCTAGTTTGTGGTGCTTTAATTCGTGGTGCTAACTGCTAACTCGACATACTGCAGACCCGTGCAAGATGTCGCCGATGCCTGCAGAACTGGTGCTGCCACCAATGTCATATTCGGCCTTGCTCTAGGATACAAGTCTGTTATAATTCCGATCTTTGCTATTGCTGTTGGCATCTATGTCAGTTTCACTATTGCTGCGATGTATGGAATAGCTGTCGCTGCTCTTGGCATGCTGAGCACAATTGCAACCGGTCTTTCTATTGATGCTTACGGTCCTATCAGTGACAATGCTGGTGGCATTGCTGAGATGGCGGGGATGAGCCACAGAATTCGTGAGAGAACTGATGCACTTGATGCTGCTGGAAACACAACTGCCGCTATAGGAAAGGTAATATATATACTGCACTTACCCATTTCTGCACACAAAAATGATCAAACAATCTTTTAATGAAAAAAGCTGTTTTTTAATCCTTTTAATTTCCTTTGCAGGGCTTTGCCATTGGATCAGCTGCTCTGGTGTCCCTCGCCCTCTTCGGCGCGTTCGTCAGCAGAGCCGGAGTGAAGGTCATCGACGTCCTGTCTCCAAAGGTCATCATCGGCTTGGTCGTCGGGGCCATGCTCCCGTACTGGTTCTCGGCCATGACGATGAAGAGCGTGGGGAAAGCTGCCCTGGAGATGGTGGAGGAGGTCCGCCGGCAGTTCAACACCATCCCCGGGCTGATGGAGGGCACCGGCAAGCCGGACTACGCCAACTGCGTCAAGATCTCCACCGACGCCTCCATCAAACAGATGATCCCACCCGGCGCTCTGGTCATGCTCACACCTCTGATCGTTGGCACCTTCTTCGGCGTGCAGACGCTCTCCGGTGTTCTCGTCGGCGCTCTTATCTCAGGCGTACAGGTTGCCATCTCTGCCTCAAACACCGGTGGCGCCTGGGACAATGCCAAGAAATACATCGAGGTACACCGCATGTTCTTGTGTCGTTCGACGGTTAATTTGCTGATGAGTAGCACGACGTGAAAATCGTTGTGTTGATGGTTTCAGGCGGGTGCGAGTGAGCACGCGAGGTCGCTGGGTCCCAAGGGGTCGGACTGCCACAAGGCGGCGGTGATCGGCGACACCATCGGGGACCCGCTCAAGGACACGTCGGGCCCGTCGCTCAACATCCTCATCAAGCTCATGGCCGTCGAGTCCCTCGTCTTCGCCCCCTTCTTCGCCACCCACGGGGGCCTCCTCTTCAAGCTCTTCTAGAAGAGACCCTGCCTCCCCGGACAACTGCAAGCAACTCCACGGCATTAATAAACCCTGTAAAATAACGGCGCACTTCCTGCCTGTGTGTTCAATTCTCCATTACTCTGCCTGAGGCGCATTGCACCGAGGAGTTTAGCTTCCCGGCTCTTTATAGAGTGACCATATCGTGTTCATCTTTTTTACGTATGCATGTTTTGCTAGACCCTCCCTTGGTAAATATAGTGTGATCACTATAGTGATGCGTAATGATCGGCACAACAACAGCGTATCTCCGGGGAGAAAGTTATCTCTCATATATCCTTCTGTCCATTTCAACCGTAAGATGATTCCCTGCCAACTTGTCCACTTTTTATGATTTCTCAATCCAAATGAGAGAATGTGGACCAAAATCGCAAATCCTTTTTTTTTCTTTTAATTTATTTCATTTCCCTCCTTTTTGCTCGTACACTTTCTGATCATTTCTTTTCCTAAAAGAATGACGAATCACAAATCCTTCAGCCTTACAGCTTACTTCATGTCCAGGTGAACAAGCTTCGCCGTTCACTCGGACTTCATCTAATCTACAGACAATAGCATCATTCACACCGAAAAAGCGAAAAAACAATCAAACCAAAGATCTAGATCTACCTACAGGCTGGAGCATAGAAGCTGGGGATATGAGCAAACACAATGGAGTAAGGACCCACGGTTATGGGCCGTGTTCCTTCAACTTGTACAGGTTCCAGCTTTGGGATGTCTCCATTGGAATCAGTAGCCAGCAAATTGCCATTTAGCAGCACATGTTGGCTCTGCAGATTTCCATCTTTTGGAGTGAGATGGTACTCTTCTCTTGTGAGCTCAGCTGCTTCGCCAAGCCCAGGAATGTGGCCAAACCTTCTTCCCTCCTTCCTTGCACCCTGGGCATGTGCACCCTCGCTTGTCACATAAATGTGGTTTGTGTTGTTGCCACTGAGGTTGATCAAGAGCAGAGTAATCCCATCCTGAAAAATTCAAGGAGATATAATTAAGGATTCATCGGATAGTTAATAAGAGGTATTGCCAAAAAGAAAGGGAACTTTCAGTTGCATGCGTCCCCTTACCGAATTTCTTGTGCAATGTGCATATGCACGGATCATATTTGTGCCGTTGAATGTTGTCGAGAGAACCTTAGTTCCCATGAGGCGATGCCATAGTAAAGCACTGCAGGTAAAGACAGAAAGATGTTAAATCAAGATGGTAAGATTGAAGCCTTGTTTCATTATACAAGATAACATGCAGTGGAAGCAATGCTTAGTTTGGATTTTAGGAACGTGGTGACAGATCGGATAATGGGGGTGAATCTCCATGGATTCAAGACACCTGTTTCTGGTTCAGTATAGGACAAGATTTTGTTCCTAAAAAGTACTTTCTTCTGCTGTGAAAATTTTGAAAAAGTTAGGTATGTTGACCTGTAATAATCAGGATTTGGTTCAAATGTTGTTGTGTTGAGCAGGCCATAGTTCCCACCAATCAAGGTCTGTCTACAGTAACTCTTTGTGTCATACTTTGATGACATCCCAAGCTGATCCAGGTACCTGAAACATTACCAGTTCATAGTCAATAAATACTTCTTCAGATGGTAACTTCAATTGCTGAGCACAGATGTATGCTACTTCAAAAATGCTCTTGGCTCACCAGAAGCTGAAAACAAATGCGTCAGTTACAAGGTGGTGGCCACTGTTGTACGCCCCTCCAGCCTCGCCGACCCATGCGACGGTCGACGTCCCTGCAGACTTCAGTATCCCCTGAAGATTGCTGAACGTGCTCGCCTCTCCATCGAGGTAAGATGGATTAAGAATTTTCTCAATCAGATGGTCGTCAACACCTGACACATTCAACATTTTATCCATATTATGCAGAATCTATCATTCCAATTAGTGTACCGAATTGATGGTCAGTCAAAGTGAGCATACCAGGGCCTAGATTGTAGATATGGTGAGTGATCACGTCCAGTTGATTTGGCTTTGTTTTGCCGACGAGTTCGGTGAACCAGGCTGCGTCAAAGAAGCCTCCTGGTGCAAGTAGCCGTGGCTTTGATGGGTAGCCTTGGTAGGTGCTGTCAATGATGTGTTTTAGAGTGATCACGTCGGCTGAATATTGGTCTGCATCAATCCGAGCTCCAACTCCACTGCCACTAAGTTCATTTCCTACAAGAACAGTGTGTTAAGGCCTATACAAAATTACTGCTTAGATTAGATTGCCTCTCGAGCAAAACAGGATACTATGCTCTTTCCCATGCTCTCAAACAAAATTACTGCTTAGATTAGTACGCCTTTTGTACACTGAGGTGTGAAAAGCCAAGGAAAGCAACGTTGACATACTTGTCCAGATTCTTTACCACTGATAGCTCAAAGTTATCTAAAGCGATGTCGACATACTTCTCCAGATTCTTCTACATGCTTAACAGAATACCTTTTGAACATACTTATCAAAACTCCCTAAATAAAGTGGCTTCAAAACCATATCATAGAAAAATAAAGAGAAGTTCTTTCGTGAAAGAAGGATCCACTAGATTACAGATATCTTACCAAGCTCCCATCCATGGATATCATATCCCTTGTCGACAGTGTAGCGAATAAAATCAGCTGCATTTGTGTAATTCCATGGCCCCCCTAACGAACCATCAGGCATTGGAACCCGGCCGTTCAGAGCGTTCAACCCAAAGGTAACTTTTGCCCTGCAATGGCAAGCTGCCTGTAAGCCTATCATGTCCAAAGATAATGCAACTTCTGAGACTGACCTGAGCCTGAGATAAACAAGCATGCTGAAAGTACCCAGATTTTTTGAAGAGTGCATTGAGCTCGTCCCATCTATGCAACGGCAGGCAACCTTGCGTGAAACCAAACATCGCTGACGTGTTCTTCACGAATGGCGTGCATGGCTGCCGAGGGTCGCCGGTGCCATATATCAACATATCTTGCAAAGAACCGCCCAGCCGGAGCTTAAGCGGGGAGAAAGCTGCAAAAATGATTAGATTTTTGTGCAAGAATAAGCAAAGTATCAAAATGTTGATGCCATGGGTTACATCTTAAGAAAAGAATACATCATGGCTTGCAAAGTACTACTAGTGGAAATTTTTGTGCTGTCGCTTGGCCACAGCGTCAAAGCGACCGCTCGTATGTCTCAAACCGTCAGATCGAAAATCGACCACTGAAATATGTCTCAAGCAAGACCCTCAATTTTTTTTTCTTTTTTTTAGAACGCTTTTTTCATTAAGAGGAAGAGACCCTCAATTTCTTGATTGGACACTAAACATCAGCACTTATGGAAGAGAAAGCGATGATCATCATGACGGCTTACCTTTGACGGCATTCAGCAAGATTTTGTTGGAAAGATTCTGCAGGGAGGAAAACATTACAGACCTCTGTCAATCACCCATGTCACGGATTATTATACACACAATTGAATTGAAAAATACCAGTAATCACACAGCTGAAGAGGCACGTACCAAAGTAGTAAATTTCTACTGCCTGACCTCTGTTCTTTTTTCGGTGAAATTCTAAGCATTCTCTAAGAACGAGCATTAGAATAGTGAATGAGTCTAATGGTCTTCCTGTACTGTGGTAGGCTTTTACATTTGCACATGATTGGTTGGAAAAAGTTACCAGTATAATTGTATAAAACTACAATTGCAAACGGCCCGACATGATTCATAGGTTCATGGAAACTCCCTAGGCTGTCAAATTCCTATCAAACACTGCTCCCAAGACCTAAAAGATCCTTGCCGTTGCCGACCAGATAAGAAAAGGAAAAGAAACATCCTTGAAGACCCCCGTCCATGCTCTACAGATTCTAACGAATTATGCTGAGCATTGGTTAAGTTTCAAGCGTTTAAAATCTCAAATTTGGAGAGAGAGAGAGAGAGAGAGAGAGAGAGAGAGAGAGAGAGAGAGAGAGAGGCTCAAAGGGCTGACCAGGTTAAGCAGGGAGGCGTTGCCCCAGGCGCAGGTGCCGTAGTCGCACTTGTCTGGCGGCCACCAGTCCAATGTTGCGCACACGAAGTCCTCGTCCGTCACCGCGACGGCGGACCGCGAGTCCACCACCACCGCCTCGCCGCCGCCGAAGGCCGCGCCGGCGGTAGTGCTCACGGTGGCCGACCCGCCGAGCCAGAAAAGGGCCCAGACGCAGAACACGACCATCTTCAGCAGCAACCCCGCCGCCATTTCGCAGCCAGAGCAAGGGACTATAACCAAAGCACTAAACCATAGGGAAAATGCAGGGGAAAGGGCAATGCCCCTTAAAAGGAAGAGGGGAGGTTCTTGCCGCCTACACCATGTAAAGCATCTTAAAGGCGGGGAAGCTCTGCTCCGGGGTGGAGGGCAGGGCAAAGCAGAGCTCGGTGGTTTGGGGAGGAGATGGCGGGGCAGATGGGCTGCTGCCTTTAATGGTTTGTTTGGTGGGGGAAGAATCTTTCTTTATATATGGGGAAGGAGGGAAGAAGGCAACCGAGCAGGATCATGAGCGGTGGTAAATCTATATTTATTTAAAATAGGTAAGTTGGGTTAGATCTGAATGATCTTCAACATATATATTATATGATTAAAGGGTCTATAATTAAAATTGTTCCTTCGTCTCTTTCCTTCATATTTGTTTTGAAACTTCTAATTAATTTAGAAAGATATAACTAATACATTTTATATTAATACACTATTATTTTCTTTCATTTATAGAGGTGTATCTTTAGACTTTTGTTTTTCAGATTTTTTCTATGAACATATCTGATTCCGTCGTAATATTAGTAATTTCACTTGTGTGGAGCACGTGCGTTGTTGCTAGTCTCGTCTAAAACAAGACTGGTTATTAGCCTGCATACAGTCAAATCTTAAAAATACATCGCTACAACATATTTTGCAGTCAATTTTTTTTAAAAAATGATATATCTCTACCACTATAAATTTATTGATTTTGTTATTGTATATTAGAAAAGTAATGGTCGAAGGTATATAAGTTGAAGGTCGTATCCATACCCAAAATGTCGAATAAATCGTCGACAGAGGTGGTAGCAGTACTGCAGTTGGCATGCTTAGCTTAGCTTAATTTCAACTCTTGTACTGTCACATCTGTTCTCTTTCATCATTTATCAAGATCAGTATGCATGAGCTGTGATGTGATGTGCTTCATTTTAGCAGTATGCATGCCTGGTGAGATTTTGGTAGTACTTCATTTTAGCAGCAAGCGTTTGCATTTAAGATTATACTATGTCCTGGCGAAACAAACACAAGTACTCCTATTGCAGAAGCTCGTTACTAATGCCAGAGAGTAAAAAATATCCAAATTTTGACAGTACCGTCACGGTGCTCTTTCGATGAATCCTGCTTTCGCCGAGCTGGAAAGTTCATCTTTGGCAGCCGTGAAGACAGACAGATGGAGTAAAAAGTCTCTAGGAATCCACCACACCTTCACTTTTTACGTGTGGACCTTGTATTCTTTTTCCTGATACCACTAGTCTCATACTACTGCTTATACTCTTTTACATGTGGACCTTATATTCTTTTTCCTGATAAACAAACTGTTGGTGATGCTGCTTGTGTTAAATGAATGGCTAGTGTTGCATGAATCGATCAATGATCAAAGTCAAAATTCATTTAGGCCAGGATTTTGGCCTCTGTTCATCCCGTACGACCAGGCGAATTCATCCGTCCTTTGACAACGCTCTTACAAGTTTGTAGTATGTATATTTCATTTGGGAAGCTTAGGATTTTGGTCTTGGGACTGAGTGAAATGGCACTCAGCTAGATGAATTTAGTAACGAAGAGGAACGATCGATGATCTTGTCATCCTATTCTCATTCCTAGCTGTGAAGTGGATGAATTTGGACGGGCAGAACAGCTCCATGTAGCAAGTGGGGAGAAATCTTGTTGCGGCGGACAAACTAGACCCGATCTTTGTAAAGTAAATGCCTGGATATGTTGGCATCTCAAATTTGTCGACATGATTTCTTGATTGCCGTGAACTTTTTAGGGTTTGCTGCTTTTCTGGGGGGATGTTTGGTGCTGGTGTGCTGCAAGCTCTTGAGATGTGCAACTAGCTACATGTGCTTGTGCATTATCTATTTTATGTCATGGTGGGTTCACCACCGAATGCCATATGCTCTTAACTAGGAATGTAAGTGAGTATCTAGTGATTAATTCTGAATCATTACTTAGTTCTTGAGATGTGCAACTAGCTACTTGTGCTTGTGCATTATCCATTCCATGCCATGGTGTGGTCACCACCAAATATCATCTGCTCTCAATTATGGATATAAGTAGTTACCTAATAGGTAGTTCTAGATCACTAAGTTTATTTTTTTAAGTTAATTAGGTGAAAGCGAATTTTTAATTCAATTGAGTGAGTTTTGGATCATCCAATAATAATAAAATAATACAAAACTTACATCCATGTCCCAACAGACAAGCTCGTCAGGTTAGGGGCGCCTGATATACCAAAATCACCTTATAATACTCGTTCTTTCTGTGACTTTTTTTCAGCCCTCCTACCTTTCTTCAGCAGGACTATTTTTTTCCCTCTCTCCGAAGAGAGAAGAATTAGCTGCTCTTCTTTTTTTGAGAGACAATGATGGGTGTGTTGATTGCTGCAGTTTGACACGAGCTGTTTCGTGACCAATGTTTGTGATAGGATGTAAAGTGTCAAAGAATACTAGGAAATTCTGATGAAATCACCCAAGATGAAAGAGTAAGAAGAAGGGATGTATAAGCAGAGCCGACAGAACAGGAAGAAAATGAAGTGCTTGTGAACATTCATGACGAATAGCTTAGGGTTCATTCAGTGTTCATATACAGTTCACAATGTCACAAAACAGCCATCTTATTGCGGAGTACTGGAGTCTATTTGTCTGCAGTTATATTGCCCCATGTATAATTACTCCCATGATCTTGTCCTATTTATGCGTGCAATTATTCAGTTATGGCGTCAGAAGAGTGAACCTTGACCATGCTTATTTCAGGTCAGGAAAATCATGTCATCCTAAGCTGCAGCACACTCTGCATCTCGTCCTTTTCAGAATGGAGCATATGAGCCTTTCACCAATAATAGATGGCACATGCAGGACTGGCATATATTGCCCATAAGCTCACATTGGCGCATGTCGTGCGAATGATTGAGCTAGTACAATAATGCAAAACTGCTCACTCCTGCTCCTAAACAGTGTCCTAATTGCGTTACAATCATGCTACCCAAATGCAAACACTTTTCTAGATCGTCACAGGTGAAAGGGCATGCCATCTTCTACATGCATCTCTCTGCTTTGCAATGCAGGGGAGATCACCTTTAGTTTTGACATCTATACATGCCATGCAGAATTTGCAGATTGCAATATGCATCACCTTTCTAGCTTTGCCATCCAAGAAATGCCTCTTACCCTTTCTGACTTTGCCATGGCTTGCTTTGCTTTGCTTGTGGGTGAGACTAGCCAGCTGCTAGGCACAACCGAGTGACGAGATAGGTTTGGTTGGTTGGCTCGCTCGCCATGGGAGATGGACGTCACACCTAACCAAACCCATAGATGGCATCAGGTGTTAGCCAAGGGAGGTACATGGCAACATCGATATACTACTACCTGACATAACATCATAAACATACGCATCCAGTCAACATCCAGGACAAACAAAATGTACACGCAATTGCATGGTCTTGGCTCATCTTCTTGGCTTGCTTGTCCCTGTTACTAACTAGAGTAAATATCAGATGCACAAGGGTATATTGATAAACATACAAAAAAAACTCATTCTCTTGCCTTGTATCTAATTTGAGTGACCCAAGTAAGAGGTGGAAATTCATCCATCCCACTTGGACGGACTTAGGCTCAATCTAACTTATCAAATGAGAAGGTGGATAATTAGGTTAGAGAATTCCTACCTCCCACATAGACCACCTAGATTGGATTCAATGATCGAGATTGAGTTTGTGCATACTTTCACTAATATACTTTTGGACACCTCATATTTCCTCTACTAAATAACCATGTGATCGATGTTCATTTGTTGCTATGCTATGCAGGCAGTTACTATCAAGGGAGAGTAGCGGGCATGGCAAGCAAAGAGGGGCAAGAAATGCATGGACAGGCTTGTGTGTGGGCAACACTTGCGATCTCTGTAATGCTGCAGTTCTTGTCCATTTGAGTAGGTGTACCATATGAGTCAGAATATAAGCAGTATAAGATACATCTATACACTGCTTGCCATGCCGGTTGTTCAGATAAATTAGCGCTACATGGACGTGAACGTGCAACAGGATGACAAAAGATTAACTCGTCACGGAGGTGTACCTGGTACGTGTGCATGTGCTGTTCGTTGGTTAATTTAGTGATTAGGATTTAGATTTACGTACTAAGCAACACATGAACAATAGTTATCTCAACAGCATTTAGACAGAGAAACAACATTGTGTCCTATGTGTCAACAATGGAATCAAAAGGTTTGAAATTTCACAAAAGAGTGGACCACAATACAATGAGCAAGCATTGCATCATTGTTGAGTAATGAGCACTGTACTTGCATTCCAAATACATTATTGTGCACACCAAAAGACCAGTCAGTAGTTCCGATGGGAAATGGCTGTTCTGACCTTTACTTGCATAATATGGAAAGAGAGGTCTAGAGGAATGTGATTGTGTGAAAACATATGCTGCCATGGGATTAGAAAATCAGAAAAGAACATTAGACGGCCTCCTCTTGAAGAGAACAGAAGCAAGCAATTAACTTATCATGTAAGTTAGACCAAATCAATTAGTTGGACTACTTCTCTATTATGTCAAAAAGAAAAGAAAAGAGAAGGCTAGACTCCATAGCAAATTAGCAATAGCATCCCTTCCTTGATTGTTTTGGGCCAACAATTAGTTGGTGATAAGTGGACAGCGTCATGCAACAGCTACATATCGAGCCTCTCTTTCAGTTTCAGAGAATGTAATAATTCAAAAGTAATACTGTACCTAATACGACTAACCTTTTGGTTAGACTATTCCACAAGAGGCAGGGGTCTTGTCCTGTTTTCTATGCTGGCCTTTTCAGTGGCAACTGGCATATCTTTTGTATTGAGTTGTGACCTTATACCATTGAAATGTGCCCAAAACGAAGCAATTGTTCTGCACTTTCAGTTTCAGACTACAAGTGTTCTGTTTGCTAGTGAAAATGGGATAAGAGGCTAGATGCTTTCTTTTCAAGTGACAGTGGTGGGTTTAATAGGTGCTTGCCCGGTGAGTTTTCATCTGGGGTGTTCCATACAAGCGAAGCTTTTTTTACTTGAGAGGTAAATTAGATCTGCAACAAAATGGTGTTATCTTTGCATATTTTGTGCAAACGTTGATTGCGACTTGGTGGAATGTACTGTCCTGCGTCATGTTTGCTAGTACCAAGAATCCGAAGAGAGCGCGTCACGCGATCGTACTTGAGGATTCCGATATATTTAAGTTGGGATGTTCAACCAAAATGAATTCGAAATTTGTTATTAGTATATACAAATGAGGACCCTGAAACAAAACAAACTTTTGAAGGACTTGAAACTTTATTATTTTAGTTTGCTTGTACAGGTTTACTTGAAATGCCCAGTAGTGCACAAATCAATTCTGGGCCTGATAGGCTCACCGCAACATTCAGAAGAAAAGGGAACTATTGGTGTGGTGTGTTTGATTTGTGCCCAAACATTTTAGGAGCCCCAAGAATTTGTCACTCGTTTGGATTGTGACAGAAATCTTGACAAACCCATGCCTCTCTCCTTGGTTACTTATACATCTCATGCATTTTCTCGCCAATCCTCGTCCAAAAGCGAGCCATCAAAATCTTGGCCAAAATTTTTACTGGTCAAATTTTGGTAGGGCTAATTTAGGCACAAATCAAACAGGCGGGGTGCCTCAAATCAACATTTAGTCAATTTCATGAGTTCACAGTGGCAAGCAACCAACAAGGTGGAGATCGAAGTTCAAATAGGATAGACATTAAATTCGGCGTTGCTTGAAACACAAAACTAAACCGATGCAATCCCCATCAGTTTTTCACTTTTTGCCATCATAGTATGGTCTACTGACCGAAGTACTGGACTGAGGAGCACGACGTATTGCAAGAACTACAAAGATGAGATCCACTGAAGCTCATGGATGAGATCAATTGAAGCTAGGGCAAATAGGTCCCTTCGACAAACCAAGGCGAACCTCCATTCCATGGTGCATGTCAGGTTGACGGAAACTGTCAGAATCTTGAGGCACTGTAAGCCAAGGGAAGAAGATAATTAGCACAACTTAACAGACATTTGTAGCAATACAACGGAACAGCCAGCTAGTATGAAGATAAGTGTTCGGTGCAAAACTGCCAATAAAAATGTGAAGCTGAAACTCCAATACGGAGATGAAGTGCTAAGCACAAATGACAATTGATGAATGAAACACATGCTTTATCACTTATCAGAGATACAGGGCTTAACAAAGCAAATATAACGAAGGGGCACGAGCTCAGATCAATGACTGCATCACAAGTATATATCACTTTTCTAGTAGATTATATCACAAGAACGTTTCTAGTAGCTTCAAAATAAAGTAAAATACAACTACCAATCATGTAAATTCAATTCTTTTAAACTGATGACCTCTCCAAGTATATCCAATAACTTAAACTAGCTAAAAATATGAAAATTAAAGATATAAACACTTTGGTAAATTATTAACTGTTGATTTTCCAGTAACTCCCAACTTTAACCATATCAGATCAATTAATTTTGCTTGAGTGAGGCTTCCTAAGAAGAAAGTAATTACTGCTAATATGAAGGTTAAGGTATATCAGGGTTCGCTAACTCTGGCTAAGAACAAGGTCATCATAAATTATTGCGAAGATGCTTGCACGTACATGTGAAACAACAGGAAGATGACTGATTGAAAACAAAATACAGAATGTCTTACTGTTAAGATAATCTTCAAATCCAAAATCATCCAGGGAACCTGTCAGTGCCTCATATCCAAGCATAGATGATGGCAAAGCACCAGGGGGCCTTTGGAACCTGGCATCACAGATTTTCATCAGTGAGGCATCAAAAGTGCTGACACCAAAAAACAATTTAAGAAAAACAATTCAAGATAAATGCACAATGTTGTTGGAAGGACCAGTATAAACAAAATAGAAGCTGCACTCCTTTGGTGGGTCCCCTGCCCTATTCCCTCTTTTGTCCGTGAATCATTGGTGTTACAACGGACAGATGAACATGAACAATGTTAATATATGATTCCACATTCAAGCAGAGAAAGAAGGTCCATGCATTCTGAGACACCCATTTTAAAACAAATAGCAACCAAATGTGATCTCAGCAATGTGTGTATTTTATTTCTGGGAGTGCACCTTGTAAACTGAGACTAACAGAAAGCCTAAAAAATACAATAAGGCGTTTAAATACACAGGCACAAGTTAGGTGCATTCGACCATGCGGTAAACCGTAAGCTGTGCAGTACAAGCAGGGGAACAAAATATTGTAAATCAACTGTTAGCAAAGTGGAGCTGAAGCACTGACAAACATGGTACAAGGATACTACAATAATCCAACTTTAAAACCATTCCAGTAAGATGCTTAAATACACAAGCAATCAATATTAGGTATAATCAACCCTGCAGTAGCACCAAGGATACAGCACATGACAACAAGGGCGATGGAATTACGTTATGCAAAATCTTAATAGCTTTATAGCCGGATGCTGAAACCATGTAAACAAGCCCGAATTGGTAGATCAGGCACTTCTACACTAACTCAATTGATGCCGCCTCCTTCCAACATGATCAAAAGCTGAGTAAATCCCATACTTCGGAGGCCAATCTAACATGGGACAGCATATAAATCATGATCACTGCAAAGACGAACGAAAAAATTCGTGCTCAGAGGAAGGTAACAGAAATTTCAGGAATTCAACCGAAACTTCCCACCGGAAGTTATAATTCCATCAGCCAGATGATACCACTAGTTTTTTCTAATGCTCACATCGACAATTAGCTACTCTTAACTCGAACGAATCGACGATAGTGACATAAATTTTCCGGGGGAAATTGAAGGGGGGAGTGCAAGACCTGGACAGGATTTGGGCATCTAGATCCTTGCGGATGTTGAAGGCGGATCCGTAGATGGCTTCCGTCCCGAACCTCTTCTTGTCCGCCCAGAACTTGGCCTCCTGCGCGCGCGCGCGTGCGCGTCCCCCGAGCAATCAGGCTCAGCGTTAGGGTTTCGAGGGCACGGAAACGAAAAACAGAGGAGGAGAGAAGCGATGGGATACCGATTGGATGGTGGACTGGAGCGGGTGAGGCGGCGCGAGGTCGGCCTTGACGCTGGCGTTGACGCCGAAGCGCAGGGCGTCGTGGATCTCGTTGATCTCCCTCTTCATGCCGCCGCTCGCCATCGTCGCTGCTGCTGCTGCTGCTCTCGCTCTCGCTCTTCTTTCTTTGCGGGGAAGAAAGGAAAGGCTTGGGTATGGACTCGATATATAGTTCTAGCCTCTAGTCGCGTCACGACCCTTCTTCATCTTGTTGGGCCGGCCCAACTGCTACTATAAAAATTATAGAGGTAATTCTCGGTGTGCTTCTGAATGTTAATATTTTTTTTGATTTGCTACTAAAAAATCATAATCACTTTTAATTTTTTCATCTCATAAATGTAATTGTCGCTATAACAAAGATGACAATAGAGACACACCTGGAATGATAAATATGCCGTGTATTTCGTACCCTTTTTTCTGTTCGTATTCGGTGTATTTCATCAGAGTTCAGCACGGGATAATAATTTTCCTTGAATTCAAATCGCAATTTTAAATGAAACATTACAGTTATTTTCCGAATCTGAGGCAATTAAGCAAGAAACTTAATGCTGAACAAATTCCACTCAACAATACATTACCATACCATGCGTACCATGGTATGTGATGATTTCCTCAAATCACAAAGGCGGTTTATGATCTCTATAAGATACAGTGCATAGCATCAGGGTGCTAATGCGATAATAGCAATGGCTACTGCTACTGAATGTGTGATTGTAGTATAAGCCAAAAGGATGGCAAAGTTGCAATGATGTTTTCCTCCGTTCTATACATCTCGCATTTCATGTCAGTTCATAGTTCAGTTTCTCCAGGATAAGTCTGCAGCCACAAAGCTCAAAATCATGAAGCTGGAGATCCATCCCATGTGTAGAAAAAAACATAAAACCTCGAGTCACAGTCTAGTTCTTCAACAGGCAGTCCTTGAAGCCCTTCTCCAGCTCTTCTCTATTGAGATTCCTGCCAATGAACACAATCTTGTTGACGCGCGGCTCGTTTGGCTCCCACATTCTCTCAGGAGATCCCTGGAAAATGTCATGCACTCCCTGAAAAAGCAAAAATACAAACAATTGAGGTGCATGAATACGTACAGCTCATTCATGTCAGTTTGGGGGCGTGGGGGGGGGGGGTCGGTAAAAGCTTATAAAGGATTTTGCAAACAGGGGAATATCTGTCCAGTGAAATTCTAGCTCACGGAACAAAAATCTTGCACTAGATTATCAGTAAATAGAAGAATTAAGATCATCTGGCAAGCATGCCAAGATATGTAATGGATCATGCTCGGGTGTGGAGTCGCTGATAAACTAGCAAGAGTAGATGGAGTGATCAGATATTAAATGACATGCAAGAGCATGACACGAAAAACTGTTTCGTTCCAAAGTAAAAGATATCATTCTGACCAAAAATAATATAAATAAATAGTGATAAAATATTAAATGACATGCAAGAACAAGACACGAAAAAACTGTTCCGTTACAAAGTAAAAGATATCATTCTGACCAACAATAATATAAATAAATTTGTAAGATTATTTGGACCCTGCATATTCCTTTTCCACGTTACTAAAAACACATTAACTGGTATCAATGCTGTAAATGCCACAACTGTAGGAGAATAAGAAAAAAAACATTAGGAGTTTAACACAAACCTGAAAGACAAAGCGCTGAGGCATTCCACTGACCGATAGTAGCCCTTTCATCCTGTATATATCATCACTGCGTTCCAGTAGTAGGTTCCCCAACCACATGTCAGCCTGCATCAGTGCATGTAAAATGGCTGTCAATATAAATAACCCATATTCAGGGCTATAAAAAGGATTGTTGTATTTAGATGTTTCAATATTCATTGCATCAATCTTGAGAAAAAATAGAGGAAGAGACGAGGAATAGTATTAAGACTGGCCTTTTCAAGATCCATCTCCCCTTCACAAACAATGCTCACAGAAGAAACACCAGGATCATGAGTGTGATCATGTGCATGATGATCTACAAAAAACAGGCAGCATGGAGTTTACTTTTCTTCATACTTAAGATTTTAAATCAGCAACACTCAACAAGAAGGTTCAAAGAACTCAGAAAGCATTTCCATGACTAAATTACTGTTAAGACAGGCTTTTCAGTTGAGGCATGGATACATGCTTCATGAGAACAATTTGTGTTACAATGTTCTCTTCGATTTATGCTGATGTCAAGAAGGTTTTGCACATTTTCTTCCTAACTAGTTGTACAAGCGACCACTTCTGTTTACAGGAGTAAAGTGCTTTATGCTTGGTAATTACACGGTGACCATGTGAGTCTGGCCATGCCATAACAATGTTCCAAGATCTAAGCTCACCATGTCCGTGATCATGATCATGATGGTGATGATGATCATGGTGATCATGCTCATGCTCATGTTCATGCTCTGCATGGTCTTCATGTGATTCTTCAGAGACGGCACTCTCAATCCTGAAAAGCATAAACAAAATCCAACTCTGAATTCCCTTTATGTTCACCTTCCCAAAATTAGTAACTAGAACTAAGAATTCTTTAGAAGGGAGAACTTTTTTTAATACAAACTACAGATGATTTTCTAAAAAAACTAGATTTAATAATGAGATATTTCACAAATGAGTATACAAACTACAGTTGTATCACTATATGTATTTGAGCAGGCATTAGAATTAAGAGATGATAGTGGATTAATCCATCTACATACAGAAAAACAACTAGAGATTCAAGTGCAGGTAAAATAGCATAGTCAAAAATCTACTCTAAGCATATTTCACTACATCAGTTCATTGCATTGCCTAAGGTCACATTTCAGCCTATCAAGTCATTTGGTACAAGGACCAAACTAGTAGTAAGTAATTTTAACTTTTCAATGCTAGCAGTAGCAGATTCCATATGACTGACTGCTACGTTCACACTTTAAGCACAGCGTATCATTTCATTATACTTAAAGTCTTATACAACTCAGATTAATTTCATTATGCTATGTTTCTATATTAATTTCTCTCTTTTCCCTTAAAGTAAATAATTGTTACTAGGGTGCAGGGGCACATACACATTCAAAAATGTTCTCTTTACAAGAATAAAAATAAAAAATTGTCAAAAAGAATATGGAAGAAAGGAAGTTAGAAACCTCTCTAGATCAAATCCTCCAATTCCAAGAACATAATCCAAATCAACTTTACCATACTCGGCTCGTTTCAAATTAGCCATGTGATTGATACCCTGTATTAAGCAAAGGAGGATATTACAAACAAACACATGGTAACAAAAGAACAGAATGAATACGCAACACTAACCCTTATACGCTCAACCAAGGAAGAAACTTCAGGTTCCTTGACAAGATCAATCTGCAAGTGAAGTAATCAGAGTTAGATCTTCTGTGCTACCAACAAGGACTGAAATTATATGAAAATATGAACTTAACAATAAGCAAAAAGACAGCAAATATCAGCTAGAGGACCATCACCTTGTTAACTATAATTCTGTCAGCATACGCAATTTGCTGAACAGCTTCGTTGACTATACCCTTGGGCTTTACTTCATCCAAATGTAGTCTAGCATGCTTTGCGTCAACTAAAGTAACAACACCATCCAGCTTGACATCATTAAAAACTACATCTTCTGCATAGAATGTCTGTATAATGGGTGCTGGATTCGCTAAACCTGAAAAAATAGACAAAAGAGAAAGCGAGAGCATTTAGCATAATTGTACAACCAATGGATAGCCAAGAAAACTAAATTTTGATTATTTGCATTTCTTAATTTCGATGGTCAACTACAACTTATACAAACCAAAATATTTAATGTGAGAAGCAATCTTAATTTCGATGGTCAACTACAACTTATACAAACCAAAATATTTAATGTGAGAAGCAAATAAGATATCTAGAACTTATGTTGATCTTTTAAATTCAAGAAGATTCCATAACATAGATTTTCCCTGATCATGGTGGCAATCTACAGTTTCTGCAATAACCCTACCGAGTTCCTTACCTGTGGTTTCGATAACAATATGATCAAACTTTCCCTTCTTCTTGTCAACCAATTCACCAATCATACGGACTAAATCACCACGCACAGTGCAGCAAAGGCAGCCATTGTTTAGCATCATTATGTCCTCAGCTCCAGTGGTTTGTGCAGCAACTAATGAGCTATCAATATCAACTTCTCCAAACTGCAATGTAAACGATGACAGTTAAGGGTATAAGCGGTCCAGCTTCACCTCACCTACTTTCGGTCTTTAGCTGACCTCACTGCCCTTTTTCAATAATGGCATAACAATGTACTGAGTAAATTAAGATGGTTTTCGCAGTGAGCAAAGGTATGCATGTTTCAGGAGTGAACAAATAACTGCTGGTCAGGCACTTATATAAGTAATATACACTTACAGTGACTCAATAAAATGAGAATCTACATGATTGCTAAAAAAATCACTCATGGCATACCTCATTCTCAATGACAGCAATCCGCTTTCCATGGTGAGCAGTCAAGATGTGATTCAGTAAAGTTGTCTGCAAACAAAAAGCAAACCCTGAATATACCAGAGATGAGGGGTTCATGCTAACAGAACTCATTGAGCTGAAATAAACAAGGTAACGTTCTGTGCACGGTGCTGCATATAAACCATAGTGTCAAAGGTCGAAGGCTCGAAGCTATGCAATTGTTCATACTGTAATCTGCCAATCCATTCATTAAAGCACAAACAAGTGGATACATTTCTAGAACTAGGTTCGAACAAAAGGGTCTCAAGGTTCCGCATCTCACTTGATTAAAAGGGAAACTGAGGATCCCTCCTAGTATCCAAACAACAACATCATTGGGCTAATCGTAACTAATGTGGCCAATCATTTGTATTATCTGGCTTGTACATATGGAACTATCTTACAGCGTTCGTCATGGCAGGCTAGTTCGCATTGAAGCAAGCTACTGATATTAGGGCGCTGACCTTGCCGGAACCGAGGAAGCCAGTGATAATGGTGGCGGGGATGCGGTTGTCGGGCGGGATCATCGTTTCTACCCCGGCATCCTCCTCCGTCGCCGAAGCCGCTGAAGCCGCGAAGCGCCGGCGAGCCCGCCACGACGGCGCTGCCCGCGTTGCGGCAGCGGCGGCGGCGGCGGAGTAGGAGCGCGCGGCAGCGCGCAGGCGCAGGCGCAGGCGGAGGAGGGAGGCTGCCCGGCGCGCGGGTACTACGAGAGCCCCCGCTGCCGTGGAGATGGCCGGGGAGGCGGAGCAGAGCGCCGCCATGGTGTGCGAGGGTGAGGGGGGAAGTGGATGACGGACCAACGGATGAAGAAGCGCTTCGCTTGGAGGGTGCTGAAATTATCTCGGCGCAGAGCACGCGCAATGCACATGCGAGTGGCTTCCGTTGGGCCAGGCCTTTTTCCGGAGGAGATCATGCGGGCCGGTACAAGATCTGACACTTTTCCTTCTCGATTTTTTTATTTTTTTAAATCGTAAAATTGAAAATATATGCGTTCGTTTTGAAAATTTTTAACAGATGTAGATATCTAATTTTTCAAAATAGATACATATATTTGCAATTTCTCGTTTAAAAAATATATAAAAAATCTTTCCTTCTCTTTATCTGACTTGGGCCGCTGAGTTAGTGGGCAAGTTACACTGAAAGTTTAGGACGTGGAAATCCGTCCAAACTTTTGTTGGGAACAAGTCAAGTCCTCGTTTCAAACAGATTATCTTTTACCCTTACTTATCCTCGTGATCTACAATTCGAGGTTAATTTTCGAGGTTAATTTGCCATCCCTGTCTTGTCGCGGGCAGGTTATCTGTCATCTCTACCACTTTGTCACCTCGCTCTGTGCAAATTAATTTACACGTCGTCAGGGCGGACATTGTAATCGCAGTGAAAGCAACCGCGATGCTTATTTGCACCTTGCCATATCGCTACTTACGCTGTGAATGTCGTCGGCCGTAACTAAATCCAGATTTTCTTTTGCTGACATGCGTTGTTGAACCACCTCTTCCTATGACGCTATGACCATGGAGACGGGAGAGTACAACTCTACTTATTAGAATTTAAATTTAGTGTTCATGATATATGTACACGTGAGTATTTTTATCCGTGTTATCTGTAAGCATACGATAGAGATGCACTTATCAATGTGTAAATGTTGTATACTTGTGTAGTCGTGGGTGCGCGTATAGGTCACCTTGCAATCGAAAAAACTAATTCATCCCTCTCAAAATATAGAGCGTATTAGGATTTGAAAAATTATTTAAAAGTATACTTTAACCATTAATTTATTTTATAATATATTAACAATTGCTATAAAATTAATATCATATTAAAAGATATATAAAATATGAATATATTGATACAAATTTTATATATTAAAATATGCTATAATTTAACTAATTATCAGTTAAATTTTATTAAATTTGACTTTTTAAATTCTAATAAGTCCTGTATTTTGGACGGAGGTAGTTGTTGTTTTCACTGCATCGTACGTACGTGGACATCAAATTAAGAAAGATCAGCTGGCAACAGGATATTAAATCAGCTGTCGCCTTCTTATCCTGGATCGATCGATAGAAATGCATTTTTCTTACTGACAGAGTGGTACGATATGCGCATAGTAAATTATGGATGATCGGGGTTAAACACAGTGGCTGAGGCCGGCGCGATGAGCAGGAAAATGAAAACTACGTGCCGCTGCGCCTCGGCCGGCTTTACAACAACAATAACCCGTCCGTGTAAAAAACGAACTTGCAGCCAAGAAACGGATACGATCGAGCAGAAAGTAATAATAGGAAAGTGCACAGGTTGCTTCCATGCACGCCTCGTAACTACAGACTACAGTTGCATTAGCAACGTGTGCACACGCTAATTAAGCAACACCGAAAAGCATAACTAAATCTAGCCTGCCGACTCCGCCGCTACACGGAAACGAAGAGATCGACGATCGAGCTAGCTAGCGGATGCATGCAGCGAACAACCGGATCGAGCTAGCTAGCGTCGCATCTTTTTTAGATGGAAAGTAATTCCATTAACAAGAGGCTGACGTATTAATGTCTCCGGTTTCGAGATAACTTATATTATTTGGGACAGTGTCAGATTAGTAGATTAAAACACCTCCCAGTTCGAAAGATTAGCATCCAAACTAGCTAGCTTATACGTTGCGCTATTACAAGAAGTGGACTGTAAGAAACCCGAACATCTAGTAAACATTGTAAACTTGATTTCTGTGAAGATGACACCCCACGGTGTTGAGTCAAAACCCGAAGAGATCGGAGCAGGCTTTAGATTAATCACATCTGTCTTTAGAACCACACGTAACATTCATGCATCCGAAGCAAAATTCAGGGCATGCATAGCTGCAATGGCTTCGGCCTGCAATGAATTAGTTAAATATTCCGGTTTGCCTGCTCTGGACCCAATAAAGTGTGTTTGTTTGGGGAATAAGGATGAATGGGATATAGCCGTCACTCTTTTTTTAATATATATCTATTTAGTAATTACTAATTAACAATAAAATATACTAAATATAACTCATCGTACTCTAATCAATACACCAATTGTGCACTAATAAACACACTAATACTTAACTATCATAATCTCATAGTAATAAATACTAATTAGCAATATAACAGGCTAATTATCACTAATTATTATACTAATAATCATAATTAGGCAAAGTGCATGATCTCGTCCGGCTAAAATGAATAAATCACTCCCTCCAATACATTTAAGAAGTACTCCCAAAAGTCAAATAGTCCTATCTACCCATTCTCTAACCAAACACTCAAAAATATAGATTATCATCTCTCATCCAATCTCATCCCACCAACTAAATACACACTAGCTGTGTCAGGTGATTATATATTGGTCAGGCTAGCAGCTGACCGCCCGGCACTCGCCGACCAGATTGGGCGCGTGCGCAAACTACTTTGGACGCGATCGGGCTCTTCCCTCGTCACAAATCCATCCCGGGATCGGATGGTGTGCGAGTGTGACAGTGCTCGCGGTAGAAACTTCCAGTCGCATGCCACGTACCGGCAGGCGGGTACTATGTACCTGTGGCATTACATTACTGTGTCACGGTCGATCTTGTGAATGATACACTAGCTCGATGCATATGGGTAGGCCCAGCTGCCTTTCGCCAATTTATCTGCTCCGTACGCTAACTGCAGTTATTTGTTTGTGTCCGTTGGAAAGGTGGAGCCACTCCTCCCATAAACCGTGGGTCTTTAATGAAGATCGCGTCGTTTAAAAAAAGATATATCTTTCTAGCAGCATTTGTTCATTCTATATATAAACACCATTAATCAATATTCTCATTAATTTATTTTATTCTTGAGTTCAATCTTTCTTAATTACTCTCTACTCTAACACTTTTGAGTAAAACCAGATGTGCATCCCTTTTAACCAAAATTTATGTTTTTCTTTTATAAAACCTGATCCCAATATTCTGACTTTCAACGTGCAGTTAATCAACCAAAACAGCTAGGCTTGGCACCGGCACGTACTAAACGTAGAGAGTACATGCATACATCAATGAAATACCGTACAATGGGACTATGGGAGATCCACAAGATAGCTCGGCCGGCTAGCTGGTTGATACGATTCTCACGTCGTGACTACTTATTTGCAGGCACACACACATTCATCTTGCCAGCTTAATGATTACGGATCAGTTAACAAATAAATTAATAACACGAGCTGAACACAATCATTTGATCAACCAGAGCATGCATGCATCTCCAGTTCTAAGTAGAACAATACAGAATACAAATATACGGACAAAACGTCTTATGATTGGAGATCCATGTACAGCTAGTGCAAAGCGGCCGGCTGGTTTAGTCGATCATTAATCAATGGATTATATTATACAGGGCTCCCCCGATCCTAGCTAATACGTACAATGTATAGGTTTAGTTCTACTTAACAATGTGTCATGATCAACTGCCCGTAGTGCAGGTGCAGCAGCTAATGATGGGCTCGAGAGGTGTCCCAAATCTAAACGGCATGGTCCTGAGAGCACATTAAAATAGCAGCTCTGTGCGCTGTCCCCGCTGGCCTTCTCCCCCACGCCCACGGCCTCTCCTGCGGAAATGCAAAACCGCTTATGGGTTTTTGAACGTAGAACTTGTCTTAGTTATTCATATTTTTTATTTGGTATTTATTCATCTTTTGAATTTTTTTTCATGTCTTATAAATTTTTTCATCTACTTCTCTCACATGAATATTAATTTAAATAAATAGTACCGATAACCGTACCCTCCGCTGTGTTGTGCTGTGCTGCTGTGCACAATACGCTGCCCCACGCCTGTGCGCCACGCAGCCACCGTCCCGTCATCCCGTTTTGCCACCCACGCAGCGGTGTGTAGCCGTTGCGCGCCCTGCCCGTCTCGTCTGCTCTCGATGAGGCGATAAGACTGCATCTGCATGGGTGCATGTTCTCTCGGTTGTCTCGCGTGTGCCGGTCCCGTCGTGACTTTTTACCCATCGGAAGTCGTGAAACATTTCTTGTCATGACGAAACGGTGATGGTTACTGTGATTCGTTAGCATGTTCTGTTGCTTGGGCTATTTGGTCACTATTTGCCATAACTAAAATTAAATTTGTCATAAGTATTTAGGTAAGTGTTTAGTTTTCTACTAAAGTTCGGTTTGCCATATTTTTTAGCGCTGGGAAGCGCTTTTCCTGTACTTTTTTTTTTCTGCCAAAGTGTGACGCTTTTTTCCATGTCGTAGCTGCGGTGCGCGCCAACGGAGTTGAAGAAAATTTTCACGAAAAACGCTATTCACGCGAACTAAGCAGAAAAAATTCCGCGAAACTGGCTATTGCATTGGCCTTCCACTTCCTTGTCTCAGCACCTCACATGTGGCGAAGAACTTTTCTTCCTCTTCTCACTGGTCTTGAGAAAGAGTTCTCGTTGCAGGCATCCTTTGAAAGGTAATGAACTGTCTCCACCAAAACAGTCTCCATCATTTTCTCCCTCTCCATCTCCTCCCTCTTGTAGCATCTAGGCGTCTAGTTAAGTGGTAAGTGTTTCGGTAATTAATGTCAATCGTATCATTGTAACTAACAAGTGTGTTTTAAAAGGCATCAAAAAATTTAGTTCACAATGATATATAGTTGATCTTGATCCCTATGTCGATTCAATAGAAGATCAAATGACATGTGTATCGAGATTAAGATCATCTATTTCTAAATATCACAAGGAGATAAATAACACTTAGAGCAGTATATGTCTCTTTTTTAGTCTTTTAACTGTACTATAAAAATAGGCTATGAGTAGTAGTTTGATCTAGTTATGTCTAAACTTGGTTCGATGCACACTTGTGAATTTCTAGCACTAGGTACCTAATGGAATCCCATGGTTGAAGTGTTGAGAAGATAGAGCTAAAGAAAGGTTGAATTGGTCGAGCTTAAGAAAATTGTTTTTATCGGAATATCCAGTGACCTTCTAGTTGAACTCATCGGAGTATTCAAGTTAGAAAATCAATGAGATCGCAGGATGTTCCGTTGCTTAACGATTCATTATTATCGGGGCTTTTCCTATGCGTTTTGTGAAGGGTTGCGGGTAGGCTACGCTAGCACAAAATAAATTTTCTCTACCGCATTCAACCAGGAAACCATGCGAGTAGGGGATCATGAATCGTTACCACTTGACGAGCAGTGCAGCGGAAGAAGAGTTGGAGCAGACCAATCCAACGTCGTGCGCGTCAAGTAGTCGATCGTCAACCTCGTCCCGAGCACGTCCCGAGCACCTTCCGAGTACTCGCGGGTACGTCCCGAGTACTCCCGGGCAGATCAGCACCGCAATAGTAGCAGCGCCTCCACGGTATCCACACGTACAAGGATGGAATCGCCGTGCGCCGGTGTGCTAGCACCGCGCGCCCGGCTAGGGTTTCGAAGGGAGTTCGGGAATAGGAGGCGGCTAGGGTTTCTAAAGAACACCATGCGCCTTGGCCCCTGCCTATTCTTATATAGAGCACGCTAATGGGCCTTTAATCAACATTAAAGCCCATTATGACTCTAAACCCTAATGGTCCTTTAATCAACATTAAAGCCCATTAGCAGATCCAATCCGCAAACTCGATCGCCTCTAGGGCATATTACCAACAATCTCCCACTTGCACTAGAGTCAGCACAAGTTTTATATTCCATCCCCTTAAGTGTGTGACCCGTTAGGTTCATGTGTAAACGGCCGCTATCCGGAAACCCTTTTCCGAATTGCAAGTCAATAGCGGTACCTAGCAGGACATATTGACTCCCGAATGCACACAAAGATCATATCGGCTGAACCTTGATATACTCATGCACCAATCCCTTTACCACACGATACCAGTCAAGCTCAAGGCGAGATTCGTGCCACCCTTGTGATAGCTCGACCATTCACTAGATCAAGTAGTGGATTCACCATGATTAACTCTTTAATCACATTGGCATGGCCATGCACTTTCCAATCCAACTACCTCGAGGGGCCCAGAGATATCTCTCCCGTTATTTAGGAGGGGTAAATTCCATCTTGATCACTCACATCCCACGACATGTTTCATAACATACCCGAAAACAACCTTTATAACTACCCAGTTACGGAATAGCGTTTGGAAGCCCCTAAGTGTGTTACTACACATTCTGGAATCAATGATGATCTCAGGTCAAAGGATTCTGTAGGTACACCATTTGAGATAACAACTGATGGCACATTAAAAATAACAATCCCAGCAGTATCTCAGGGTGGGTCTATCCAACATCATGTTCTCTAACATGTGTCCACATTACTGATTTGATATCTCCATATCTATGATCCGTGAAACATGATCATCATTCAGTCAAATGTGCTAATCTATAAATCATTATTGTCCCACACAATGATATGAGATTAGGGACTATTTAGAATAACATCATAAAAACAAAGAGTTTCACAAACAAGTCACATACTTGCTGATCAATGTAAATGATAATTATTCATGGAACCAGATAACAATTATCCAAAAGTACATTAGCATAGACAGAACACATTCTCTCACATGCACTAGAGTCTATCCCGCAAGTATCTAATACCCATAGAGCTCAAGTGTGCCTCATGCTTGGGCTGTGGGAGAGGCTTCGTCAACGGATCAGCAATATTCGAATCCGTGTGCACCTTGCATATCTTTACATCACCTCTATCAATAATCTCTCGAATGAGGTGACAGCGCCGAAGTATGTGCTTGGACTTCTGGTGCGACCTAGGCTCCTTGGCTTGTGCAATGGCACCACTATTGTCACAATAGAGGTCCATTGGACTGGACGCACTAGGGACCACACCCAACTCAGAAACAAATTTTCTAATCCAAACAGCCTCTTTTGCAGCTTCCGAAGCTGCGATATACTCGGCCTCCGTTGTGGAATCAGCAACCGTTTCTTGCTTGGAACTCTTCCAACTCACCGCACCTCCATTGAGGCAGAACACAAAACCAGACTGCGATCTCGAGTCGTCCTTGTCGGTTTGGAAGCTAGCATCGGTGTAACCATTTACAACGAGCTCCTCCTCACCTCCATAGACTAGGAACATATCCTTAGTTCTTCTCATGTACTTGAGGATACTCTTTACTATAGCCCAGTGACATTCACCTGGGTTCGATTGATATCTGCTCGTAACACTTAGAGCATAGGAGACATCTGGGCGTGTACAAAACATAGCATACATGATGGACCCGATAGCAGAAGCATACGGGATCGCACTCATCCTCTCGAGCTCATCAGATGTCTTAGGACATTGATTCTTGCTGAGAGTGATGCCATGTGACATTGGCAAGAAACCTTTCTTGGAATCTTGCATATTGAACCGATTCAATACCTTGTCAATGTACGTGCTCTGGCTTAATCCGATTAGTCTTTTCGACCTATCTCTATAGATCTTTATGCCCAATATGTATGCTGCCTCTCCTAAATCTTTCATTGAAAAACTCTTTTGCAATGAAGATTTGACAGCATCGAGCATTGGAATATTATTTCCGATCAATAATATGTCATCCACATATAAGACCAGAAACACAAGTGCGCTCCCACTAGTCCTTTTGTAAACACAAGGCTCTTCTTCATTCTTGATGAAACCAAACCCTTTGATCACTTCATCAAAACGAAGATTCCAACTCCGAGAAGCTTGCTTTAGTCCATAGATGGACTTTTGCAGCTTGCAAATCTTCCCAGCATTTTTCGGATTGACAAAACCTTCAGGCTGTGTCATGTACACATCCTCACTTAGGTTTCCATTAAGGAAAGCCGTTTTGACATCCATTTGCCATATCTCATAGTCGAAATATGCAGCAATTGCTAGGAGAATCCGAATAGACTTTAGCATTGCGACGGGCAAAAACGTTTCATCATAATCAACACCTTGAATTTGCCTGAAACCTTTCGCCACCAATCGTGCCTTATAGATGTGAACATTTCCATCAACGTCTATCTTTTTCTTAAAAACCCATTTACACTCGATAGTTTTCACACCATCAGGTGGATCGACCAAGTTCCAAACTTGGTTTTCTCTCATGGATTCTAACTCGGATCTCATGGCTCCAAGCCATTTTTCGGAGTCTGGTCCCACCATTGCTTCCGAGTAAGTCTTAGGTTCATCATTGTCCAACAATAATATGTCACGCTGCCCCGTGGTTAGGAACATAAACCGCTCGGGTGCACGACTGAACCTTTCCGACCGACGTGAGGCTGGTGTCTCGACAACAGGTTCTGCAACATCTTGCATACCGAGTTGTGGTTCAATAGGAGCTGAAACACTTTCAAGTGGTTCCCGAATTTCTTCGAGTTGCACCGTGCTCCCACTAACTCTCTTCGCGAGAAACTCTTTCTCAAGAAAGACACCATTCCGGGCGACAAACACTTTGCTTTCTTCCCGGTTATAGAAATAATATCCTTTGGTTTCCCTAGGATACCCCACAAAGAAGCATTTATCAGATTTGGGAGTGAGCTTATCAGACGACAAACATTTTACATAAGCCTCACAACCCCATATCTTAAGGAAAGACAATCCGGGACGCTTCCCGGTCCATATCTCATATGGTGTCCTCTCTACAGCCTTAGATGGAACCCTGTTTAACGTGAAAGCAGCAGTTTCTAGAGCGTATCCCCAGAAGGACAATGGAAGATCAGATTGGCTCATCATCGACCGGACCATGTCTAACAAAGTTCGGTTCCTCCGCTCGGACACCCCATTCCATTGTGGCGTGCCCGGTGGAGTCAATTGTGGAACGATTCCACATTGCCTTAGATGATCACCAAATTCATGGCTCAAATATTCACCTCCACGATCTGATCGCAGAAATTTAATTGTCTTGCCTATATGATTTTGTACTTCATTCTGGAACTCCTTGAACTTTTCAAAGGATTCAGACTTGTGCCTCATTAGGTAGATGTAACCATATCTACTAAAGTCATCAGTGAAAGTAATGAAATACTGAAAACCACCTCTAGCTGTAGAACTCATCGGTCCACATACATCTGTATGTACTAGGGCCAATAATTCATTTGTCCTCTCACTTCGACCAGTGAAAGGCGTCTTAGTCATCTTGCCAAGTAAACAAGACTCGCATGTATCAAATGATTCGAAATCAAATGAATGTAGAAGACCATCTTTATGGAGCTTCTGCATACGCTTCTCATTTATATGACCTAATCGACAATGCCAAACAAAAGTGGGATTCAAATCATTAAGCCGAGGCTTCTTTGTATCAATGTTATAGATAGTTATATCCTCAAGATCCAATATATATAATCCATTTACTAATGGACAATTACCATAGAGCATACCATTCAAAAATATCGAACAACACTTGTTCTTTATTATAAATTCATAACCGTCTTCTTCCAAACATGAAGAAGAGATAATGTTTTTGCCCAAGACAGGAATATAATAACAATTATTTAATTCCAAAACTAATCCTGAGGGTAGCGATAAGGAGTAAACGCCAACGGCCAACGCAGCAACTTTTGCACCATTGCCGACGCGAGCATCCAGTTCGCCTCTTGCACACTTCCTAGTCCTTTTCAGTCCCTGCAACGATTTGCAAGTATGAATCATTGATCCGGTATCAAATACCCATGAATCATCAGGACGAGTAGCAAGATTAATTTCAATAACATTTATACCTGAAGATGAAGTCTTACTTCCCTTCTTCTTTTTGAGTTCTTCCAAGTACAATTTGCAGTTCCTCCGCCAATGACCAGTCTTATGGCAGTGGTGGCAAGTGTCAGAAGCGGCAGGGCCAGCCTTGGGCTTTCCAACAGGTTTAGGCTTAGAACTCGAGATCTCATCCGAAGTTTTAGCCTTGTCCTTGCGCTTTCTCTTCTTGCTATCCTTTTGAACCATCATCACATGACTAGAGCTCTTTCTTAATGCTTTCCTCAGCAGTTTTTAGCATCCCATGCAATTCAGCCATGCTTTTCTCCATGTTGTTCATATGAAAGTTCAAAATGAACGGCTCGAAGCTCGCAGGGAGCGACTGGAGAATTACATCCGTAGCCAACTCAGGGCTAAGGGGAAAACCAAGTTTTTCCAGGCTTTCAATGTAACCAATCATTTTGATCACATGAGGACTGACTGGACTGCCTTCTGTTAACCTGCACGCAAACAAGGACTTTGAGGTGTTGTACCTCTCGGCCCGAGCTTGGTTCTCAAACATGCCTCAGAGTCCCACAATCATATCATGGGCATCCCTGTTCTCATATTGCTTCTGAAGCTCAGAGGACATACAGGCAAGCATGAGGCAGCTAACATCCAGTGAATCGTTGGTGTGCTTCTCATAAGCCCTCCGATCCGCGGCAGGAGCATTATCAGCTGGTTCATCAGGATAGGGGACCTCTAGAACATATTCCTTTTTCTCTTGTTTGAGAACAATTCTCAGATTTCTATACCAATCAATAAAGTTTGTTCCAGAAAGCTTCTCTTTTTCAATAATCGATCGCAAATTAAAACTGGAAGTGTTACTAGCGGCCGGTGCCATGATCTACAACAGAAAATGCAGGTTCAGCACTATGCCTATGTGAATCTTCTATTAAACAATTTAACAAAAGATACTACACTATATGTGTTTTCCCTCTAACAACATATAGAGGATCAAGATCCATATTCAACTAAGTTCTAGTGAGCTTTGGCATCACTGCTAGAAACTTAGTGACATAGGTAAGCAACGCCTTGCTAATCACATCCCTATGTGACTCTTGTTTGCTGGGTGGCATCGAATGCCCCGGCGCCCAGCATCATGCCCCAAAGCCCAAAACCGTTTTGATAGCTTTATCAAGTAAACCAATACTATGCGTGTGGATGTCCGACATCCACTCTAACTGGTTAAGATAAATGATGGCACCCTGCTTTGGCAGACCTACCACACAATGATCAAAACCTTTGTAGGTGCAGCTATTGGAAGGGCATCAATTACTCTTGATTTTTCTGAGGGAAACTACTCTATCATGAAAATCATATCCACCACATATAAAACATGAAAGAATAGTATGACAGGAACATAAAAACATCACAGGCAATCATATTAACTGTGACATAGTATGGCCCCTTCACATGGTGATCTTCATCGCCACGGTTCCTGTCCTCCGGGTCATCATGCTTCAAATCTCCATGATCTTGTTCTAGTCTATTACACCTAATAGCACTAGATAAATTACATGAGAAGAAGCATCACAAGTCGACACGCAGGCCGTTATACAATAACATGACAGCCTTGGGCTGCAATTAACCATGACACGCAGGCCATGAAAAATTACACACATGCATCACATATCACAAGGCCATACCAGTCACAACATTCTCTGCAAAAACGAGTTAAGCGTAGAATCGAATTCTAATGTCGTGATGGGATCATGTTATTACAACAATCTATGCGTGTACGCAACGGCGGTCCCGAGCCAATTCCGAGTCATTCATAATGCCTCAATTTCCATTAGATCAATCCCATTGATCATCGCGTGAGGTTTTTCCAGAAACGATGACAGCACACACGACCTTGATCTGCTGTTCTCCCGACCATGTCGCGATGCATGCAGTTAGCCCCGATGGTGATTCCAGCCGGTAGGGGCAAGTCGCACGCAAAAACAGGTGGGAGATCGAGCTAATCTTTTTGGCTATGTGGTTTCATCGACTGGCATCTCATCCGATCTCTTATTCACCTAACCAACCGTGCATTGATCAATCCATCATATGAACTGATCAAAAACAATAGATCTAATCTATTTCTATCACATATCTTCTATATGTGACTGATCCAGATCGAAAACTACGCAGGATGGCTCTGATGCCACTGAAGGGTTGCGGGTAGGCTACGCTAGCACAAAATAAATTTTCTCTACCGCATTCAACCAGGAAGCCATGCGAGTAGGGGATCATGAATCGTTACCACTTGACGAGCAGTGCAGCGGAAGAAGAGTTGGAGCAGACCAATCCAACGTCGTGCGCGTCAAGTAGTCGATCGTCAACCTCGTCCCGAGCACGTCCCGAGCACCTTCCGAGTACTCACGGGTACGTCTCGAGTACTCCCGGGCAGATCAACACCGCAATAGTAGCAGCGCCTCCACGGTATCCACACGTACAAGGATGGAATCGCCGTGCGCCGGTGTGCTAGCACCGCGCGCCCGGCTAGGGTTTCGAAGGGAGTTCGGGAATTGGAGGCGGCTAGGGTTTCTAAAGAACACCATGCGCCTTGGCCCCTGCCTATTCTTATATAGAGCACGCTAATGGGCCTTTAATCAACATTAAAGCCCATTATGACTCTAAACCCTAATGGTCCTTTAATCAACATTAAAGCCCATTAGCAGATCCAATCCGCAAACTCGATCGCCTCTAGGGCATATTACCAACATTTTGGAACTGTAATTTTTCAAAGTTTGCGCCGGATGGTCCACGATCGGTTTGGATATCGCCGGAGTATTACTTGCAGTAGCTGGTTTGAAGAGATATACTCATCGGATAGTCCGGCGTTAAGGTACAGTACACGCCGGAGTATTTTTTCCAGAGAGCATTGCAGTAGCTCACTTGGCATGGTTATATTCAACGGATAGTCCGGCGATTGGTGTTGTGGCGCCGGAGTATATTACCAGAGTAAATCTTGCAGAGAAGATTGCATCAGCTGTGGTTGATGGAGTTCTGCTAGCCGGATGATCCAGCGTAGGACTGGATGACAGATTCCAATGATTAGTTAACGGCTAAATTTCAGAGCAATTAGCACTGGATGTTCCAGTGATGGGGAGACAGAACACGTTGGACCTTCCGGCATTCACAGAAAATGGGGGTTGTTGAGTAACGGTTAGTTTTGGACCTCTAACCTACAAACACCCCATATCTTGTCTCCCTGTGATCTCTTGCAACCCTAGAGAAACCAATATACTTAGTGTATCATCTAAAGGCAAGAGAGAGCATTTAGGTGATTAGCAAAGTCTTAATGGAAGATTAAGGATTTTATTTGTGCTCGGAGAGTAGTAAGTATGCATCTAGCTGTAGTTTAGGTTTGATCTTGATCAAGTGAAGCTTATAACTTGTTACTCTTGGTGGTTGACAACATCTAGCTGGTCTTGGTGATTGGAGGTGTCTTAGTGAGCTTTTGTAGATTACGAAGTGAGTTGAATGTGATAGATACTTCAAACATCATGTGATGCCTTGTCATATAGATACATTAATATGTGCTTATCTAACCTTCTCAAGATAGTGGTGAATATAGGTTTTACTTGAGTTGGTGATTCCCCTAGTTTTTACTCAAGGCATATTGTTAGGTTCATCATGAATAAGCTTAAGAAGGGAAGTAATATGCCAGGATAGATTTATTTTATGCTACGTATTCATATGTCATATAGTTTGCACTCACGTTACTTTCATGCGCGTGTTATGCGTTGCATGTGCATTTGGCAGAAGAGAGATCATGAAGGAGGATATCACTCTTTGAGAATGTTGTTCGGTCTCGATGTGAACATACAACTCTATAAGTGTGCTTAAATTGATGTAAGTGCTTAATGCCTATTAAGTCATGTCCTATCAAATTTAAAGCCTAAATATTTAAGTTCATAGTCAATATGGCTCATATATTTCTTGGAGTTTATCTCTCTCTCTCCTTCTTTATTGATTCTTATTGCCTATTGTGAAAATAATATATCATATAGCCATTTTGGCAAATATTTGTAAATGAGTGTTTGAGTGTGAGATCTTCACTCAAATCTGGTCCAAACATGTGTTTTTGTTGTGTGTTTGTTCGAAGTTTGGACTCGATGAGAGATTTTAGTTTAGCATAATCTTTTTCTTATCACCGGATGATACGGCGTTCCTCTCTTCCTCTCAGCAGATCGTCCGGCGCTCTGAGTTTCTGCCAATGTTTTCAAAATCTCTTGGAGATATTCCGGTGACTTCTTCCGGTGCTCAGTGAAAAATCCCTGCAGTATCTGACGTTCAGAAGTCAGTTTTCCTCAGAAAATGTTTCGGCGATCAGTACGAAGGTCAACGGTATATCCAGCGCTCAGTTTAAGGTCTCGGCTCTGTTTGGGATGCTCTCTGGAAATTTTGGTCCGGCGTAAACTTCCGGTGTTCAGATGGCTTTCATTGGACCTTCCGGTGCAGTCATCTAGTTTCCGGCTAATTTTTCCAACCTCTATGGAAATATCAGTCTCACGGGTCCCACCTGTCATATATCCTTTTGTCCCGGCCAATCTCTGTTTCGATCTGCCGCCGTCCGAGCTCTCCTCATCAATTCGCCGAGTCGTTGTCGTGCTCCCACCTTCATGTCGTCCCTGTGTCGTTGCTTCGCACAGGCGCGTGGACAGTGTTTCAAGAATAGGATGTGTGTGTTCGAAGAACTAGGGGACACAAGGAGTTATACAGGTTCGGGCCTCCCGGCAGATAATAGCTATATGTCCTGTGTGTTATGAAGGATCTCAGTTGAATTAAAGATGATGTCTTCGCTGGCCTCTCCCTCCTCCTCATCGTCCCCTTATATAAAGCAGGGAGGAGGAGAACCTACATGTGGGTCCTAACAGAAGACCTCTGTTCATCCTAATATTTAACTCAAATCATCATTACAGAGGACTAGACATGCCCACTTGCTCTGAGAGTCTCATGCAACTTGTGTCGTGCGCCACCATGCTGGCCTACAAAGTTCCGCTCCGCAATAATTAATACCATGGGACGGGATAAGGTCCTTTTGCGCTGACTTCATCCACTTATCTGGTTGGGCTGCTGATGGCGCCCCATCCGTCATGCGCCACTGTGCCGGTCAGCAAAGTTCTATCTCACAGCATTTAATAATATGGTACGGGACAAAGCCTTTCTCCGCCGACCCCGTCCACTTGCCTGCTCGGGCTGCCAACAACGTCACATCCGTCGTGCGCCACCGTGCCTACCAGCAAAGTTCTATCCCACAACATTTTAATGCTATGGGACGAGACAATGCCCAACTGCGTCGACCATGACTTCGTCCACTAATGCAGGTACCTGGAGAAAGAAAACACTTGAGTGGTTTATCAGAAAAAACGCTCTGGACAAGTTGCATCAAATCTAGCCCTGCAACAAGTGGGGCTGGTCGCAAGTATATGCGACAATGTAGGGAGACTGGTCGTGCAGGTGTTAGACTGGTCGCTATGACCGCACCCTGGTCGTATGATTGATCATACCTTGTGTAGTATGCTCATCTAGTTGCTAGGTCCCCTGCGGAGTCCGTTTAGCCAGGATACATTTTTACTTAATACACCGACACCAATGATGACTCATTAGTGACAGGTACATGACCCATCACTAATGACGGTTACCACCCGTTACCTATGATTTTTTTTTCACGTAGTGATTGTAAGGGTAATTACCACACAAGCAAACGTGTTGTAAGAATTTGTAAAAATAATTAGCACACGCAAGCACACGTGTTGTAATAGCAGTTACCACATAAGCACACATGTTATAAGAGCAGTTACCACACAAGTACATACGTTGTAAGAGCAGTTACTATATAAGCACATGCGTTATAAGAATTTATAACAGCGGTTACCACATAAGCACACAATTTATAAGAATAGTTACCAAACAAGCACACGTTTTGTAAGAATTTATAAGATTAGTTACTACGTAAGAGCACGTATTGTAAAAGAAGTTAACACATAATCAATGTAAGAGAAGTTATCTCACCACTCTAATTTATTTGGACGACTATATCCATCGTTAGCTACAAACCAAGCACTATAATAAATTTTTGTCAAATATTTATGGTAACAATCTAAATAGGTGTTACGCAATATTTGTCATGACCAACTTGTGGCATGGCTACAAGCTAAACACTCTTATTTTATCACAAAGTTAATCAAATCATAAGCATAACTAACATTTAATGTTAAACATGACAAATTTAATAACCAAACAAATAAACCCTTACTCCTCCTGCTTCAGTATCGTGCCTGCTGCCGTACTGCGTATGGTGGCGTTGGTAAGAATTGCACAACTCTACCGAACGCTGCTGTGTAGCTGAAGATCATTCATTTAGGGCAGTCAATTGCTCTATTAACTAATGAATAATAGAGTTAAGTATTAGAAAATATGGCAAACACTAAAAGCTTATAGCTATATCTATTCTTGGATCTTATAAAGACAAATAAAAAGAACGCTTCTTAACACCTAAAAGGATAAATAAAAAAAGAACGGATGTAGTAATCAACAGAAAATGATACAAAGGAAAAAAAGGTACGAGAAAATGAAGAAGAAAGCAGAAAGAGACGGCCATGTTGCTCGATGTAGTTAGCCAAACACAGAGCATCATATCGCGGACCGGCATACTGTCAGGACGATCATGCGACGCTTGTGTGGTGCTTCTCACCGAAAGCGAGTGCCACGCCCCCATCGACGCTTACTCCACACACATCGTGAAGCGGATAAAGCAACGTCTTACCTTTCTCTAATCCATCACGGTGATAATCGCTGAGAGGTCGGTCATATCTTATATTGCTTTCTAGTCAATGAAGCCCTCACTCACTAATAATTTTTTTACCATAGATAAGAAAGAGGAAGGAAAAAAAAGTGAGAGGAAGAAGAAAAGAAAGAGGAGAAAAAGAAAGAGTCTCAAAAGGAGAGAGGCAGGATAAATCCTGCTGCGCATCCGCCACTGCCAATGGGCCACGGGGTTTCTGTCACAAAACTCCGACCTGGTCGTTTGTTCGCGCGTCACGTCAGATCCTGCCAAAACTGCCTGCCTGCCCATGCTATTCACCAGAAAACCTCATCATGTTTCAGCGTACCGGGAAATTGTACGTAACATGCAATGCCGCAATGGTAGTACTAAATAACCAGTGCCTCAAAAAAAAAAAAAAAAGAACCGGTGGGCTGTGCACACTGGAATGGAAGAAATAAAGAACCGGTGGGCTGTGCACACTGGAATGGATTGGAAGGAGACTGGGCGGAGCGAATTCCAGCTGAATCCACACATGCATGGGCACCTATACGCAACCGGAAGCCAATACTTTTGTTTTTGACGTACATCATGCATACGTTTATCTCGTAAATCAGAAATGCATCCTGCTTATGTAAGATTTTAAACTACTTATGCTTTTATGCAAGTTGAGCGTAGCTCGGCTGGTTACAACTTCCAAGACCACGGCACCGGTGGGGCCTCTTTGTGGCCGCGCGACTATGAAAAAAACCTTATGTCTTTATACTTTTCTCTCATGGAGAATTCCTCATACATGGAGCAAATGTCATATGAATTGTTTTGAAGAAATTTAAGAACCACCATTTTAGCATGATGTTTTAGATAAGACTTGATCAAATTTTTATATTATTATTTGAGTACTAAAAGGAGCCACTATATTAGCTCTTAAGGTCACAAAATTAACACATTAATCGAAAAAAATGATCTAGATCACTCACTGTTATTAAAATCTAACGGTTTAGTTTAAACATAAGACTCCATATCAAATACGATTAATAAATACCTAAATTATGAATTAAAAATTACAGAAAATTTGCAGTTCGATCTCCCTACAATGTGGGAAGCAAAATATCAAATAAAGGGTCCAAACGAAACAAAATAAATAATAATTAAAATTAGGGTTAGAATAAAAAGATGGATCCATGTAAAATATAATCTTAGAAAAAACTATTATAAAATTTACCTAAAAAGAGTTCACATAAAATACAATTAATCAATAGCTAAAATGCATAATAATAATAATAATAATAATAATAATAATAATAATAATAATAATAGCACAGTATATCTCAAGGTCGTTGTATCAAGTAGGCATTAGGCAAGGCACACCACGTATGAAAGATAAATATTTTCTGATTTTAGCTATGTTGCCTATAGCTAACGTATAATTTTGACAGTTGATCAAATGTATATGAATCGAAACAATACATATACGATTCGAGTACATATTTGGAGCATAAATAATTTTCTCTTTCACTAACATAATTTTTATCTATTCTTTTAATTTTATGCCTTTTTTTAACTAAATGATACTAGCTTCATAAAAAACTAATATACTATTTTTAATCAAAAGTATCATGATAAAAATATTGTAGCGAGATTAGTCACGCTATTAACATGACCACCAAACTAGTTAAAATTATATGCATAGATTTATCTTAAAAATTCTTTTATAATATCACAAATTTATTAGATTTTATGAGTATATATCCTAATAAAAAATAGTGATCAAAACTATATATATATATTGAAGACTCCGTTCATGTATTTATGACCAGCGGACTATCTATTTATTAAAACCAAGTGAGTCCACAGGACAAGAATCTAGAAGAGAAAAGCTGTAGGTTCAGTTCTCCAAATGCAGTTAGAGATTCGAGACACTGAAACCGCTCCGCACCAGATCCTAAGAATCTCGCGCGGGGGCCCTACCATAGTGGTCGTTACCCTACCTCGATCGAATCCGGGACCATTCCAAAGCTTTCCGGTGTGCTGCCGGTGGAGCCCACGGGCCAGCTGCCCCCTGGCGCCCACCGCTTTCAGCTCCTAACCACAGTTAGCTCAACCTAACTGAGCTTACACCCAAACCACTTGTTGAAGTTACCAGAATGCCCCTGCCTGGACAACTAACCCTATAAATATCCCCTCAAGTCCTAAATCGCTCGCCCCTCAGTTTGCCAAAACCACCAACCAGACCACTCTTTCCAGTCTCCACACCCAACTCGAAGCTCCAAACTGCTTGCGGTCTCTCATGGCGACGGCGGCGGCGACCACAAGGCGGCCGAGCGGGCCCGTACTGTCATCCGCGCACTACCGCTCCGCCTCGCCCACGAGCATCAAGCTCGCCGGCGCTGGCGCCCGGTCACCGGGCCAGTCTGTCAGCGTTTCGTCTTCCTCCTCCGGCAGTGGCGCCAGGAGCCGGCGGACCTGCATGTGCTCGCCGACGAACCACCCTGGCTCGTTCCGGTGCAGCCTCCACAAAGAACGCAAGGCCCCGGGCGGCTACAGCCACGGCCACAAGCCATCATCCCCGCCGTCCCCTCCGTCCCCGAGCAGGTCGAGCCCGACAGCCAGCCGGCTGGGCGCGAGCGCGAGGCGGATGGGCAGTGCGCTGGTGCGGATCGGCGCCGTGGAGTGCGGCGAGTGGGCGCGCCGGGCGCTCGCGGCGACGGTGCGGCCGTCGCCCGCGGCGCAGCAGTCGCAGCACCGGCGCCGCGTGGGCGGGTTCCGCCCCAGGCCGAGCCGCCTGTCCACCGTGTCCATGGCCGGAGACCGCGCCAGCGACAACGACCAATAGACGCCGACATGTCATAGAAATAGTACTAGTAAATATGAATTCCTATAGCATTTTCTTTTGCTGAAACGCTGAGAACCGGTGAAATCGGTGAGGTTTAGGAGTTTTGGATCCTAAATTCCTAATCGATCGATCCAGGAAGCTTTCTTGTGTACATAGACTTCTGCGGATGAGACCGTTCGTTGGTTTGGATGGATAAACATGACTGAGCAATGGAGACATGTGAATTGCCCCAACAGAGGAGGCCACCGATGCTTCTGTCTAGATCAGCCCCCTGTCCTTTCTGTTTGGGTTTGGATAAGCTTGGGCTTGTTGGGTGCAGGTGACGTCTCGGCGGCCGTCGCGTCCGCCGTCATGCCGCTCTTGCAGTCACGCGGCCCCCGTGCCCAGCAGAGTCGGCGGGCGGGCGGGCTGGCAGGGTGTGGAGGAGCCTTCCATTCCGTGGGGTTTCGGCCCGAAGCTTCCCACGGAAATACGGTGGGCGGCGCACAGCTCGCCTACCGTCACCTGCTTTCTCTTCTTTCTGTTGGTTATGCAGAGCAAACACTAAACAGTTATGTTTCTTCGCCACAAATCAGTTTACGATCGAGCACATTGTAGTTAAGATCTGTGCTGCTCGTCAGTTAGCTTTGGCAAGACCCAGGGGCCCTTACCGCCTGGATTTCTTGAGCTCCATTGAAGGTTAGAGGTGGTAGAGGAGTAAACAGAAGAAAAAAAAAAGGGAAGAAAATGTGGAGGCGAAGGTGGAGGAAGGAGAGAGAGCCTGTCCACTGGGTCTACGTCCGCCACTTGCAAGACGTCGTCTGTTTAATATTTGGGAGGTGATATATATGTATGTAACATGGACAGGAGACGCAAATCTTCGATGAAAAAACCGGCAATTCATGGAATACTAGCACGTGCTACTGTATTCAGTCAGATCATACAATACTTCTAAATTCGAACTGGTACTCTTGAGATAAGACCATCTTTTTAACAGTTTCACTTTGCGAGTTCATTTCTCTTAGTAATAGAATCCTTTCTAATTTCGACGCTCTAACGATTTCATTTCACTGTTTTCTTTTTAACTTTAGAGATTCTCTTTTTTTTAATCTTTTCAAAAGAAATCTATTAAAAATAAAGAAAAATAAGTAGAATAGAAAAAAAAAATTGGAAAGAGAACTAAATAAAAGTAAATTGGTTGGAGATGACGGAATATCTAACGAATTATCTGACACGTGTGCGTCGAGCCAGGTCCGTCGGAATAGCCTAATAACGTAGCACCCAGCTTGGACCTGATCGTGCCGGCCCGGAAATTGACTCGGCACCTGCCCCAAATTTATGACACGAGGACGAGATGGTACACTTACACACACGCACGTACAAACTGCGAGGTTACCAAGCTTCGAGGGTAGATCGAATCAACGCCACTAACTCGTCTCGGGCTCAATTTGATCCGTTCCGGGCACGAAGCTGCAGTGGTTTCCAAGATGTAGGGACAAGGACGGCTTGATTGGTCCAGGCGAGACACGAGTGCGACCGATCGAGCCCGGGAAAAGATCGTCAAAAGCGCGCGTAAACGGCCTGTGCCAGAGGCAACTGCGCAGTGCGCGGACACGTGCGACGCCGCCGCCGCCGAGCGCGCGTTGCAACGGGGAGCCGGACGGACACGGCTGCCGTAGCCGCATTGTGCGCCGGAGATCGGTACGATGCGTGGTCATTTGTTCGTCGCCGAGCCGCGACTATAATTTTGTTTTTTGTTTGAGGCGAGCCATGTCGATAATGAATTCAATTAAAAAGTTCCTGACGATTAGATCTCCTTGGGAGAGAACTCATCGTCTTCAAAATGTTCATGCCTACATTCTGTTTACTTGCATATGGAACCTATTCTATGCAACGTGACATGCGGACGGGCAGTTAGTCCCGTGACAAAACCTTAAAGGTGGGAGTGAGCCAACAGGGTTTGAGCCTAATCCTGGGAGACTATGATCCATGTCATTTCTCTTCTGATGTAACGACTGACGTGTGTGCAGACGAGAGCAAGGAACATATATCATACGAGAAGAACAAATATTTCAAAATGTCACATCTTATAAAATTTCGTTCCTGCAATGGGAACATGGACTCGGCAGTTTGAAACAAAAAGTCCATTTCCCTCAGGCTCAGGTCTCAGACTCGGAGACCAAGTAGTATTATCAGGATTGACCTATATGGGCTACCCTGTAAGCAGGGTAATGCTTTTACTTACATATTGGTTTCAAACTGCCTTTGAACCTCAACAGCATTTTTTTAGGTTTGAAGCCGAAAGATTGGACATGGAACTCGAAGCATCCGAAGAATTCAGTAACGAACCATCAACGTAGAAATCAATGCCGCTAACATTTCCGGTATATTCTGAAGCATAAAACAGAGCTGCTGCCTTGGCACTCAACTGACTTGAGAGGAATGGACGACGATGCGGAAGTGAATCAAGGCGTTCCATTCCTAATCTGACGATCAGGGAGGGTTCTGAAAATTCAAACAAACAAAAAAAGCCGTGACGCACGGCGTTGGATAGCAAATCCGTGAAGGGAACTAATTGCCAAGCAGATCTCTGTCCTCAGTTCCTGCTGCAAGGCGGCAACATATGTGTCTAGATCTCATAAAAAGGACAAGGAAAATGTATCAAACAGCCGTGTACGGTCAGATTAGACTCTGCACCTAAGCAGTCGTTGCAGTGTTGTTCAGATCTTGGATCTCTTCTCACAGTCACTCTCTAAATGTCGTCGCAAAGCTGTGAAGTATGCTAGTGCGGTTTGAGCTGTTCCCCCGGTGCGCTTGCACGTAAGCAGATTCGACCGATTCGATCGTGCATCCCTTGGCTCTTTTTTGGCCCCAACGTATTGCTGCTCCGGAAATGACAAAAACTACACGTTTGCTCCTTGACGCGTCCCAACTCTGAATCGAAGTGCAGTAGATAAGCTTTGCTTTTGGGTAATGGTCTAAATTTTGTCTGAACAAGAAAAAGGAGCTAGTACTATGTGAATCCAGAAGGTCCCAATTTTTTTGATGAATTTTCTTCTTCAAAACGAAACTTGGCGGTTCCTCAAGGAGAAGAGGCCAATGAACTCCATCAACCGAAAATGCAGAGAAACTTAACCGTGGTGAAAGAACGTTAATTGAAGCAGCAAAATCGTCTCGAAATTAACTTCATGGGGCCGAATAGTAGTCGCTAGCTAGGTATGAACTTTGAGCGATCCCTGAGTATCCAAAAATTTATTCAAGTTCAATTTAACTAACTATGGATTTATGGAGCCACGCCCATCTCTATAGCTAACCTAGTAGTAAAGTCACGAGCGTGAAATTCCGCACACACGTATAGACCTTTGTTTCCGGATGGGTTTCATGGGTCATGTGAACATACATGTTGGGACATGAGAACCTGCTCCGAACAAATACGACAAGAACATCACTCATAAGAGAAGGCTTAAATTGGGAGATGGAGTCTGTGAGTGGGAAGGAGAGAGCGAGAGAAATATCGTTTGTGTAATGGAAAAAAAAAACTATAAGGTATTTACTCTTCTGTTATTGGAGAGCATATTTATAAAGAGAATAGACAGGAGAAATTATCGACATGTTTCTAAGATATTATGTTACAATCATATGCTTAAAGAGTTACTTTTAGTATTTCACCTCTTTACATACCACGTGATGCCTAAGGTACTATAACAGCTATAGTAATACCACAATGCACTATCTAAATATCTCCAGGTTAGAGTGTTCTCCCAACAGTACCCCTCATCCGCGGCTCCGAGATTACGAGGGGCAAGCGGATGATCAGACAACTAGCTCCAACCCCACTTGGGTGTTAGGACACCCCGAACAACTTCCCGTCCTTGTAAGACCTCTCGGTGATGGTCGCAAGCGGCGACAAGGAGGTTTGATGAATGTGACATGGTACAGAGCACGTGATGATGCTCGATGGAGGTTAGACCGACTGGAGCGTCGCAGTGAAGCCAAGGGCGGAGTTGTTGGCGGAGCTGAGGGGCATGACGGAGGCAGAGTCATCCGGAGCCCTCGACGGCGGAAGCCATAGGCGGAGTCAACGACGAGACTAAGGCAGCCCGCTACCCCCTTAGCGGTGGATGCCAGAGGTGGGGTCGATGGCGAGGCTGAGGAGTGTGAAGGAGGCAGAGCCATCCAGAGCCCTCGACGATAGAAGCGGGGGGCTGAGTAGACGACGAGGTTGAGGTAGCCCGCTACCCTCTCAGCGGTGGATGCTAGAGGTGGAGTCGACAGTGAGGCAGAGGGCATGATGGGGCAGAGCCCTTCGGAGCCGTCGATGGCGAAAGCCAGGAGTGGAGTAAACGGCATGCTGAGGTAGCTCGCTACCCCTCAGCGGTGGAAGTCAGAGGTGGAGTCGTCGGTGAGGCTGAGGCGGCCTGCTACCCCCTCAACGGTGGATGCCGGAGATGGAGTCGATGACGAGGCTGAGGGGCATGATGGGGCAGAGCCTTCCGGAGCCCTCAGTGGCAGAAGCACTTGCAGCCTCTCTATGTAAAATACTCTGATACATTCATCCAGTATTCATTCCATTCACAGCGGACCATTCGGTGAGTTAAAATTTCTCTTCTTTTAATTGAAAATGCTCCGGTGCAACTATCTCTGTGATCACCGAACTATCCGGTGAGTTGATCTTCATTCTTCAACACTTGGAATCGCCTCTGCAAGAAATACTCCGATGCTTTATACCCTTCATCACTGGACTATCCGGTGCCTTCAAATCTTTCTGCCACGAGGTAACTTTTTCTGCATGAAGCTCTAGTGAGTTTAACGCACGGAGCACCGAACTATCCGGTGAGGCTAATAGCCTCTGAACACAAAGCTTCGGTGAGTATAAACTTATTTGCACCGGACTATCTGGTGAGGTTCTTAGTCTCCCGCCCCCTTTGTCAAAAATACTCTGGTGAGTTTCAACACATAGAGCACTAGACTATCCGGTGAGGCAGGTTTTGATGTCTATACACTGTTTGAGCAAACGTATAACTTAAGCTAAGTTTGGTACCTTACTATTATCGGTGAATAACCAGTTGTAGTATAAGTTATGACTAGGTCAGACGGCTATTTTCAGCACATGTCAAACTAAGATATAACTCAAGTTTTGATGTTTACTGTGAACATAGATATGACTTAAATTTTGATGTCTATTGTGAACATGAATATAACTTAGGTTTTATTGTCTACTGTTAAACAAATATATGGCTTAAGTTTAATAGTCTACTGTTGTTAGCGAATAGCTAGTTGCTACATAGGTTATGACTAGGTTGGATGGCTATTCTTAGCGCATGCCAGACTAAGGTACAACTTTAAGTTTTGATGTTTTACTGTTGCTAGTGAATTGATAATTGCAGTAAAATACCGTGTAAAGGTCAAAAGTAAACAACGATGCTGAACTTGAGGCTGCAACGTGGGGTGTACCTGGTGATCAGTAGGAGTTCAGGTGTGCCACCTCAAGCACGAGCGGCTAGAGTCCTGCCTTACCAGATGCGGAGCTGGCAAGGCTGGAGGGGCTCGCACGCGTGCCTGGAGGGGGTCCACCTGTTTGGTCCTTGCGAAGCTAGATCTCAACCACTCCTTGCTCCTATTCCCACTCAAGGTCCTGCTTTCGGTTCCTGAAAAACAAAGAAAGCTGTGTGCGCATGCATGCATACAAAAAGCAAGAGCTACACGCAGCCGTGGCGTTCATGGCCTAATGCCATTCTCCTTTTATGTGAGAGGAAATGAGTGCATGCCTACAAGCATTAAATACACATGATGTGCTCATACGCCTGGCACATGTTGGCTGGTCGTCGGGTTTTTCAGCCTACAATGGGTATGACCATGCACCAGTACTATCTTGTAAAGGATATGCATGCAAAGAACATGCACTAGAAGGATAACATGTACCTTGCAAATGAATGCATGTAAAGACTATGCGCTGGTAGTCTAGCACGTACCTTATTATATTGATTATGCATATATCCAACCTATCCCATGCAGCCCAGGATGCTCACTCACATTGCTGCTCACGGGTTGCAGGGGCAAGCTAGCTTGTTCGAGCTCCCGTGGCAGCTGGCGCAGCTTGAGGAGGTGGGTTTTCTCAGCTGACAAAAGTGGAGGGTGGCGGCCGGAGCGCAGCCTTTGTCGAGGTGAGCGGCCGGAGCTCGGCCCCTAGCATGGAATATGGCCGGAGCACCTCCTCAGGCGAGCAGCTCGGAGCCTGCAGAACGTGCATGAACGGGAAAGCTAAGTGCAATGATGAAGGCTAATAAGAAACATACATTAGCCGATTTAATGCATGAGCACTCGAGGGCGAGACATGAAGCTCCGGTGAGGAGCCTAACTCTGGGTGAGTGGCCTCTGGGTGAGGCCTTCGGCGGGAGCACGAAAGGCCTTCGGTGAGGTGCGTAGAGGGGTTTCCGCCATGTGAAGCTCGGTGTCCAGCGGAGAGTCGACCCGAGGGCATCCTGGCCTCCGGTGCGGACGCCTGGAGCGCTGGCTGGCCTCCGGTGAGGTGGGTTGGAGCTCTGACTTTGGCACGGAGGTGGCTAGAGCCAGAGGAAGCATCTAACGCGGCAGAGCTTGGAGGAGGTCTCTGGCGTGGCAGTGAGCTGGAGGAGGCCCAGCCACAGTCAGAGGCTTCGAAGCCAATGCAGGTGACGCCGGAGTGGAGCGGCCAAGGGCTTCGGAGCCCGGTGTGGGCGACACCGGAGTGGTACGGCTGGAGGCATCGGAGCCGGTGTAGGCGACGCCGGAGTGGTGCGGCTGGAGGCTTCAGTGCAATCATGGCCGGAGACTCCAGAAGCCAAAGTAGGCGCGGCATGAAGGCTTCAATGTAGTCATGACTGGAGACTCCAGAGGCTGGAGGCACGGCTTGGAGGCTCCAGTCATCGGAGATGGGCTTCGGTGTAGGCGACATTGGAGTGGAGCGGCTGGAGGCCTCAAAGCTAGTGTAGGCGACGCTATAGTGGCACGGTCAGAGGCATTAGAGCCGGTGTAGACGACGTCGGAGTGGCATGGCTGGAGGCTTCGGTGTAGTTGCGGCCAGAGACTCCAGAAGTCGGAGTAGGCGCGACTTGGATGCTTCGGTGTAGTCATGGCCGAAGAATCCAAAAGCGAGAGTTGATGCGGCTTGGAGGCTCTGGTTTAGTCGTGGCTAGAGTAGGCACGACTTGGAGGTTCCGGTGGTCGGAGATGGGCTCCGCAAGTAGTGAGCTGAACGGACTCCGGCTGTAGAGCGCAGTGGGTTTCGGAAGCTAGACGGAGCTTTGGCCGTGAGGTGTTTCTCTCGTGTGTATTCAATTTGTGAGCTTCTGTGGAGTGAGCAGTGTTAGATTTTTTCTCTGTGTGCATGTGCTCACGTTGCGTTGAGTTTGAGTGTTAGCTTCTCTTCAGTGCTTGCGTGTGCTCCCTAAGAGCTTGTGTGCTCACTGTTTGGTACCTGACCCAACAGTGAGCGCGGAGGTGGTCCGGCAAACAGAAGGGCTCCGGTGAGGCTTCGGAGTATGGCGAGGCATGGAGGCGCCGAGGATCGGTGAGGCCAGAGCCCGTCAAGGCCGAAGTATGATGAGGCTCCTGAGTATGGTGGAGGCTCTGGTCCGGCTAGGCTCCGATGTGGTGGCTTAGGATTAGGGGTCCAGTTTTTTAAAAAATATATATATTTTAATGTATAAAAGTTATATCAATAAATCTGTATTTCATAAATATTTTAATACTATATTGATTTTGTAGTTTTTGATAATATATTACAAAATAAATTAATAGTTGTAGTATACTTTTAAAGATTTTTTTAAATCCTAATATGACTTATATTTTAGGACGGAGAAAGTAGTACACGACGGCACGATGCTAATGCAGAGCATGTGGCGCTGATGCATGATTGTATCAAATGTAGTGGAATCGGAACTGAAAAGTTTTTTTTAGAGTAGAACTGAAAAGTTCTTGATAGAATTATTTCCTCTCTTCCCCTTTTTTTACTACTTTTTCTTGGAGTTGTTCTTTCCTGTCACCTCTGTTAGGGACGCAAAAGCTACACAAAAAAACTAATACAAGATATCAAGATGGTTAGGATATAGACGATCTGATCATCATAGAAAGTAATGAGAGTATTGATCCGATCTTTCCAACGATTTGTGAAGACTCGACGTTAACGATCATGCCTTCTGTTCAGAACTGGACGTAACCCAAGCAATCCATACGATTATCAACAACACATAAACACTACTAATCTCATCAATAAGACTAATCATTGTATGTGAATTGAGAACATAAGTAATAACATAGAACATATAATCTGAAATTACGAATAATATTAAATCCATAATAAAATTATAGTTGCATCACGGTAAACACGATCTCATCATTATAAAGAAACAGAAAAATAGTTCAACCGTTTGTGGAAGGTGGTTCACTTACTCAGATGCAGTGTAAGCATGTGCTTTGCTTTGAATCGTACAAACACATTTGTCTTGCCTGTGACGCCGACACTTCTCCATTTGGGTGGCTAGCCCTAACCAGCTGCATCGGCCGTGACTCGGAACGGCTTCCTTTCGTGTTGGAGTGCGCCTAACCTTTTGTTATTTTGCGCAAGTGCACGCTCCCCGTTACGTGGAATACCTTATCCTCCTCCGGGAAAGAATACGAGAAAATTCGTATGCTGTGCTTGCCATCGTTCATCCACAGAATAGAGGACATGCCATGCGAGGAATCGAGCAAACTCCACTGAATTGTTAATCTTGAGAACTTTGTGGTTGCTCGGTTCGTGCATAATTTTCTTACAACTAAGTTAGTCAAAGTGTGGCGGGGTGTAAAAAAGAGACGAACGAAATGAGTGCCACAAGCAAAGTTTAACAAAAAGAATAGATCTATGACATGTGTGAGGAACTGTGGTAAGAAAGAGGGACAAATCACAATTGCGGCATTGAACAAGCACATATCAAAATAACTGTGATGCGTCTAATATGTACTAGGTCTGTTCTTGTTTACTCGTCATTTAAGGACATCCATTCGATCTCTAATGCGTAACTTCGACTGTTACTTTTTCTGAGTATTTGTTATCAAAAGTTATTAAAACACAATCATTTTAATTGGAGTAATAGAGATATGTGTAGTTAATTTTTAGGAACTTTAATCACTAATATATACAAACACTACTACAAAACAACACATCAGTGCCGGTTAAAAAACAGCTTCAATACCAGTTTTTCAACCGGCACCTTTTACTCGACACTGATAGTCAATTACTATCACACACAAGCATATATCCACACGCCACACGCAAGCGGTCGAGCAGGTCGAGGTGTTGTCCAAGTCCATGAAGCGGTTGGTCGGGAGGCAGAGAGGACGCGAAGAGAGAGAGAGGGAGACAGAGAGGCCGGTGGGGAGGAGGAGGACGCGAGCGAAGGGATAAGACCGAGCGGCTCGATCGGACGTTGCAAAGGAGCCAAAGTTCGATTGAAAGGAAATTTCGGGTTCAAGTTTTCACTGCCGGTTCCGTCTATAACCGGCACTGATGGGTGGGTATCAGTGCTGGTTATAAGCGGATTCATCACTAATCAAGCGCGAGAGGTTACGAACCGGCACTGATACTTCATCAGTACCGATTGTATCATAACCGGTATTGATGGAGCGGTACGGATGACTATTTCTGTTACAGTGAAAGATACTAAAATTGAGAACGAAGGGATCAGCTTACTTAGTTGCTAGCTACTAATCTTTTTGAGCTTATGCGAATCCTATTTAACCCGATCTTTTAGACGGTTAATTCTCTTAATAGTTGAGTGTTTGGGTTGTTGATCATTTTCCGATCACCAGCTTTTGTCAATCTTTACCACCTGTTTGGACGAGTAGGTAGAGTGCAGGGCACAATTCCACGACTTGATTAATTCAAATACTACTTAACTAAAATCTGGGTATCTTAACGTCAGAACTCAGAGCACACTTCCGTGACAGTGACATGTAGCAAGATAAGGATGACTGGATTAGCAACCATCCATCTGCTCGCTTGGTTTGACTTAGCCTACATGACTAGACTTTCTTTAATACTTGAGTCACCAGGCTGAATTACAGGTGATCTCGAAGCGTTGAAATTGCACCTGGAGACATGCATGCATATATTTTCTTCATACGGTAAGTGCATGATTGTTCGATACCAAAACCTGCAGGTGATCAGACCATACCAAACAGGTTAGCCTTCTTGGCAAGGGTCAAGGAAGAACACGATAAGAGTATTGCATGCCCCTTCCGAAGGTTTATCCAAAACTACTTTTTTTCTTAAGAAAAAACAAATATCCAAAACCAAGGATGGTGATATATATGGGCGATATATATTAGTGGTCCTAATGGCCAGCTAATCGTTTTCCAGAGACTTTGCTGCTTAGCTGATGGTTACATCTTAGCCTGGAAGAAGCAGCCAAGCATCAACGGACAGGGGCACCAACAACTTTCTCGCCATTCTTCTCGAGGCACAGCTGTGTGAAAATTACTTGTTGGTCAGTATCTTCTACGCCTGTTGATTTTCCAGACTAAACCAGACTCTGCTTGATCACCAAGCAGAAGCAAAAATTGGAAACTTTCAGTTGTTGCAGTGGTAACTTTCATGCAGGAACTATGAACAATACAGTCAGAACTGTTGTTAGCTGATATTATAGGTAGAACAGTTCGTGGCCAAAGCTTGGTGATCAGTAAAATAATTCTTTGTATGCTATTACAATTTGCTCGGTTCTGTTATTTGCCATCACAAAACCTCTAATCCGTTATATAGCACTGGGTTGCGAATTTTGCCCCTGCTATGGTTTGCTGGTCTTTTAGCATCGCCATCACACGAAGTCTAACAGAAAATAGTTGAAAATGGCATAGAAGGATAGAAAATTGCAACCCAATGACACCAATGGGATAAGCAATTTTGTGATAGCAGATCCGGAACCAAATAAAATTGCAATGGCAAATAAAAAATTGCAAGACTGGTCAGTTTGTAAAATTAGTAAATGTGATTTTTGTACGATCTTTTTGATATGATTGTTAATGGCTGTCACTGACAAGCGAGTCACTTGCTGACTTGCATTGAACTTATCGGTGTCTGGTCAATATCAATTGTTTGTGAAAGATGCCAACAATTTGAGAAAACAAATGTATCAATAGTAAACAATGGTAAATTACGCAGTAGCTTTCTCGCACGTTAAAGACATCGCGCAAGGATCTTTTTGTTTGGAGGATATTTACAAGAGAACGAAGAAACAGTCAAATAGCTCAAAGCCTTTAATTAGATACATCAAGAGATGACCCGTTTGGACTCCAAGGGCCATTTTCTAGAACATGAATCTCTATCATAAGAACTCTATACAAAGAATTTAGTTTTGTAGTTTCTGTTTCGGTACTGCAATTTGCACAAACCATCTGTATGCCTAGATATCTTAAATTATCATTCATAAACGGGACGAGTAATCCAAAGAAGAAAAAGATAAGCGTCTTGCAGAACAGATTATCTTCAATGGATTACTTGTTACCAGATATAGAACTGCACGCGTAATCAAGCAAAGAACGACAAGAATTCTCCTTCGTCCCGTCACCTTGTACTACTGATACATATCGCAGTCCATTTTATTTCATGGTCAGATGAACTCGATAATCAGTTTTTAGCAATGCCAATCTAGCTAGATTTTCGTAAATCCACCATGGAAATTTGACGACACCCCAGCACTGCAGGGATGTCTATCTATCTACTACTGCTAGTTGGGATTTCACACACGGTTGTGATGGTTCATCATAAGAATTGAGAAGTAACATCAACTCAAAAGCGATTCAGATACATGAATACATCAATCCTCCTTTCCCTCCAGCCACGTCCGTCCTGCTGCATTTCGCGTTAACTCGAAGAACGGCGGCGAGAATTGAACTGCCGAGTAGGATTAGATTAACTCGAGCGCCTAACTCTGAACTGGCGATTAAAGTCCTTGCTTTTCAGTGGACCCGTGAGAAAGAGACAAGAAAATCCAGCGTAGTGCTTGCTTGTTAACCAAGATCCACTGCAACTCCCCTAAAAAAATCGAGATCAGGCATCTCAATCATGTGTTCAATGCAGGAGTAGTTGGAGGCGATTTTGCCAAACCGGCGACAGTAAGCCGCCAATGACATGGCGGTGACCCGGTGAGAAGGCGAGAGGAAGCCACCAATGGCATGGGCAGTCTGAAACTCTGAACAGTGCACGGATCCTCCGTCAGGGCTTGAGGTCCAGAAACTGTTCCACGGTGCTATCGATTTCGCGAGATCCTGAGCGCCGCAGATGAGACACAATGGGGAGGCCGCCGACTCGCCGGAACACCCATAGAAATCATACGAGTACCAGTGCTAGACATGTATAACTGTGTCGAACAGCGAACGCTATACACTGCTAAAAAGAAGGGCTGTTTCTGAAGATGAACACTGCACGAGTTCATCAGAATTACAGGACCCAGCACTTGCCTGTCCATATGGTCAATTCTTCGCGGCTGCTACATGAGGCGGCCATATCATCCTCGACACTCGAGCAAAAGTTATTTTTCGTCTGACAACAGGAAAGAAGTCACTGCAATACGCCCTCGTCAACCGGTAGCGTAGCAACTCGGACCTGCATTGCACTTGCGCACATGAGATGCAACCAAGTCCAGGCCAGGTCTCCATTGACCGTGCCTTTTCTCAATAGGAGCCCTCGAATCCTTCCTGCCTCTGGGATCTGACTCGGATCGGCTTTAGCATTGGCGCTCGCCCTGTGTGCCCAGTCAGCACGATGCTGGCGTAGTGACATGTGCAGGGAACCTGGACGATATGCTACACTGTGCATGCAGCCGATCATTAACCGTGCTTCGTGCATGTATTATTACCAGTTGACCCTGGCAATCGATTAGCACTGGTATTACGTACAGGTATTTTGATCGGATGCCGCTGGGAAGCTGGGGCGGACACGGCACTAGCCAGTGTAGCGCCAGCTACCAATAAGGGTCAAGGCAAGTTGGGACGTGCTGCCTATGATTTTTTTTACATGTTTTTATTTTCAAAATTAACATAAATATACGTTCATTTTTTATTTTTGCAAAAAATAGGTGCTTGGATTGCCGGTTCAGCTCGCGATCCATATTAATCGCTCATACAGCGGGCGGAATTTGACATGGCATGCTAATGTGGGAAGATCCTCTGTTGTCCACGTCAAATATCACCTGTTGTATGGGCGATTAATATGGACCGTCCGCTGAAAACGGGTGCATATTTCTACTATTTTAAAAACAGGAGCATATTTCTGCTATTTTGAAAAATAAAAAATATAGGTATAAATAAATAAATGCAGCTGCCTACAGGAACCGAGATATTGCAGTGCGCATGGCGAGCTTGGGGAGTTGGGCCGAGAGCCAGAGGGGCCTCTGCTCTTCTTTTCACCATTGTTCCATGGGCCTGGAATCTCTTTTCGGCCCATGTTCCCACGAGGGTTTGGGGATCCTGATCAGGGGAAAATTTTGTTTTTGCCATTAGCGAACATCTTAGTTTTGTTTTTTCCATTGATTTTACAATTTATTGTTCGTTTTGCCATTTGTTTTTTTTATTGGTTTTGAAATTTTATGTTCATTTTTTCCATTTGTTTTTCGTTTTTGCCATCACTTTTGCAATTTGTTGTTCGCTTTTACTATTGGTTTCGCGCTCTGCTGTTCGTTTTTGCCATTGATTTCGTAATTTGTTTTTCATTTTTGACAATGGAAAAAACAATTGGAAGTAGCAAAAATGAACAATAAATTAATAAATTGATGACTACCGGGATGATCTCTGACAATGAATTCGGAGTATATTGATAGGCATGTTGATCTGCATTTTTTATGGTTGTATATCGAACCGGACCCAATAACATAAGAATATGTTTAGGCCTCTCATGGGGTAATAGTTCTACGTTCTATGTATTGTCTTATAAATTAGATAGACTTGTTACAAAGTGTTTTTTTTTTTTGCATACAAACAGGATCTTCACCCATTTATATACTAGGAAAAAAGATGTTCATACAAATAAATCATACCAAAATAGATGAGATAAATACATTTAACAAAGCCTAACTATTCCTAGACCATCGTGACAATGAGTAAGCACGTTCACCCAGCTCTAGTCGTCCTGCACTCCCTGTATCATCACCAAACGCCATCACGCTCACCTGTCAGACCATCTCATAGCATTAAATGCTAAGGGACAGGTCACTGCAACACCACACCGGCCCACGACCATGCCTCGTTGAAAGCGAATGCCTAGGGAAGAAAAATACTCGAGTGGTAGCATTAAATGAGACTTAACTAATTAAGTGAGTACCTATCCTGTGACGTGCTGATCGCACAAGCCTCGCCCGGGTCATGTGATGAGGCCGCGGTCTTGACAATACGTACTACCGGTTGACATTTGACGGTGCGGGGCCTACCTCGTGGGGTAACCCTTATCGGTTTTACAATTTGTTGTTCATTTTGCCATTTGTTTTTTTGTTTTTGTCATTGGTTTTGCAATTTGTTTTTCCTTTTTATTTCATTTATTGTACGTTTTTGCCATCAGTAACATCCTGGTTCTAGAATTTGCAATTTTTAAAAGTTTTCAAGATTATTGAATAGATTAACCAGTAGAATAAGTTTAAAACCTATTTTTATAAATAATCAATCAGTATAGATTATTAATTTTTATGCATTACATGCTAAGTTTTGTTATGAGTCAGATAAATGCATTAGAATTCTTTTTTCTTTCTCTTTGGTGTTTCAAGTGAAAAAAGTTTTGAAAAGATTTTTAGAAAACTCAATAGTGAATAATTTAATGATCTTAATGATTGAAATTTAAAATTATTAAATTCATCATCTATTCAATTCTCGATCATAACTGATTCTTTTTAGTATAATTCAAATCTTATCCAAATCCTTGTTTAAAATCAATCTTTTCTTTTCCTCATATCCTATCCAAATTCAAATCTCTTATTTACTCTCATTCTTATTTAAGCACATCTTTCATTTCTCTCAAAATTCACTCTGAGCCCAATTCAAATTCAAACCCGATTTAAGTTTCTTTGTAAAAGTTCTTTTTTAAAACCCTAGATATACCTAAAGTTCCCTTGGACCCAATATTTTATCCGAGCCTAAGCTCTTGATTGGCACACAAGTCTTGTAATAGCCCCCAACAAAAAGGATATATGAAATCTATAGATATTTATGGAGTCCTGGACAGCCTCATCTTTCAACGCAGTTTCGGAGTATAAGACGACCTCAAATGCAAATCTTGACAAAATCAAAGTTATCTTGTTGAGAGATTCGATTGGCACGGCTCCTCCGTCAGGGCTTGAGGTCCAGAAACTGTTCCACGGTGCTATCGATTTCGCGAGATCCTGAGCGCCGCAGATGAGACACAATGGGGAGGCCGCCGTCTCGCCGGAACACCCATAGAAATCATACGAGTACCAGTGATAGACATGTATAACTGTGTCGAACAGCGAACGGTATACACTGCTAAAAAGAAGGGCTGTTTCTGAAGATGAACACTGCACGAGTTCATCAGAATTACAGGACCCAGCACTTGCCTGTCCATATGGTCAATTCTTCGCGGCTGCTACATGAGGCGGCCATATCATCCTCGACACTCGAGCAAAAGTTATTTTTCGTCTGACAACAGGAAAGAAGTCACTGCAATACGCCCTCGTCAACCGGTAGCGTAGCAACTCGGACCTGCATTGCACTTGCGCACATGAGATGCAACCAAGTCCAGGACAGGTCGCCATTGACCGTGCCTTTTCTCAATAGGAGCCCTCGAATCCTTCCTGCCTCTGGGATCTGACTCGGATCGGCTTTAGCATTGGCGCTCGCCCTGTGTGCCCAGTCAGCACGATGCTGGCGTAGTGACATGTGCAGGGAACCTGGACGATATGCTACACTGTGCATGCAGCCGATCATTAACTGTGCTTCGTGCATGTATTATTACCAGTTGACCCTGGCAATCGATTAGCACTGGTATTACGTACAGGTATTTTAATCGGATGCCGCTGGGAAGCTGGGGCGGACACGGCACTAGCCAGTGTAGCGCCAGCGACCAATAAGGGTCAAGGCAAGTTGGGACGTGCTGCCTATGATTTTTTTACATGTTTTTATTTTCAAAATTAACAGAAATATACGTTCATTTTTAATTTTTGCAAAAAAATAGGTGCTTGGATTGCCGGTTCAGCTGGCGATCCATATTAATCACTCATACAGCGGGCGGTATTTGACATGGTATGCCAATGTGGAAAGATCCTCTGTTGTCCACGTTAGCATTGTCATGTCAAATATCACCTGTTGTATGGGCGATTAATATGGACCGCCCGCTGAAAACGGGTGCATATTTCTACTATTTTAAAAACAGGAGCATATTTCTGCTATTTTGAAAAATAAAAAATATAGGTATAAATAAATAAATGCAGCTGCCTACAGGAACCGAGGTATTGCAGTGCGCATGGCGAGCTTGGGGAGTTGGGCCGAGAGCCAGAGGGGCCTCTGCTCTTCTTTTCACCATTGTTCCATGGGCCTGAAATCTCTTTTCGGCCCATGTTCCCACGAGGGTTTGGGGATCCTGATCAGGGGAAAATTTTGTTTTTGCCATTAGCGAACATCTTAGTTTTGTTTTTGCCATTGATTTTACAATTTATTGTTCGTTTTGCCATTTGTTTTTTGTTTTTTTATTGGTTTTGAAATTTCCTGTTCATTTTTTCCATTTGTTTTTCGTTTTTGACAATGGAAAAAACAATTGGAAGTAGCAAAAATGAACAATAAATTAATAAATTGATGACTACCGGGATGATTCCTGATAATGAATCCGGAGTATATTAGATGATAGACGCGTTGATCTGCATTTTTTATGGTTGTATATCGAACCGGACCCAAGAACATAAGAATATATCCATGTTTAGGCCTCTCGTGAGGTAATAGCTCTATGATCTGTGTATTATCTTATAAATTAGATGAACTTATTACAAAATGTGTTTTCTTGTAAGATGTTCATACAAATAAATCATACCAAAATAGATGAGATAAATACATTCGACAAAGCCTAACTATTCCTAGACCATCATGACGATGAGTAAGCACGCTCACCCAGCTCTAGTCGTTCTGTACGTCCTGTATCATCACCGAACGCCATCACGCTCACCTGTTAGACCATCTCATGGCATTAAATGCTAAGAGACGGGTCACTGCAATACCACATCGTCCCACGACCATACCTCGTTGAAAGCGAACGCTTATGAAAGAAAAATACTCGAGTGGTAACATTAAATGAGACTTAACTAGTTAAGTGAGTATCTACCCTGTGACGTGCTGGTCGCACAAGCCTTGCTCGGGTCATGCGATGAGGCCGCAGTCTTGACAATACGTACTACCGACTGACATTTGATGGTGCAGGGCCTACCTCGTGGGTACCCCTTATCGATTTTACAATTTGTTGTTCATTTTGCCATTTGTTTTTTTGTTTGTTTTTGTCATTGGTTTTGCAATTTGTTTTTCCTTTTTATTTCATTTGTTGTATGTTTTTGCCATCAGTAACATCCTGGTTTTAGAATTTGCAATTTTTTTAAAAGTTTTCAAGATTATTGAATAGATTTACGAGTAGAATAAGTTTAAAACCTATTTTCATAAATAATCAATCAATATAGATTACTATTTTTTTATGCATTGCATGCTAAGTTTTGTTAGGAGTCAGATAAATGCATTAGAATTCTTTTTTCTTTCTCTTTGGTGTTTTAAGTGAAAAAAAGTTTTGAAAAGATTTTTAGAAAACTCAATAGTGAATAAATTAATGATCTTAATGATTGGAATTCAAAATTCTTAAATTCATCATCTATTCAATTTTCGATCATAACTGATTCTTCTTTAGTATAATTCAAATCTTATCTAAATCCTTGTTTAAAGTCAATCTTTTCTTTTCCTCAAATCCTATCCAAATCCAAATTCAAATTTCTTATTTACCCTCATTCTTATTTAAGCACATCTTTCATTTCTCTCAAAATTCACTCTGAGCCCATATCAAATTCAAACCCGATTTAAGTTTCTTTGTAAAAGTTCTTTTCTAAAATCCTATATATGTCTAAAGTTCCCTTGGACCCAATATTTTATCCTAGCCTAAACTCTTGACTGGCACACAAGTCTTGTAATAGCCCCCAACAAAAAGGATATATGAAATCTATAGATATTCATGGAGTTCTAGACAGCATCATCTTTCAACGCAGTTTCGGAGTACAAGACGATCTCAAATACAAATCTTGATAAAACCAAAGTTGTAAATCTTGTTGAGAGATTCGATTGGCACCTATGGAAGTCCACTTTTAGACAATGGAGCTAGGAGTTATGACCCTCTAAATTAGTGCTGAGCAGATAAGTCCGAGTTCAAACAGTTTATCTTGTGACGTATTTTTTGAAATTAAGATGGAGTTTTCAGAAGTTATAATGAATACCAAAGTTGTATATCTTTTTGAGTACTATAATATAGAGTCAAGAAACCTCCAATTAGGAGTTCGGACCTAGAGATATTATCCTTAGAATATATCATGTATTAACTTGTCCTTGATATAAGCATATATATCATTATTCTTCTGTATACTTGCTAAGTACGTTATGTGCTCACACTTGCTATTTTTTCTATACCATGTGACATGTGCGGTGTTGCTCAGTGAGAGAATATGTTAAAGATTGTTAAGATGAGGTTGATGAACATAGCATTTTTCAGGTCATGACTGTGCACCATCAATCCCAACCCAGGTTCATAAATTTATTGAAAACCACGAATTTTAAGCCGTTTTTGACAAATTCGGTTCACACCCCATTCAGAATGCGACCGCATTTCGGTCCGATTCAAAATCAGAATTAAAAAATGAAAATTTGACAAAATACATCCGGTTTCTACCGATTTTCACCAAATTCATACAGATATTCGCGAATTTTAGAGAATTCGTCGGTCACTGTATTTCGGTGGCAGAACGAATTTGTGAACCTGATCCCAACACAAACCGAAACGCAAATCCACTGCAACTCTCCTCCGGAAAAATGAAATCGAGATCAAGCATCTCTATCACGTGTTCAATGCAGAAAGAGTCGACACGATTTGGCCAAACCAGTGACAGTAAGCAGCCAATGACACGGCGATGAGAAGGCGAGAGAACAATCCTGAAGCCTTGAGCAGTGCACGGCTCCTCCTTCTGGTCCAGGTCCCTCGACGATAGGCTAAAGTTATTGTTCGTCTGAAAAGAAGGCACACGTTACTGCAATACGCCCTTCCGAGAAATTCTACTACGTAATCATTACATGAATTAATTTGTGCAACCAACTAACAAAAACATTATGTTATAAGTTGTAAAAAATTCAAACAAAGATATGATAGTGTAGAGCATGCTATTATCTACCATTTCATAAATTTTGAACTTAAATAATAACTTGTACAAAGAGAAAAAAAACAGAAATTTTGATGGTACACTTGTTTAAGTAGGTAATAGCATGCTTACGCTATCATATTTTTATTGAAATTTTTTATAACTCCTACCATGTAGTTTTGATTGATCGAGTACACAAATTGATTTGTGTAACCGTTAGAAGATAGAAACTTTCCTGGTCACCGGTTGCGTAGCAACTCCGACCTGCATTGCACACATCAGATGTCATGTAACCAAGTCACGGTCAGGTCGCCGTTGACATGTGCATACACCTGGACGAAGGGCAAGGCTGCCGATAAGACTAAACAAAGGGCTCAGTCAAAGCAAAAAGGTGCTTAGTAATCGTGCACGGTTACCAGTTGATTCTGGCACTCGATGACTACTCCGTATACAGTAGACTAGTGGAGTACTGTATTTCCATTTGGATGCCACTGAGAAGCTGCGAGCTACTAGCTGGGGAAGAATGAAGGTGCTCCCGGCAACTGTCGCAACAGCTACCAACCTGAGGCAAGTTGAGATGTATATGTATTACTGAACTTTGTCGTTGATATGTGAGCTTATAACGCGCGATATCACGAGAATCCTCGTCCAGTTGAGACGTGCGTGCTGAAGAAAAAGTTCAGGTGCAGTGCACTATTGGTGCAGCTGGAGACTTTTGGAGGCAGGCAAATCAAATTGGTCGATCGAGGAAGCACAAGTGCATCTCCTATGAACAAGGTTTGCCTTGTGACCGGTCCACCAAAGTACCCACGGAAATTAATCAGATACGGCACTTTCCACATTAGTATCTATATTTTTAAAATGAATATGAATATAAATTTGAATATTGTCGAATACTAGTACGAATTAAATTGTTCAAATCCAAATATTTATTTACTTCGGTTGATTGTGAATATCTTACAGCTCTAACGACAAATTCCAGAACAATGACTTTATATAACATAGGCACATGGCGATTCAACGTAAAAAACCATATATTTTAGTTGTTTACGGATCTCACGAGCCATGGCTAATAACAAATTAACATTCGATAGCATATATAACTATGTATCAACCAGTTATTGGCCATTAATATGAACTATCATTTCTTCCTACTTCTATTATACTACTTTCATTTTCAAATAGATGTCATCCTAGAATATGTGCAGTTAAATTTTAGAATTTTTGATCATTAATATACATAAAATTATTAAGATTTGACACATAAAAATGATAGTAATGAATTTATCATGAAAAATACTTTAACATCGTCATATTTTTATCAAACATATTTGTCGAAGAACATATCGATGTTCTAAATGACAAGTAAAAAAGAACAGATGTAGTATAACTAAGTGGTCCATGACAAATAGTAGTACTTTCACTACAAGAAATCTCGCCTCCTATGAAAAAAAAACTTAATGATGAAAATAGTGGTTTATTATTGATCTTAAAAATTTCGTCATTAAGCTGGAGTAGGGCAGTCTGGGCAGGCAATTTTGCGACAACCAACGTTTTTTCTTCATAAACTGCACAACAATCTATGACGTTTTGTATTTTTCGTCATATTTGTGATGATCGGTACACAATTCGTCACAGGAAATTCAAACGGACTCTCCAAAATTTTGACGGTCGTTCAAAAATTGAAACGATTAGATTGGATTAAGGACTCGTTTGGTAGAATTCTTTCTAATTCAAATTCTCTACGGGGAGTGATTCTCTGGAGGAAATGATTTTGTGGTTGAAAGTGATTCTTTAATGATTCTCTAAAATAAAATATATGGAGAAAGTGATTCTCTACGGGAAGTGAATCCGGAGAAGCTGCTTTTTTCAACTCCCCAACTTTTAGTTCATTTCAGAGAATTAATCCCACGGATTCCACTCAGAGAGCTAAAAGCTGAAAGCTGCTATTTGTCAGAGCTCCCCTAATTTCAACTAAAGAGCTGTTTTGAAAGCTCTGCCAAACAGATCTTAAAAGGACTAGAGCTGCAGTTGGGGATTTCAGGTCCAAGGTCCTATTCTTACGGTCTCTTCTTTCCTTGAACAGAGGAAGGGAGACTTGAGCCTCTGCAGATATCGTTCTAGAATTGGATCATTTTCCTTGCAATTGTTCATTCCTTTAGTCGTAGCTGACGCTGAACTAGCATTTTGATGCACATTTGGCCGTAAATCAATCAAGTCCTGTGCTGATTTGATTACAAGGATGACACCCATCTTGGTTACAAGGATGAGCACCGGTCAGTATCTCACGAGGTATACCACCGCAGGTACTCTTGGTATTTGCCGTGAGATGTAACAGCTTACTCAGAGGAGGTCAGAGAAGCTCGGATGAGGAGGATTGTCATAAATGGCCTCAGACTCCAATATGATGGGTTTTATGGCCGCAGGGAGGAGATGACCTACACAGCTACACTACCATCCCTAGTGCAGTTGGATTTTGCTCGTATATGTAGGTCGAGATAAAAGCGAGCAGAGTTGTATATTGTTTTAAGAAAAAATGTTACTATATCACACACTCTCTCCTACTTTATTAAAATACCACCGAGCTGTGTTAATGACATGTGGAACCGAGAAGATGATGCAGTTTCGCCTCGCATCGCCAGTCGCCGGTGCCTTCGCAGTCTCTCAACCTTAAATTACATGGATTCAGATGCATCTCATCCATTTTGGAATGTGGCCTATGGAACATCAATGGTCACCAAGGGGGCAACAATGCTATATGAACATGCAGCTCTTTAAGATCATGGCTATACATACGTCACCAATCCGAACACCAACAGAAACGCCAACGACAACCGAGGGCTATCTGAACTCTCTAAAGTTCAAGAGCCACAAGCAAGTTGAAAGATGCTACATCCCTAACATTACCAACAAAATGCGCATCAAAGTTTGGAAAATAAAATAAAATCGCCAAGCAAGTAAGCAACAAACAATCATGGCCACAACCACTAGTATGGCCAGACATGGGAACAGTCATATCAAGCGTTCGGAACCGTTGGAGCAGGCTTGTCTTCCATTGGGTACTGCTGGTGCCCGGCAATGAAATGCTTGTTGTAGGCACGGTGGCGCCGCTCCCTCGCGTAGATCACCCAGAAGATCAGGGACAGCATCACAGCCGATGAGACCATCACCAGGCCGACGTACACCCACTTGCTGTACCGCTGCAGGCCAGGGCAGTAGTTCAGGTTGATGGTCGTGAACGTGTCACGCACAAAGGTGCAGTCCTCCAGCTGAATGAGGAAAGGGCCGTACTGATACAGCCCCTGGCTCACGTTCACTCCGGCCGCCATCTGACCGTAGATCCTGGGGGTGACACGCCCCACCGTGGTGCAAATCTCAGCTCCTGAGACAGTAGTGGTCTGGCATTCAAAGCTCTTCCAAACCTGCAGTTTTTATGAAGAAAGATGAATCAATGTTGTTCAGTGCTCACCAAATGTTGTGACCAGGGAGCAATGGAACAAGATAACCAGAGATAACCACAGAATTACCTGGGTTGCATTGTCCAAGGTAACCTCTCCTCTGGTGCAGGTGCGATTACTCAGGTCAGGAGTGAATGGATTGCAGAGCGTAGGCATCAATGGCCCCGACTGGTTGTAGTAGAAAGGTGTTGTCATTGGAGGGAAGTTTCTATTTGACACGTTGGTGATCACCTGGTTGACCAGATTCACTAGCTGGAAAGTGACTTGCCTGCTTCTATACAGGGACTCGTTCGCAGTAGCAGGTTCAACACAGGGAATAATATCATCCAGGGCAGTGTGTTCTGTTGGATGAGCAACCCACTCATCCATTGCAACACACGTATCTGAAACAACACTGTTATGACAGAAAAGATGAGATTCAGGTATCAAAAGGGGAACACAGTTAGTTAATCATAAAGGTTGCCCTTAAGAGGGTAGACAATTTTGCCAAGAGTCAAGATCCTGATAATTATATGTAGATATTCCAACAGCCCCAGTTCTGTTTTCAGCTTTACTACTGAGAGTAACATGTTAATATACAATTACTTACAAATTTCACCAATAAAAAATATTAACTTGCAATAAATACAAAAGTTGTTCCCGTGCAAGTAATATTTTCCAGAGACCATAGTTTGGAGTCTAAACTTGAAAGATAAAATGTGCCGTACATGATTAGACATGAAGCTTCAAAGTGAATTGCGATATAACATTGCAAGCAAAAGTGCAGCTACAACTAAATAGCAATAATTTCGTTTACAAACTAAGCCCCTTGGACCTAAGCAATCGTAAAAAAATGAAAAAAAATGGTGGAGGGCAAGAAAGATGTAAGGTTATAAACAACAGTAAACAATCCAAGTAATTGGGAAGATTAGGCCGTTGGGGTTCAAATGCATAATAATGTGCAAAAACGCCTAGAGTCATGCAAGGATGTAGCCCCTGACCCAAGTCCAAGATGACATTGGATAGGTAGTTGCAATGCATCATGATACCAGGTTGTGAATGCAGTCTACAAATGCTTGAAATACAAGCGCTAGATCATGGGCATGCCACCATGCTCCAAACATGACATACATCAATTTGAAACAGGCCTGGGCCTAAAACCAAATGACTGGCACCAATCTGTTTGAGATTCTTGGTTGTAAGTATAAGCTGGTTATCTACAATTACTTAGATGGACTTGGGCTGCAACTCAGCGGAAAACACATACAGCAACACATCAATCGAATGGACCAGGTGCGTATTAACCAAGTTTGGAATATACAGTATTGCAACATTTGTTAGAATTCTTACTTGTGCAGAAGAAGGAAGACACCACACAGGATAAATGTCCCAGTAACCAGTATCCATCCAATAACAACCAAGCTGCAAAAAAGTTGGAAAATGAATGATATCTACAGTTTATTAAAACAATATCATAAACAAAGATACCAACTTACACGGAGACAAGGAATTCCAGCCCAAAGATGGATAACACTGGTAAAGCCAAGCATTACCATGTTAGCATAAATATAGCCAGCTTTTGTTCATAAATGTACAAAACCACGACCATTTTCTGTCCAGTATGAAAAAAAAAAACTATGAGCACTTACAGAAGCCAATAAATGCCAAGAGAAGCATTACCGCCGCAATGACAATCAAAGCAACCCGCCTGAAATAAAATTTGTCAGCCGCGTAAACAATATACATTCTCCTATCAGTTGCATCGTTCAGAGGAGATTGTGATGGTAAGGGAAAAAACACTTACACTTGATTCAGCAATTTATTTATCTTCTCAGAATTATCTGTTGTTCTGGTAGCAAGATCAGTAGCTGATGAGTTCAACTTTCCTTGAATATCATTGATCTGATTTTGCACATCAGAGGGCAGCAAGAATCTTCCTATGTCAACCTTCTTCGCAGCAGATAAACTATCAGATAGGTTACTAAGGTTGTCGACAGTATAATTCGCCTGGCTAACAACAAATTTCAGAGTAGTTGTTGTGCTTTTGTGGAATTTGCCCTGGCCATCATATAACATAACACATCCAGCACTGGTAGTATTGAATGAAACCTGATCAGCAAATACAACTCAAAATATATGCAAGAACTCGGCAAAATGGGATAATATAGAAGAATGAAGCTTACATTGCGGCACAAGTGAATAATATTAGAAGTATCAATGATAAGGCATATGCTGTTCGAGAGTACTTGTAACTGTGATGCGGACAACAACAATGATGGCAGCAAATCCCGAGCATAACTAGAAAAAAGAGTACAAACCACGCCAGGGCAATGCCGAACAGTGGAATTGCTGTATATCCAACGGACTACAAACAAAATAATCAGAGCAACGAATATCATAAAATAGCAAGCAACAAATGTAAGCAGACAATGGAGGTGCAATTTTAGTTTTCAAAGGGACTTACAGCCCAATAGTGCAGTTCGCTGATATTCCAGCCCCCCGGGTATTTCCTGAAACCATTCAAGGGATCCTTTCGGTATGTCCTATCTGCTGCCAATACAAAGGAGCTATTTGTAGTGATGTTTGTGTCAACAGGAGCTTCAGCAATAGACCTCCTTGCCACCAAGCCATATCTATCTGCTTTTGAAAATTAGAATTCGTTGTCACGCCCAGGTAAACATGGGAAAAAAAGATCAATCTTCCAACCAGAGAATACATGATAATAGTTTTTTCCCCTCTGGTGATCTAATACAAATTCTTTTTTTTCACGCACTGCTGCACTGGTCCGTTTATATCATTTTCTGTCTGTCAGTGCCAATCTGCAAAATCACAATGGGCACTGCACACTCACTAATCAAAAGTCCAGAACTCGAACAGAGCCATATTATCATGTTCTCTTTAAATTAAAATTCTGATGAGTAAAAGCTAGATATTTGAGGGTAAGAAAGGACTACATTTTGAAAAATCGAACAAGAAATGGCTAGCTGAATCACCTACAGAACATTACAACACTCAGATACCTAAAGCGACAAAGTGTTAACATATAAATGAATTGTGGATGGAGTAAGCGGGGTGGAGGCACCACAGTGACAGTGACAGAAGACTGGACTCGAAACCCCATCTTGAAAAACAAACAATTTCGGAACAATATAGGTTCAAAACAAGCCCTTGAAGCTGAAGAAAACTGATGCAGTTTCACAGGAATGAAAAAAAAAGGTGACAGAAATTGACACTGGCAAGATGCTAATACCATCTTCTTTTTTCAAAAAACAAAAGAAAATCACAATATAAGAAGAGAACTGCAAGACACTAACATAGTAGAAAAAACCGGAGTATTTTTACAAAAAAAAGGCACAGATTGATCGAGAACAGCACACATAGCCCAGAACCAAAAGAATATATGGTAGAACATAGGGTTATTTTTAAGAAAAAATTATAAGCACAAAGAAAAAGACAAGAAACACATGGGCAACAACCTGAGGACCACAGCACACTGAAAAACCGGGGGAATATTTCCGCATCAAGAATCCGACTTCATTCGATGATACTAAAAAAATTCCATGTTTTTTCAAGAACTAGACCGAAAGGAAAGAAGGGTACACATAGATGGGGCAAAAACACCGCAAAATCGTACTGGATAAAAAAAAAAGCAGGTAAAGGGACAAGAACCTGAGTCGAGCGCCCTCTGGAACTCGCGCGGAGCATGGAAGGACGGACCGGGATGGGTCGCGCAGAATGGCAGGGCGACGAGCAGCAGCAGCGAGAGGCGGACGAGGGAAACGGGCAATGCCATGGCCAAGCCGGCCGCCGTCCCTCTTCCCCGCGTGAACCCAACAAGATCGCACCACCTTTTGCCCCTCATCAAGAAGATAAGAACGAACAAAAGCTTCAAGCGGAAGGGGGAGGGGGGGGGGTAAGGAGGATTCTTTTGTGCTTTTGCTCCTCCCTGTTTGCCTTTCGGAATGGAATTGCCCTGGGGTTAACGGGGATTTCGCTTTCTTTCTTTCTTTTTGGGATTAGTAGATGCTTTAAGGCTGGGATTTGGCTTTGGTGACAGAGATCTAGGGCCGCATATGTGTTGTGTACTTGTGTTGGGCTCGGTGTCAGTGCGCGTGTTCTTCCCAAACTACCAAGGGGAACGGTGGTTGGTGCATGTCTTAATTAGGTTTACGAGATGCAGTATTTTAGTGTTTAGTTGTCAATACCATTTTTAGAGTTTAGTCTACGGGATGCAAAATTACTATGCGATACAAGTCTAGCTCTCGAAAAAAGATTTTAATTGTGTTTTTACAGAGCCAAGATGTAGACCTAGCTTAGCTAATGATAGTATCAGTATATAATTAATAAATATTAACTCATATTAGTATATTTTAAATTAGACTAATACTTAATATGATAAATTAAATACTATAGAGTGTATTTATGTAAAATAAACATCATACTAATATTTATTTTTTTATTTTAATCTTATATAATATATACTTATATAGATAACTAACCATAATATCTTATCGTCTAGACTGAGCATGTACCATCAACTAAATAAATTACTACTATATATACCTAACCTAATTAAAATGAATCTGACTCACAAATGGAGTAATAAGCAAACTATTATTACGCCCGTCTGCTTTCGCTGGAACACGAACTTCACGTGAACCGTTCAAGTTTTGCACGACGTGCTCCAAGCCAAATCCAAGATAGCCAAATTTCATAGTCTGACATTTCAATCGCCTCTTTCTGAACAAATTACTCCATTTGCCCGTACAATCACAAGGGCAGTACGGGAAGAGGACCAATGATGTCCTCCTTGGGAAAGTGATTTGGATTGGGATTTGATATTTTTGATGTGATGCCCTACCATTATTTGTCTTACAGCCCTGAGCGCACTTAAAATAGAATAATTAGGGCGCGCGAATCGAGTTTGCTTAGTTGCGAGGGGATCGGCGGGGCTCGGCAGTACAAGTGGAAACGGTTCATTAGAGCCGAACAGTATCGTAAACAGTGTTACAAGTCTAAGTAAACAGTAATCTGTAGTAACTTGCTGTATATAAAAATTGGGTACGTAATTACTGTTTGTGAAATACTATGTAGGAGATTACTGTTTATGCAGTTATTGTTTACTAAACAACTGTTTGCAGACCCTCACAAAGTTAAGTCATGACTACTGTTTACCCTGTGACTTACCTTACTATGCCAATGCTGCTTCGTTCAGGAGTAATAATTGCCTAATCTCATACGATTACTACTAATTGTGTTTCTGTCACGTAGCACGAGCTAGCTGGTATGGTCGGCCTTACGATTTGTTCAGGAGTACTGAAGCAAGCTGTGACGATGATCATTTTCTCGTTGTTTATTGGACGAATTCCTTCTATGCCATAAAAGAAATAGCTCTTCCTTTCATACCATAAAAAATTTCAAACTTTTTTATCTACCAACATTTCAAAATTTCAAAGTTTGGTTATAATGCTTTATTTATATGCATGTTTATCATTGCATATAAATAGAACATTACAAACAAACTCATTTTTTTACCATATAATTTAGAATTGAAAATAATTTTAAAAATCAGTTCATCATATAAGAAAAATATTAATAAATTTTACAAGATTTTATTTGAGATCGTAACAATTATTAAAAATTATAAAAATAATTTTTGATAATTTTAGTTTAAATTTTACATAGGATTTTCAATAAATCTAATTAAAATATGTTGCATATGAGTTATAGAACATGTAAAAAATTCTAAGATTTTGGAGGAACACAAGACCAATTCGTCTTGTGAACACTACCCATAAACAGTCTTATGTACAGTGATTTTCGATGGAGTTCTTGTAAAAGTTGCCCAGGGAAAGAAAGATAAAAATAATGGTAGATAAACCAGTTCGAATTTTTTTATAGCATAGGGGGAATTTGTCCTTGTCTATTCTCTCATTTCCCGTGATTATGCGCCGACGAGCTGATTAACTGACTGCTTAAGTGCTTAGATTATGAGAGACGCTCCACGTGCCGCTCCCAGCTGTATGGTATGTGCCGCGCGCAGTTCAAGCTTTTCAAGTGTAGAAATACTCCTTTGTTATAAATACATTCATTTTAAATAAGATTTACTCAAATTTTTAAAATGTTGGTTAATAGTAGTTTTTAAAATATTTAGTTTAAAAACTTAAAATTATATGTATAGATTTATCTTAAAAAATACTTTTTATAATATTACAAATCACATAATTACTAGATAAATTACTCCTGCAGGTTGTTGAAGGACGTGCGGCAGCAAGATGTGATTCTCCGCCGGTTAGGGATACAAGTTTCATGTTTTATTATTATTAGATCGACTTAAAACTTAATAAATAAACTATAAATTCACTCCTAACTAATTAAGGTTAGAAAAAAATAAACTAATTAGTAATTCAAAACTACCTATTGATACCACTTGCATCTCTACCGCAGGTTGTGTCGTCCACGACCTCTCGTGTTTGTTTTGTTTAGTAGGGTGCTACTCCTCCTTTTGCTTTTGAATTCAAGTTTGTCTTCTTCACCTGCAAGGCTTAAGACGCCGTTGAGGTTGGTACACGTACGTCGGCCTTGAACCTCCATGGTCTTGTTGCGTTTCTCTCTGCGATACCGCGAAAGCAAATTAAGGCAGAAGCGGCCGATGCCAACGACGTCGACCAGCGCGCTGACGACGGCGAGATTGGTTGCACCTGCACTCCGGTCGTTGCCTTCAACCGCGCGACCCATCGATGGGAGCGGAGCGAGCGGCTGGCATGGACGCCAACGCTCGTCTCCGTTCTGAGCTGAGACCGTGCGGCTGCGGGGCAGCCCATGCCGATTGCCGAGGCCTCCAGCCTGACACCTTGCCCCGGCCCCCGGGTGGAATTTTTTATTTTTCGCCGCTCCCATGGGTCGCCACGGTAGATAGGCCATGAGATGCTATAGCCACGGCCTGGTCTGCGCCCAGCTACTGTCCCTCGTGCGTGTCATGCAGTAGCAGCAGCCTCTTGCTCGTGCCCGTCACAAGCATATCGATTGCGAAAAATCAGTAAGCTAATAGCACATACAATTAATTATATTTTATCTGGATTCTTTATTTAGTGATTTTATTTTATAATAACTTGATTTTTTAAGACCATATTTGATTTAGATCCTTTTTTTCTATTCTAACCACAATTTCAATTATTATTTATTTTATTTTATTTGGATTCTTGATTTAGATATTTTGTTTCCCAAATCTTATGAAAATCGAGCTGCTACATTTCTATAATTTTTAATTTCGAATTTAGCTATTTATTAATTGTATTTGATATCGACTCTTTGGTTTAATCTAGACATGCTCGTAACAATGAGTGGTCTAAATTTTTTTAATTAATATGATAATTTAGCGATCTTGAGAGCAAACATGATGACTCCTTAATAGATGTGATCGGCAATAGTATGTGCACCCATTTCTTCGAGAGTACAAGTTGGACACACACAAGCACGAAGTACACCTCTACGCACTGTTTCCTCTAGTCGTGCGCCACATTCTTTTCCCTCTTCCTTTTTCACCTTTGAGAACGTCATCGGCTGCAGCACTTAGCTGTGTCGGCTCCAAAAAGATGGCTGCCCAATCATCAACTGATAATTAGGCACGTGGAGAAGGTATAAGAATTCTTTAGTGCACCGTCCGGCCCGGACATAAGGTACGGTGCTTGGTGAAGAGCCGAAGAACACTGCAGCAAATCCGGCAATGCAGAGCACTTGTCCTGTCGTGCTGCCCCAAAGTACGCTCGGAATGTTGGAGTGGGTACTGGACGGCCATTGACGCGTAACAACGTCGTTTGCGCTCATATCATCGATAACAGCGTCGGCGCCCCATCCCTTGGAGCAATTTACAACTACCGACCAACCAATTACCATTGATAACAGGTCAGCAGCTCATCACCTTAAGGGCACAAAACAAATTTTGTCCTGGAATGTGCCAAGAAGAAAGAGTCTGCGCGGTTAGCTTATTGTTTGCTGATATCTCTACTGCACGTCTGCACTTGCTGTTCTGCTCAACCAGTCGCTACCGATCGACACAATGAATGAATGTTACTGAAACTCTGAAACTTTGCTGTTCTCTGCAGTAACATGATAATCGCATCGTTATCGCTGCACAAGCTTGCACTGACAGCATCTTGCGGTGTTTAGTACTATCGTCGAGAAGTTAGTACATCAAAACTGTTGCTTTTCCCTTCAATATGTGAAAAGGAAAAAATAAAACTGTCTGCTCGCTAATCAAGCAGATTACGGTAACTATTGCAGCCTACAGCTACTGCCTAGCTAGTACCTAGCCTGTTTTTGCACAAAGGGAACAAGCTGAGCAAGCAGGGATCGATGTTTCGCTCAGTGGTGCCTAGGTTCATGAACACTAGCGCCGTAGTAGTCTTCGTGGAATTCAGGTAGCCTGTGCGCTGTTGCCCTGACCTCTTTTCCAGCGACGCTTCTCTTGGTCTCGCCTAACGAGTTAGCAGGAGCATCCTTCACCATGTTCTCGTTTGATTTCTGTTTAATCACAAGAACGCAAGTACGTTAGCATCTGCAGAAATGGCAATCCCATGAACGGATCCAGAGATTCAGACACCGAATCAGGATCACTTACATTGACCGTTTGCTGGCTGACCACGGCACGGCTCTCAGCATCCAACCTGATGGCTTCAACCTCCATGGTCGTCAGCAACAGAAGCAGGAAGCAGACGGCAGTAGCCAATGCCAAGGAAGTCCTCATTTGGTGTTGAAGAGAGTAAGAGACTGAGACTGGGAAGAGACTTCAGAGAGCACTATCACTTTCCTCCTCTCTCAGCTCAGCTCAGCTCAGCTCAGTTGGAAGTAGAAGCTAGCAACAGGCAAAGTGGTTTGAGCCATTTTGACCTATGACATGTCATATTTATACATATTGCTTCAGAACATCACCCTGGCCCATCCCAGTACTTGGTGTACTAATGTCTATCAGGATTCAGGAGTGGGTTGTCTACAACTACAACATATAAAAACTACTTGTGCTGTCTGTATCATTGTCGCTAACTCATATCCAAGCAAAACGCTAACTTAGTATATAGTACCCCTGTCACCCTTTAGGGAAGGATGCCTGCACAAAAATTGGGCCGTGTTTAGGCCGCTGGTCCCTGGATTAGGTATACTAATGCAGAGCTTGCAAGCACTAAACGCAGGTGACCGGCCATCACAAAGTGGTCAGGTTTCCTGTTTGGTCTCAGGCGCTGCGTACATCATCCCCTGGAAAGTTGCGTGCTTGTCTCGCCACTGATCTACAGAGGCTGCGTATTTGTTCGCGTGTTTCTTCAGAAAGCGTGCACGGGGAGAAGAGAACACGCCTGGTAACCTGGGCTGGCTCATCTGGACATAGGGTTTAGATGTTTCTGAGTGTGACCAACACATGTCCTGAGAGAGAAAAATGTTGTCGGTTGCAGGTAAGAATGAAGTGAGACATTGACCTGGGCCATGCTACCATGTCACAAAAGCAGGTGCAGCAGTTTTGGGATAAGTGTCAGGAGAGGACATGGGAGCTAATGCTAGGGTAGGAGGGTGGATTGATAGAAGATTGCCTGCAAAACAAGCATCAAAAGCTGCGTCGGCGCACGGGCGGGCGAATCCCAGTTGACCGGAGTTCACAGTCACGCGCATGTACAGAGCGAGCTCAGAGGCATCGGCAGGTCTGTCACATCTGAACTCCATCGACCAGACTCATGAAGACCTACTTTGTAACCGATTGATTTCGATGGTTTGTTATGGCCCGTCGGATGGTACCCTGTGACATCAGTCAAATCTTGTCCAGGTTTCCCTGTCAGATATCGCTCAGGTTTCTTGGTTAAGTTGTTGTCAGTACCGGTACACCTTCGCAAACTCTTCCCAAAACAGGATGGTCGCTGTTTCACGTTTTTCACCTCGTAAGCGTCTGTTACTGAAAAAACTTTTCATAACAGTAACAAAACTGATCACCAGTAAAGTAACAGGAACAAAATGTGTCTGCGGTGCACATGGTCAGTAATGCCAAATCAATGGAGGTGCACATCTCATGATAGAACATTAGTTCGATTGCACTGACTCCCATCATAGTTTATTTACAAAAAAATCAAGGGAAAACATCGCGTAATGAGCCACAAAGACCCCTGGATGCACATTGCTAACTCGTCCTTACCTAGCTCCAGCTTAATTATTTACAAGGGACGCCTCACAATTGGCTAGTGAGATCTTATGTTCGTTGGTTTATTCTCAGACAAGAATAGTCACCGGCATGTCGACAATTGATAAACAGCAGCAAGATACCGAAATCTCTACTTACAGTTAACACTCAGCAATGTAGCACAACATCAAGGCTGGCAACAATAGCGCTGTCACTGGCCTTCCAGGAGCAGTCTTAGGTTGTGAAGCCCTTCAGCTGATATGCTCCGTGCAACCCTACCTGTTCTGTTCACTCTGATCTGGGGAGGGGCCTCCTGGTGGAAAGAGACCATCACCGCTGTTAGGTTATCTGTGGCACCTCGCCTTATTGCCTCGTCGACGATCTCCCGGCAACACAATCTCAAGTCATTGTGGTCTTGGAGCTTCCTTCGTGCAAAGTCCACAACATTTTGGTTTGAGAAGAAGTCCCAGATGCCATCACTGCCTATTATCAAGAACTCATCATCCTTGGTCAACGTGATCATCTTAAGTTCTGGTTCAGCGCTCAAGGGACCTCCTGGCTTGCCCATCTCTTTCATGCCCTCGAGATGCCAGTCACCAAGTGCTCTAGTGACTGCCAACTGGCCATTCAAATAACCATCATCGACATAGCCACCAAGTGATTCTACACGCTTCCTTTCATTGATGCAGCAAGTCCTGTGGTCCTTGGACATTTCAATGGCGGTGCCACGCCGCGAAAGGACGGCTCGGCAGTCACCAGCATTAGCGACCAGAAGGGACCTGCACAAGATATGATAACAGTTAGCATTGGTAATAACTCTAAATAACAAAACAATAGGCATCCTTCAAGCTGAAAGAACTCTGGCCACTCTAGATCAAAGTAATACTGCAATTTGTACATCGTGCTCGCCTAGTTGAGATCGAAGGTCCTAGGCTCTAGTACCAGAGAAATATTTCAGAATTTAATGACCTAGGGTTGCAACATTGATGAAAATTTTGATGCTCTTGGAGTAGGCTTTGAAAGAAAGACAATCCAAATAAACCCAAAAATGGAGTTCAGAGACCTCCAGTATATCTCAAAAGCATACTAAACTGACTCTGAAAACAGGCATGGAAATAGTTGTACACTTAAGAGGCAGACTTGGCATGCCCAGAAACTGGTCGAAACCTAAGGTGAAATGAAACTCTAATGCATTAATTTTCTTATTAGATTTTGCAGGGGGTTTTTAGATCAATTATACAGTTTTCCGTTACTTGATTCATCAACAACACAATAAGTCAATAAGTCAACAACACCATAATCAGAGAGTCAGTTGAATGTGAAGGGATACCTTCCAAAAATCATTGCCGTAAGGGCAGTAGTTCCGGAAGAAAGTGCCTTGTGATGAGAGCATGTCTCTGCAAACTTACTATCAGTTTGCACAAATGACCTCTTGACTACCTTCTCAAGCTCAAGAGGAAAATCAGCATCTTCAACGATGACTCGTGGCAAGTTATCACGAACATAATGGGCGGCATCTTTACCACCATGTCCATCAAAGACCTGTGAATAGGAGGAAAAATGATTCAGAGAACAACCATAGGACATTTAATGATTCATGCAAGTATGCAACTATGGTGATGCAACTCTCTAACTGCTACTGCTAGAAGGAATTAACACACTCCCAATTGCTACCAAACAAAGTACTGAATTTTTTTGCTATGCGGTAGGCACATTATAGAATCAGAGTGCATTAAAACAAAGGAAAATTGTTGCAATAGAACTAAAAGTCACACGATTTCCTGGTCGAAGTAGGAATGAAATATTGAAGAGTGAACAGGCAACTACCCCATAGAAAGAAATTACTTCATCATCCACAGAGTTATTGCCAAAATTCTTTGCCAGATCAGAGATGCACACATGGGTATCTTCCATGTAATCACGACCTCCAATATCAGACCAATCCCCTGATCGGATACATGGGACAAAGTTGCTCAACTTAGTATGCTTGAAATCAACAGATACTGTGTTCTCACAGATTCTCTCCATCTGCAGATTACCCAAAAAGGATTAGAACGTGGTGAAAAACAAACAAATAAGAAATAACTCCAAGAAAAATAAGCACTACACAAGATTCGATCAAGAAACCATGAAAGGAACAGGTTAATCCCAAGCCAATGAGACAAAAAGTCTACTCCCGCACTCCCACTTAGCCAAGAACTGAAATTCCCTAGAGATACGTTGTTACCATCACATAGAAAGCGCAATACTTATAGTAAGTAGTAATACAGCTAGTTGAAAGGGACATAGAAACAGAAGTAAAATTCAGTAAAGTCAGTAACAGAAGGCAAACCCTTATTGGACAGGAAAGGCTACAAGTAACCATTTCTAGAGAAGGCAATCATAAACAAAACTACCAAGAATGCACAAAAGTACTACATGGCTGCTTGTCTTTCAAACAAAAGCTTATAACATCATATAAACTTGACAAAGGAGCAAACAACTGTGACAATATGATAGGACAACAGAAACTGCGGTTGTTACTCCCTGTTGAGTTAATTAGCAGAGCCATGTAAAGCCTACAGGTGTACATTCTTGGGCACCACTCCACTTCCTGTCTGCAACACCAAGTAAAGGGACAAAGCTACCCCATTAAGGTATAAAGGGTACCACGGGCCATCAGATGATATTATGTACTTGAGAGTTATGGAGAGCATGGATCACTAAGAACTGTCCAAAACCGTGTCCAATCAGGAGGCTTAACAGCATAAACCTTAACATTTTCTCTTGACCTCAACTAAGAAAGAAGTAAAGTACCAGCTAAAATATACCAGTACTAAATGTTCTACTTGTACATGTAAAGAACATACTAGATGATGAATCATCTGGCGTTTGACTTTGATCTGAGAAGTAAATCAAGTACTTGTACCTAGTGAACTTTGCAGTACAGATTTATTCTGATTGGTAAAACAAAAGGTTGCAGGTAAAACCGTACATCACATGCAAGTATCATATCACAATTTCATCATGGAATCAAAAGTACAAAGGAACAACGCAATGCAGAAACAAACAATTCGTCCGCTGCTAGGACGACCACAAAGACTGTATTTTTACGCAACCGGAATTTGTACTAGAAACTTCTCCCCGTTGAACAAGTCAGAGCATCTTCCTTTTCACACCTAGTGCGTGAGAGAAACTGCTTAAAATTGGGGAGTTCTTTAATTCCATTGGTGCTTCAATAAATAACTAATATATCCTACTTTGCTCCAGATTTTAAGCGAAAGAAACGAGAAGCATTTAACCATAAAAAAAGTGAACCCGAAGCAACCATCACAGCTTGGTTTCTTCTCCTCAACCGATCGACCCCTGACTGACGGAACCCGCCGAATCACCAACCAAAGAAAAGCACCGAATTCGACAAGCGAAAACCACAACAAATCACAAACGCTGCATCAAGAACTCCTAAAAATGGAGGTGAGAAGTAGAACTGGGTTACCCACCGCGAAATCCTCCGGTCTGTCGATCTCCTGGTCTCTGAAACCGAGCCTTCCTCCTGCGTCCTCCAGTCCCTCCACGCACATGCCGGGGTGCCGCACAATCCTAAACGAAAAGCACGAGCCCTCCTCGCTCTCCTCGACGCAACGCAAAGCGCAAGAACTGCGAGTCCTAGCCGGACAGGGGGGAACTAAAAGGCAGGAGCAGGGGGATAAGAGGGAGGCGATCGAACCCGAGGCGGAGGAAAGGAGGAAGGCCGAGACGGAGAAAGCGAGCAGGAATCCGAGTGGGAGGGTAATGGGAGGAGCTTATCTGCGGGAGATGTGATTTAGAAGGAATTAACGGGAGCGATTTGGTTAGGCGATTGATTGCGTCTGTGCTGCTGCTGCTGCTGGTTGGAACGAACGAGAGCCGAGAGGGGGAGGGGAGGGCGATGAGGGATTTGAGGAAGGGGGCGAGAACAGAAAAGCACGTGGCCAGCGCGCGAGATTTTTTATGGGTGGTGTTTCCCGCCTTTTTTTTTTGGTCTGCGGGTTGGGTGGGTCTCCGGTCTCGGGGCTACTTCACAAGGATTTTTCGTTTTCCACGGGTTGGTTGAGAGCAAATCAAAATTTTAAAATAATATTATTCCCAAATTTTTTAAGAAAATCAGCCACCATAGCAAAACCACCCCATCCACTAAAAAATAATGATACCCACATAGAACAAAAAAATGAATGACAGTCAATTAGCTAGCTCTCTATCTTTAAAGTTCTGTTTGTTTGGACTTCTGTTTCTAGTTTCTCTAAAAAAACAATATTTTTTGTTTTTTAAAATATTGCTGTTGGATTTTAGCTGTTGAATTTTATAATAATTTTTTAGCTTCTCAGCACACTACTTCTCAGAAAAAATTACTTTCAACTAGCTTCTCACCTTCGAGTTTATTTCCTGAAAAATAGTCTTCTGGCTTCTACAAAAATCACTTTGCAGCAAAATTGTTTGTTTAGGTTTCTAGCTTATGACAGAAACAGACTGAAACAAATAGGCTCTAAGTCATATCTGTTTTAGCTTTTGACTGTATTCTGCTTCTTAAAAACTAAAAGCTGAAATAAATAGGGTTTTAAAAAGCTGATTTCTGATAAAATAAACTAATAATTGAGAAGATAATTAAGAGTGACTTTTCTGATTTTTTATGGGCTAAAAACTTAAAAAAAAAATCGTAAAAATCAAATGCTAGAAACGAGCTTTCAGTAGAAGCCAAAAAACCACAGCCCAAACAAGTATGCTTTTGGTCCTATTCAACAGTACTACTATCTATCTTCATAGGATATTCTGTTCCAGGAAGTGTAAATAATAATCTCGTTTGAGGAAGTGCTTTAATTTGGAATAAGTTTTTCATAACATCATACTCTCGCGGAGAGGTGAACATACGTTACAGCAGAAATATATTTCAAAGACTGTGTTTGTAACTAAAATGCTACCATCTTGGAAAGAGTAAAGCACGTGGAAATCATAAGACGCTGCATGGATTTAAGAAAAATCACTGACATTGGCAGGTATGCAAAATATAACACTAGGTGATGGTAAAGGCACTTGGAGTGACAGGCTACGCTTATTAGGTGCTTTTGAGAGCAAGCGCAAGATACACAAGTTGAACGTGAGGCTGTTATTTCTTGGATCTTAGTCCTTTTGAAGCGAGACCACAACGTAAGTGCCTGTCTGATCAGTCCATCGTTTTCCCTCAGCCTTGTGATATTTTCCTTTCCTGAGCGAACACAAAAATATCTCTGCCTTTTTTTTTTTTGTGCCCTTTTATACCTCCGGAGCAATCTAGAAAAAATCACGCTTTCTGTCGAGTTGGAGAGTTACTGCATTAGGTAGAGAGTGGACCCAGATATACCTTTTTCTTTCCACGACAGTAGCAGTAGTAGGTCAAGCTCATCTTTTATGTTGATTCATGGACGCGCATCCTCTAAAATGAGTCTGGGTAAACAGTATCCCGATATTATTCTGCTGTAGCTAAATACTGTAGCAATTTTCTACTGTTTATAAGTCACTGTAACAGTTAATCTGAGGCCTCCATTCCAGATCTAACGGTTTAAAATGTTGGTAATATGTGCAAAAATCTAATTCCAGATTTTATACAAAGGCATATTTCACGATCTATAACATTTGAACATATTTCTAACCCTAGCAACAAGCAAAAGTACCAAAAATTCATCAGTTTCATCAAGAACTCACAGTCGGGTTGATGAAGGGATGAAGTTGACGATGTGTCGATTTGCTGCCATGCAGATCGAAGATGAAGCAGTGCAGAGCGGTCGCGCAGGTGCGCTGCGCAGAAACCTTATTGCCGTCCCTCGTGCGGGCTTCACGACGGCAGAGGCTCGGAGATACCGCTCACCCTCCAACCTTGTGCACGGCAAGGAGAAGGGCCGGCGAGATCCGGCAGCACAGCACACAGGACAATGATCTGGATGGGTGGAGAAGAAAATGTGGAGCAGAGAGATCTATCCCCAAAAGCCTGGACGTCTCCAGGATTTAAAGGGAAATGGCTGCCCTCTTGGAGCCGTTTTCTCTCATAAAATTCCCACAATTGCAGCCTCCATAACTGACCAATAACCCTCAGAGTTAAGGCATTGATCGCGATTAAAACAGCTGATTATGGCATTGATCACAATTAAAAAGGGAGAGCAGCAAAAGGGCTTGCAATTTTGTGCTGCCACGCCACGCCACGGCCGCGCGTCGCAAGTCACAAGTCACGCGGATATTCACGCGAAAAATACGCGCGCGTGTGTGAATATAGCAAAGTATACTCTCTCTTTCTCATCTTCTTTATTTTAAAGAGGCCAGAAAACTCAAGTATTTAAGTTGGTCTACATCCCCTTGCCTGGCAATACGGGACTAAACCTTCTTGCTTTGCATTCTCATAAATGGGCTTTAAATGGACCACATTCCAACATAAAAAAATCCAATGTCACGGTACTATTCATCCTCTGATTTTGCAGAAGCAAAATCAGAGGATACGATTCCGTTGATTTATACTATCTAGAGATAGGAGGTAGTATAAATTTAATCCGACGATCCACGTAATTGGATATTTTGCTAATTATAATAATTTTGTTAAAATTACTCACTATGCTTTTGCTAATAGAAATATCGACACCGCAAACGCTATAGACGCCGGATCGCTAACCCTAGCCGATGGATAGCGAATGAACTCTCATGCTGAATGCAAATTAAAATGTTAAAACGGTAATAAAATATTACTCTATTTAGAAATATATAACTGCATTTAATTATTTTCATGCCACATATTTTTCTCCAAAATAACCTAATACTACTATACTACTCACATATACTACCTATAATACTGTGAGAAATAAGTATTATCTTATCTAATCTGGACTATTGAACTTAAAAATAGATAACTCATATTAATTTTAGACCACCGTAAAATTCCTTAAATATTATCGAGCAATAAGAAGAATCGTGCGTTACTCCACTCAAAGGAAGATGTGACCTTAGCTCAGGAGCGGACGAACGAGAATCAATATTTGTGCATTTATACTAAATGATTTGTTTGCATCGAAAATTTCCACTTGCAGTTTTTTTGATAGGGATGGCAACGGGAACAGGTCCAACCCATGAACGCGGGCCCTGTCCCGACCCCGAAAGACGTATTGAGGCAAAAACTCGTCTATCCCGTCCCCGTCGAATCTCAAACTCCAACGAGCGATGCGCGTCGAGCAACAAACTTAGGGCAAAAAGAGTCTCACGGGGAAAACTCTATCCTCTCTCCTACCCCAACCTAACTTAGGAGCCCTGTCCTGTGAACCTCACGGAAGAAAAACTCGCCCCGTCCCTATCCCGCCCAAGACGAATCCCCAACTTTACAGAGAAAATTGTCATCCCTATTCTCCGGCGTATGGCTGCCACTGGCGGGTGGTCCCACGCACCCGCCAGAAGGAGCCAGTTGGAAGGACCGGCGGCGATCCGGGAGAGCTTCTCCTGTGACTCTCGAGGTGGACACGCGCGCGAAGCAGGGCCAGCCAAAGTTGCTTCGGTTGGACACGACGCGGCAACCGAGTTAACAAAACCGGCACGTTTTGTTTTCAGCTCGAGCTCGAGCTGGGACGAGGAGAGGCAGCAGCGCCGTCGACGGCGACCGGCCGCCAACTCCGACGCCGACGCACGCGTCCGTGCTTTAATGCGTGATGGGTCGGCCGTCGTCGGTCGATGCATTTGGTCGCACGTCCGATCCAGAATTTGGTTACCGTGCTGTGCTGTGTTACGCACTTTGTGCAGTTAACTGATGCCTCTATCGCCTATCGGCCATGGCCGCTCAAACCAACCATCAGCTATAGCCTATCTGAACAGGGCGATTAGCAAGTACTAGCTGTTCAGCTCAGCCCTTAATCCACACCAGAAAGTGATCGCCAAATTACACGCAGCTCTTAAAGCAGACACTTTGCGCGTATGCAAGAACATGCTCCAGACACCCATGTGCCAGTGCAAGTGCAATGCAAACCTGTGGTCGAAGAAACTTGCCCGTTCTTGCAAGATACTACAGCTTCGTGACAACGCAGTGAGCTCCTTTTCAAGTCAATGGAAGATAGCATTAGAAATGCATCGCCTTTTCAGATATGGGCGTGCCACTACTCCCAATTCCTGACCTCTGATATTGCCCTTATCACCATCTGCCTTCCAGGCACCATTTTTATTTTTATTTATTTTTTTGCTGTGAAAAGCCTTGTGCTGATTCCTCAAGCTTGCAGTTGCAGGGATGTTCTAGAGGCTAAACTCTGAAGGCTGCCTGAGCAAAAATGTCAGCAAGCGAAACAATACTGCCAGAAAAACGAAAACTAAAAGAAATAAAAGGATGGCACCTTTCCAATGAATCAATTAATAGAGAAAGAAGCATGGAATTGCAGCGGCACGTTTGTCTTTTAACATTTCGGAAGCAGATTCTTAAGCTGCACCGGTTCACACCTGCGGTCGAAATCAACCAAAGAAAATCAAAACCTTGTCGATTTGCGGGTGGATTCTCCAAAGCTGAGGATAAGCCACACACACACATACACTGCTTGTGAGCACTGTTCATCACTTCACTCACACTACTGCTGAAAATCAGCACACCACACACTGACGAGCTAGATTCTTAATTCCTGCATGAAACCTTTTTTAAAACGAAAAAGAAAACTTTTCTGCATGAAACTTGGTACTGTGCCATCTGATTCCAAGATTTTATTTCAAATATTGACCGCTACGACAATCACTGATTGCAAGTAGATAGCCATCCAAGTTGACTGATATTATGTCAGATATTTTATATTCTCTTCTTCTTTCTTCAGATAAAGGATCTTGGTGTTCGTAGCGCTTACGCAGTCCCTTGGCTTGTGGAGAGAGATAATGAAACCAAGAATCGGTGAAGGGCCGTGTGGGTCACACGATCGAAAGGCATCTTCTTCCCTCTCCTCTCCTTGCAAAAGTTGGTGATGGCAACAGATACGATAGAGACGCCATAAAATCAACGCAAGAAAGAACAGAAAGAGGGAAAAAAATCACAACACATGTATATTATTTTCGTCTTAGCTAGTTTCCCCAATAATTGTGGATTCTGATTCACCAAGCAGCAACTCCCTGAAGACGAATGCAACTTTGACATCTTCTTTAACCTTTCCTAAATATAAATAGAGAAATGATTATGCAAGCTCCAATGCTCCATGAGTGCGCACTTTTATGAGGTCTGGAAAGCTTGCTATTTTGGTTCAGCACTGGCTGCTGGAAATCATTCTATTGGGGTAGATATGTAAAGATTTGTAACATATCTTTTACACTTTTTTGTGTCACTGATGTTACAGACTCAAAATATTGTTCAGTTTGCTGCTTTTCTTGCTTGCTTGCTTGACATCCACAGAATAAAAGAAAGCGCTTTTCAGGAACCTATGACAGTCCCTGTGATCACTGCATGCACTCTACGAACAATATTTTTCAGACAAGCTGCCAAATTCAGTTACAGATCTGTATCTCAATGTGAGTTTTCAGAAGCCCAGAAAAATATCTATGACAGTTTTTTGGCTTTGCCCATCATAGCACTAAAAATTTGTTGAGCTAGTGGTTTCTACTGCCCGCACAGTCCAATTATCCATTGATAAGGAGCTTGTAGCCGAGTGGCAAGACCTCCAATGGTGGAGTGAGCCGGTGGGGGATGATCCTCCGTTCCGCACCCCATGGTCTCTAGTGGGGAGGTGCCGTTAAAAAAAGGAGCTTTTTCTTCATATGGAGCCGAGGAACTGAATTCCATAGCCTCACTGCTGATGAAATAATTCTCCATCATTTTCATTGGGAATAAAAGTGCTCCATTGATAACTGCTGTGCTGCTGCTTTTTCGCGCTCACTGCTCAAATGCAGCTTAGTACCAACATACCAGCTACCAGGTGGTATTTCTCCAAAAAGGAAAAGAGAAATGGTAAAAAAAAAAAGAAGGCAAAGAAAACTGGCCCGGTGTCAAATGGGAGATTCCAGGCCATATTATATTTGGCCCAGCCCAACTCTGTTCGGGACCACAGGCAGATAGATATCCCCTTCAGCTCGAAAAGATGAAATGAAAAAAATCTCACCGACACCAGGGGGAGGAAATTAACCTTGCCACTCTCTTCAATGGCCACTCTTTAAATACGATCTATTTCATTGTTTTTACATATTTACCACAAAGAGATAAAAACTCTTACTCGTGTGCCACTTTCACCTAAATTGGCAGCCACCTGGACGGTCCAACATGGCACGTCTTTGGAAATAAAGAAGTTGCCCCTGCCTATTTCAGATGACTCCCGTGAGCCTCACGCGAGAAAAACTCCTTCGGCTTCATCCAGCCCATGGAGCCCGCACTGGTGCTAGTTCTGTCCGAGCTCGTGCTGCTCCAACCGACGCCACCACCCCCGTCGTTATCGCCCTACCCTTGCCTCCTCTTCCTTCTCTCCTCTTCTAACCGCCCCTGTTGGATCTATAGGTTAGAACCAAGTCCCCTCCTTTTTGTGCTTGGTTGAATTGTTTAGGGTTCTAAAATGAGATTTTTTTTAACTCTAGGTTGTGGGTTGCGGGATGAACTAGGGTTTGACAATACAATAAAATTGAGTGATTGTCCCCCGTGGTAATTTGATCTCCATCCTCTTGTGGAGTTGGATGTTGTCCTGACTCTATTTTCTTCTTCTTTTTTATGATTATGCCAGGCTTGATCCTGGCAGCGCATTGTGAGGCTTGATTATGGCTTGTTGGAGATGAATGAGTAGAACCATGAATGGTGGGTTGATACACGTTGTGAGTACTCCCTGGACCGTTTGTGTGAAGACCTTTCAAGCAAAATCATTTAGGGGCTAGGCCAACAAATTGAAGTATGGGGAGTGGATAAGGAAAGTAGTGTGAATGGAGGGTGAGGAATACTTTAGAACTCGAGGAGATGATGAAGGCAAGATAGGTGACGAGGGAACTATTTCTTAATGTTGAGATGTTGATAAAGGTGGATCCATTATATGCCAAAGGAGTGTGCCTTCGACCTCTAGTGCACAGTGCCAATCAAGTGCTAAAGGTAACTCTGGGGTGATTGATGTTGTGCCAATAGAAATAGTAGAGGCAGAAGAAGAGGTAGCTGACACTACTGCTATGAAGGAGCCTAAATTCATTATGGACTGGAGTAAACCTACCATTATTGCTGGACCTGAAGCAGATGGGGATGCTCAGGCTATCTTGGATGAGGATGTGGTGTATGTGGCAATGGGTCTGCAAGCAGAAGATATAAGAGCAAAAGAAGCAGTTGAAGCTGCACCAGTTGGTGATGCATCAATGCCAGTGGTTGATGATCTTGGTGATGCAACAATGCTAGTGGATGATGAGGAACCTGATGGGATTTGTAGGGATTGGGACGGGGAGACTTGTAGGGATTGGGACAGGGAGGACCTAGACATGACCATGGGGACTCTTTATCCTTGTATGAATGAGTTCATAATGGCAGTAAAACAACATGCGATGCACAAGGTTGCCCATGAAAAAATCGTGCTAGAACTCAGGCAGATAAAAGTGTCAGAGTACTATACTATTATGACAATAGCTATAGTTACCTTATTACTGTATTGTTTTTGGTACTGATGTGCTTATTATTATTATGACACTAACTGATGTGCGTTCATTTTTAGGTTCAAATAAACACATATGAACACAATTGTGCATCAACCAGCAGAGTACTTGGTAGAATGGCTTCTCAGGCTTGGGTTACAGAAAGGGTGGTACCATCTTTGAAGAAGAAGCCTAGCATTGGTGTGAAGGAACTACAACAAAGGCTATCAGATAAGTACAAGATTATCATACCATATCAAACAATGTGGTATGGCAGGTAGAGGGCTGCACAAAAGCTATTTGGAAATTGGAATGATAGCTTTTATTGGCTTTATAGGTTCAAAGCAGAGTTAGAACTGAGGTCACCTGGTAGTATAGTTGAGATAGATACAGTTATTGTTGCTAGGAATATTCATTTTAGTAGATTCTTCTGTGCTTTCAAAGCTGCCATAGATGGTTTCTTAGAGGTTTGTAGATCATATGCTAGTATTGATTCTACTGCCCTTGATGGCTAGTGGAATGGGCATATGGCATCAGCCAATGGTTTAGTTGGACTTAATTGGTTGTTTCCGATGGGTTTTGGTCTATTTGATTCAGAGACCAAAGAAAATTGGACTTGGTTCATGGAGCAACTTGGCAGTACAATAGGGCATGTTTCTGTTTTAGCAGTGTGCACTGATGCTTGCAAGGGGCTAGATGCTGCAGTAAAAAAGGTATTTCCATGAGCTGAGCTGAGAGAATGCTTTAGACTCCTGATGAAGAATATGGAGAAGAAGTACCATGGACCTGTATATGGTAGCTTGTGGCCTGCAGCTAGGGCATACACACAAGACGAGTATCATTTTTTCTTGAATAAGGTATTAGATGCTAGTCCTGATGTGGCTGATTGGATGTGCAGGCATCACAACCTGCTATGGGCAAGGAGCAAATTCTCAGTTGAGAGTGTGACTATATCAAAAACAACTTGGCAAAGTGTTGTAATAGTTGGATCAAAGATTTCAAGGATTTGCTTGTTGATACACTTGCAGATGCAATCAGAGAGAAGACACTAGTTATATTTGAGAAGAGGAGGAGGATAGCAGGTAGGCTCAATGGAGTGATTCTTCCAGTAGTGGCCCACCAACTGAATGCAGCATCAAGAGGTTTAGGCTACCTGAAGGTTACTAAGGGAGATCAGGACTAGGCTAAGGTAACTAAGCTATACAAAGATGTTGAGGTCATTAGGCATGTAGTGTACCTTGGTAGAAGGGAATGCACTTGTAGAGAATGGCAGATGACAGGGAAGCCATGTCCACATGCACTTGCACTCATCACTAGTCAACGAAGGCCACAAATGGAAAACTATGTTGATATGGCTTACTTTGTGCACAAGTTGCAGAAAGCATATGCAAGGCTCATACCAAATATAATAGACAAAAACTAGTGGCCACAAGTTGACAAGGGATTTAACTGCTTCCTCCATTGGCCAAGAAGAGAGGAGTGCGCAGACAAACGAAGAATAGGATACCATCTTGCTTGGAAAAGGGGAAGATGAAGAGGCAAATTAAATGTCATAACTATTGGGAGCTTGAACACAGGAAAACAAGTGCAAAATGTGCTTTGAGTGGCACTAAAAAGAGGTACTTTATTATTTCATTAATGCATTTTGCTTCATCTCTTTCTACCTGTAATTCTGTTATGGTCTTGAGTAGGAAGAGGAGCAGAAAAGCCGATCTTCAAGTGGGAAGGAAAAAAGCAAAGGAAGATGATCAAGTTGAGCAGCAGTAGCAAACTACACCTAAAACAAGAGGAGGAAGTGTAACAATAAATAAAACAATATTGTCTAACAGCCCTGGACCAGTCACAAGGAGGTAACTTGTTTTGATTTCCTAAGTTGTTTTTCTAGATCAACGAATTACCAGTTAAAATTATCATAACTTATTTTGATTTTCAGAAGGTTGGCACTAGAGAAAGGTCTAAGTTCATCACAACCTACCTAGTCTACACCCAACTGAAGGGATCTATGACGTCCTGAGAGAAGGGGGGATGAATTAAGACACTTAGAATCTATTTGGTTCCAAAAATTACAGAGATAAACCTATATCAACTTCTATATAAATGTGATCTAGGTTTATCTAGTGTGTCTACTCTATCGATCAAAACGCTTGCAACCTATCTAAGAAGGTAAATTACAAGAATGTAAATCTAGAAACGTAAATTAGGTAGAGAGAGAGAGAGAGAGAGAGCAAACTCGGTACAAGGATATTTATCTCGTGATATCGATGTCATGAATGCACCCCTAGTCCATGTTGGAGCTCTACAAAGAATATGCTCCCGATCAGTACTCGGTCATGGCTCTTAAGCCACCAAGTCATAAAGACAATGTCTCTACCCGAATGAGCCATCAAGGTAAGGTCTCACCACTAGCCTCTCTTCCGATTTATTACCGTCGTGATCACTTCGGAGCTTGAGCCACAAAGGCAATGGTCTTCGCGTCCCCGTACACGCTTCTCGTCGTCGTTCCACACCAAGTCGGAGAGTCAACAAGTTTGCTAACGATTCACCAAAACTACAAGATGCCAACGTACTAAGAGATACAAGCTTGAATCACTCCTTGATCCACTCTCTAGGCAGCAATCACCTAGCAATACACTCTCTAGACCTATAAGCACTAATCACTCTCTAATGATGTACTTAATCACCTTAGATTATCACTTTAAGTACTTTGATGGCTTGGATGTCTTCTCAGATGTATATGAACTTCTTAGGACTCCAGTAGCATGCCACACCATCAAATGATTGAGTGAAAGGGTATTTATAGCCTTAAACCCGCGCACTAGCCGTTAACCCAATATCTTAGAAAAGTTGTTAACATCGGATGATCCAGTGAAAATAATAGTACTAACACCAGATTATCTGGTGAGTACACTCTCACAAACTAGCTGTTGGAACATCACTTGAGCCTCTGTGAACACCGAACACTCTGGTGTATACTTCATCTCCATCACTGGACTATCCGGTGAATATATACTTAGCATCCGAGCCAACTACATCCTATTTGTGTGTATTGCTCTGGTGTAAGTATCTGGTACACATCACTTCATCACTAGACTATCTAATGCCTTGAACTTCGTTCTGCCTCTTTGCACTGTTTATTGTCCAGTATATTATCTGGTATAGCCTTACTTCATCACTGGATCTTCTGACGTGTTGATCTTCGATCTTTCGCGGTTGCAACCTTCTTTGGTGGAAATGCTCCAGTGTGTATCTTCCTCTGATCACCAGACTATCTGGTGGGTTGTTTCATTTTGCCTTCTAGACAGAAACACTCCAGTGTTGCCATGCTTTGATCACCGGACTATCCGGTGAGGCTTAGCCTTCATTCTTCAGTATGACATCTTTCTCTGGAAGAATTGCTTCGGTGAGCACACTTGCTAATCACCGGACCTTCCGATGAGGTCTTCAGATCTCTCTCCCATTTTGTCAAATATGCTCTGGTGAGCTTAACATCCACAGCATCGGACCATCCGGTGAGGCAAATCTTCTTGAAACTTCTCCAATTCGATCAAACTTTGTCCCGGATGCGATGGTTTCCTCATATATTACATCCATGAGTCCTACTAACATATATTATTGGCAAAGATATTAGTCTCATTGACTATGTTGTCATTAATCATCGAAATAACAATCATAGTCTAATAGGACCATTTTCGCTACACTAACTAGTCCCAGCGGAGAGATCACCAGCAAACCTACCTAGTCTATACCCAACCAGTCCCAGCAGATAGCATCACTAGCAAAAACTGCTCCCAAGAAGAAGCTAACTCCTAGGAAGAAAAAGGCTTCACCATCCGAGGTCTGATGTTAAGTTGCGTTGATGTGCTAGATGCTATGAACTAATCTTTTGTGTGATATTAAGTTGTGTTGATGTGCTAGAGCAATCTTTTGTTTCAAGAATCTGATATGTAGTTGTGATGTTAAGCTGTTATGTATGCCTACCTTTACGTGTTGTATGGCCTTTGAACCAAATTGTGATCTTTTGTTAAACTGTGATCATGTGATACAGGGTTGTATGTGACATGGGGCTGTTAAATTGTTATTGTTTCTATAATATATCGGTTGTTTTTGCTTATATGGGCATATGTAGTTGCTATGCAAGTTTCTGAATTTTCAGATAATATATTGTTCGGTTATAACTTGGCCATGTTGTGAATTTTCTAGCATTCAAACTGGCAGCAGACTCACAGGACTGAGTTCGATTTATGTGGAACCATTTTAGTCGTTGTTTGAGTCGTGCGCTTGAGGCTCACAAGAGTCAGCTGAAATAGGCAAGGGCAACTTTGTCATTTCCAAAGCCGTGCCACGTTGGACCGGTGCCTACGAATTTAGGTGAAAGTGGTAGATGAGTAATAGTTTTTATCTCTCCAGTGACAAATATGTAAAGACAATGAAGTGGATGGCATTTGAAGAGTAGAGTGGTCAATGAAGAGAGTGGAAAAAAGTTAATTTCCCCATCGCCACCGTTTCTGTCCTGTTCTTCTATTGCGGTCGTGCTGAAGGCGCCGCCTTCTCTTGATCCCGTCCCAACAAATCGAACTCCGGCTCCCGGATCGTTGGCTCCTTCGAGGTATGGTTTTTCTTGGGGGGGGGGGGGGTGTTAACTTGTGCTCGATTCTTTTACTTATCCCTTTTTGTTGATTTTGTAATGTTTGACACTTGAACTCGAAGCTTCTTTGAAACAAATAATTTTGATTTGCTTCACACAACAACCAATTCAGCAGTAGGCATCGTCACATGCTGCACAGTCGTAACTTTCATGTGATTAGTCAAGTGCTCCCTTCCAAATATATTTTCAGTTCGGCAGATGGGTGTTAACTATTAACTTGTAGACCTGTACCGGTACTCGTTGATTTGTTGTAGGTTCCTTTTGCTATTCGTTTCAGAAATTTTCAGATGCCTAGGGTGTTAGTTTAATTTGATGTTTATTATGGCCTCTTTGCTTGCTCGGTGATTTATAAGTAGTACAGCTGCATTAATTGATGGAGGGCCTCTGAGAGCCACTGCTTGAAGAGATCATGAAGAGGATTACCAGGACAAGCGATCTGAATTCTGTTTCCCTCGTGTCAAAGCAGCTCTACAATGCCGAGGCCGGGAAAAGGGGTATCATCTGTGTTGGCTGTGGCCTTCACCCTGCAACAGAAGCCTTGGCATCATTGTGCTCCCGGCTCCCCAACTTGTGGAAAGTAGAGATCAATTATTCTGGTTGGACGTCCAAACATGGGAAGCAGTTGGACAACCAAGGCCTTCTTGTGCTTTCATCTCACTGCCCTTCGCTGGTGGATCTCACCTTAAGCTTCTGCTCCTACATTAACAACTCAGGTCTTAGTTATTAAGCATACTGCAAGAAGCTCATGGCCCTGAGGTTGAACTTTGCCCAAGCAATCAGTTCGAGTGGGCTTCTCTCAGTGGCGGTTTGCTGTAAGAGTTTATCTACTTTCCATCTTGTCGACCGCATGAAAGTAGGCAGAGTAGAGTGGCTGGAGTACCTTGGCAGGTCTGGATCGTTGGAAGAACTAGTGGTAAAGGATTGCAAGGGAATCGACCAGTATGACCTCCATGTTTTTTTTCTTCTAGAATACGCAAAAGGACTACGCATCTTTGTATTGTGTATCTTTGTATTAAGAGAAAAGAGTTTAAAGGTTACATAACAGCCTGAACGGCCATGGCCCGAACAAGCTAGAGAAGATTACAAGGAAGAAAAACCGAACTAAAAACAGGCTATACTTAGATAATACGACCATGACCTCCAAGTTTGGTCCAGGATGGATGAAGCTTCAAAAGTTTGAGTTTGAGATCAATGACAATTATTGGGTAACAGGTGCCCGTGATCCCTCATATGATGCTCACTACCCCTATAAATATGACATCTGTTGCCAGAATTAAGGATTTGAGGTTGGCCAAAATAATAACAAAGCCAGAATTTGGATTTCGTTTTCTCCTGGGGAAGTGCAAAGCATTGGAGAAACTTTGCCTGGACTATGTTATTGGTCTAGATGAGAGCGAGATGATTGCACTGTTCCAGAGCTGCAGCAACCTTAGCTGTCAGGGTGCTGCGATTTCCAAGGATTAGCAGGTTGGGAGGCGATTGCAATCCATTTTGATGCCCCTGTACCTATTTAGAGGATGGGTCTAGAGAAAATTTGTCCCCTCCATTTTTTATGGGGGTAGGAACGACCGAACGAGACAAGAAGCTCCGTAGTTGTTTGCTGGTTACCAGTTTTGCATTATCTGATTCTCGAGTGCAGAATCATCACACATCTATGGAAATGCAAATACTACAAAGGAAGGCAGCCATATTTTTCAGACCATCCTGGATTGGTCGGGACTGCAGTTGCAACTAATACAAAGAGCCGCACATGCGAAACAAACGGTCACGATGGCAGAGCAGTAAATGAAAGCCCTCCCTTGATCTAAGAAAACTTTCCTTCAGTGTACTGCACTACTTGTTAAGCTTCATCATTACATGAGTTCTGTACAAGATAGTGGAACAAAGAGAAATGGCTTTTATATAGATTGCTTGGGGGTAACCTCAATCACCGCCTTGTTCCTTCCTCTGCATTCTGGTGTCATGCTCTAACAAATAACACACAACTTGGTTCGCTACTGAGGATTTCCAGGATGCATACAACGTCATCCTTCTGATCCATATTGGTGCACTCCTGTCAGTGAGCTGCCGTTGGCGAATTGCCCGAACCCAAAATCCCCCATTGAAGAATTATCACAACCTAAAACCCCCTAATCGAAAACAAATCAGCAACATGTCACATGTAAATACGGGAATGGTTCGTAAATCTTAATGGCCCACCAAAGATTAAAATTGAAGCATGGCCATACTTGCACTTTTAAATTCCCATTTGCAGGTTTTCATTCAGGAAGAACAGCTCTAGGGGTAGCGGAACAATGGATAGTCACACAGATACGTGCTGCTCCACAACATTTTTAACATGTGGAAATAGATCAGCCCATCGCCTATAACCTGCACCGGATACCCCAAAAAAGAAGTTGGATTTGTGTTTATGCACATTGAATGAGCTTACTTTCCCATCTTTTAGGTCAACAGATTAGCATATTTACCTGATACAATGATCTGCTTTTGGTTGAACTGTTCCCTATCATTGTCAGGGATATCCTGCAGTACAACACATAACTTCATTTTACCAGCACATTTAGCAGGACAAAAGGCTCATTATAGTGAACAATCACCCTAAATGAAAACAGTCCCAATAAAGAAATATAAGTACTAATTACCTGTTGCAAACTTCTGACAATGAGCTCAGACAAACTCCCAAGGGTCTTCGAGTCAAAATCAGAGCAGCTCAACAGAAACTCTTCTGATGTCAAGTCCAACACCATAGTGCATAAGCAGGACGCTGTCATGGTAACTGATGAGACATCTGTGGTTCCTATAAGAAATAACATACAGTAATCGTTTCAGCACATGAACATCAACCAAAAAAAGAGCTTGAGATAATCTTTGCCGCCAACTAGCACGTTAACAGGTGTGGATCAGTTTTTAGTTCATTTGTGCTCGCAATCTGTATCAGACATATACTACTACAGAAGAGTCACATGTTAACTAAGATATCATCCCAGAACCACAAACGGTGAAAGATGCCAGGTATCTCACAAGTAACAACAGGCAATGACCAAAGCACCTCAATTGCTTGGTATGACAACTCAACTCTGTATTAGCCAACAAAGGGAATAATTCATGAAGTCTTCCTGGTTTCATACAATGTTATACATATCTTAGATGCCGATAAGAGATAGTCATCATATCTCAAAATCTGGTGCCAAAATATCTTTTGCAGCTTAATGAAAGTAATGAACTTGTCAGAACCAAACATTGAGCAATGACTACAGACTGAGAACCACCCCGCAGAATATTATATATATGACACTCAAAGATATCTGGTTAAGCTAATGTAAAGAAATTAGAGCATACCAGCCCATGTAACAAGTGCTTGTAGGAGGCGAATGAAGCAAGACTCAACTGGAATATGAACACTTTTCCTCTACAAAAGTACCAACAAGCTATTAGTTTTTCTCATGGCATGCAGAATAGACTCTTTCAAACAATGAAGCCACTTACATTAGACATAAAGTTTATGATGGTATCACATGCCATAAACATGCTACCGTTGTCAATCGTCATTCCATCCTGCTCAGTCATTTTAACAAGGCAATCTATAACCTGTAAAGGAAAACACGGACAAATCAGTTGTTCACATCCCAGTAACAAACTGAATGATAACTATGCTATGCGAGATGTCTCTGTTACAGTTGACAAAGTTAGTGCAGCTATCTCATGTATCCATCTCAACCAATAAACCTCGCATCAAAACAGACTGGCTCTTACAGCGCTACAGGCTATTAGAATAGGAATGCCATGACATTCTATAACATAACATGAATCCTTGTATAATCACTTGATATCGGCTCTAGAGATCTCTATTCCATGTCCATCTTGAAATAAAGGGTCATTGACAGAAAGGCAACTTCCACACACTGATAGCAGTAACAGAGAAAGTACCAACTTACCAAGGGGCATGAAAATGAACTAGGCTAGCTAGGAAGATATAACTTAATTTGAGGAACAACTAGTAAAGGAATTGGCAATCAAGTTTCAGAGAGCTGAAAAGGAAATAAGCCTACTTACTGCCTTATAGCCACCAATTGACGCCAAAGTTCTACATCCATCAGCCTCCATTGTTATTTGGGATAACATTGGAAGCATGAAGCAAATAGAATGGAAGGGGCTGTTTCAAGAATAGTACACCATCAATATATTGCATCATGAAAAGATATAAATATATATATATATATTATGTGCCTAGGCTCAACTCTATTTACTGTTGCACCACCCCTAGTTAAAATCCAAAAAATAGTAATTACAATCCACGAGACAGAGAGTTACGGACGTAAAAAAAAAAGAGAGTTGCAATTGTGTTATGGATGAACGTAACTCCTAATAAATTACTTGCCTAATGATGTACAACTTAAGGAACATGATTGTAATCGCAGTGTGTGTGTATGTGTAGTAACTCGTTAGTTCCTCGTGTTGCAATTATGTATTTCTGAACGTGTGGTTGTAACTGGTCTATCTAGATAGTTTTTTTGAGTTGTAACTAGGGTGTGCGCAGTGGTAAACTATAGTACGCCTAGGCGCAGAATAAACTCGCCGTATAAACACACACGCGTGCGCCTGCTGAGACAATAGAGAAGAAGCAACCTTGGTTCATCTTGACCTTCTATAGAAAAGATAAATTCCAATAGATGTCTAGTCTTCTCCTTGCAGGCATATGGCGCCTCTGCCAGATAACTGCAACAGAGAAAAGTATAGATGTGATTTCAAATTGAGGAAAATATATTCTATAGAAGATTGATTTGGATGCTTCACCCTTGAAGATGCACTTGGTTAACAGCTGATGTGCATGATGTGCATAGATATGAAGTGGCTAAATTGTAAATGCATTTGTTCAAAAGGATTGAAACCAACTTAGTTAATCATGTTAAAATGAATACACAATTCATCACGACAAGCAGTACAAGCAGGTGGAGGAACTAGTATTTATTAGTCACAACTAAAGGGCCCTTAACAGAATACTAATGTGTTGAATTACTATCTCCAAGAAGCAGTTATTGATTAAAAAAGGCACATAGTGATCCATAAATTCTCCGAGAATAATAAGAGGATAAAGCAACACACCTTCCTACTATTCTTGCAGCTGCCAAAAGATCATCACCTTTCCGTTGCCCATGATCCTGTCATGTTTCATCTTCTAAGATATCTTACAATACTAATGATCATATACGGTTGATCAGAAATATGTACCTTTGCATCCTGCAGAAAGTCTAAAACTAAACTGATTGTCTCATTTAATCCCGTAATCGCCTGCATGATGGTACTCTCACGGATAGTCTGACTTGGTGCACCTGCATGCAGTTTTAAATCTCTTCTTGAAGGAAAACGGTTGGTGAGGAGTACAGTTATGTTAGTAGGCTTTCTATGAGCCATTGCCATGAATATTGACTTCGAAAGGAAAATAGGAGAAAGATATAAATAAAGGGTATGAATTAGAAAATGTAAAGGGAATGGAAACAATTTGACCCCAAGAGTTTAGATACTACCATGCAAGGTTGGTGCCATCATATTCTAGAATCTTAAGCAATTTAGGAGCATAACTGAATTTCAGAATACAATACTGATAGTTGATATCCTTAAAAAAAATTGGAGCTCAGATCATTAGATGATGTAAGCCACTGAACTAATAACCATTTTGCTATTGGATGTGTTGTTAAATTAGTGCTCCTAGCGTGCAGTGGTATTTGCCAAAATATTGTCCACTTCAAGGTCATGCTTTCCCATTGTTCGGATTTCCTTAAGAGTGCTGCATCAGCACATTTACATCCCCATGCTGATGCATGTTTTGTAACTGGTAAGACATACATACATGAAAAACCATTTTCAGAGACTGATGATACAGAAATGGAGAATTACTATCATATGATTGCACGGACAGACAAAATGCACAAGCTGCGAGCTTCCTGGTTTGAGGCCCATGGAACCAAAAATAGTCAAGAATGAAAACATACCTTCACCACTACTGGCATTTGATATCATTTTGATTATTCTTTCTATTAGTGAAAATAGTATAGCCAGGTTTCTCTGTTTCTGACTGACGGCGTCATCAGTGTGAGAAGTTTTCAAAGACTCATACTTCAAATAAGCGAGTTCATTTAGAAAGACAGCCACTTCAACTCTTGCAGATTCTAAGACAAGCAATACAAACCTGCAGAAATCACAAATCGCTATGGAAATTTAAAGGCACATCCCACAGAATACAGGAGATAATGTGGAACTTACTTGTCAACAGGCATCACATTCTGGTTATCATCGATTTTGTAATCTTCTGACAACCAATTCTCGCCTAGTATGGACATCATGCACTCCGCCAAAAGAAGAGCGTGCAGCTTTTCAGAGGATACTGAATAGCATTAAAAAAAATAACGTCACGGAGCATCTCAAAAGGAAGGAAATACCAACACAGTTAGGCTTCACTCTTCTATCCTGCAGCATGCCATCTTCCCGATATAAGTTTATACTACACTTTTGTTACCCCCAAGCAATCTATTTAAAAAGCCATTCAGCTTTGAGAAAAATTAAACTAAATCGACAAGCGACAAGTATATGAAAAAGAATGACATACTACAAAATATAACGGTAGGCAGCCAAGTAACAGAACAAATAAATAGTTCCAAGATAACAGATAGACTAGGCAAATCTCAAGCTACAGTACTATTGAAACAAAGCGTCACATATTAGTGCTTTCATCCTTGGTGAATACAACTGATTATTAAACCAATGACAAAAAGGTTATTTCATCAATCTGACCACCGAATTACAACTTCACAATAGTTTAGCAACTAAATTTTGCATCATTTATAAATACAAAGCCCGGACATACCAACACGATTTTGGAGAACAGATGTGATCCCAACTCGGATGTGAGAATCCCAAATTGATTCCGGCATTGATCTCAAAGAATCATGAAGTGGCTTTAGCATTCCAGCAACAAAACAAAACGTAGAGGATTAGGGAAAATCTTAGTGAAGAAATCATCAAATATCATGCATAACAAAACAGATTCACACGCTTCACATAAAACAAAAGTAGGGGGAAAGGGTAATCTTACAGAATCTTTTTGGGACAGGAGGGTGGTAAGCATGTGCAGGGCATCAAATTTAACTGCAGTATGAAGAACAGCAAAAAGCCTGGCAAGACAAATCACCTGAATCGCATTGAAAATTGTAGATCAAATCATCAAATCAATTTAGGAATGCTGAAACGAGAAACATAGAAAAATTCACACAAAATATTCCGTATTTCCGGTACATCATTCGTACCATGCCTATCATGCCTTGCAGTTTCTCCACACTCATGTTGTCAACACTGAGTTTATGAACCAGTAACTTCATTAGATTAATGGCAAGCTCTATGCACTTTGAACCTACAAAGAAAATAACAAAGGAAGTGTATAAACAATTAAGCATCCGAACTAACTCATCAGATTATAGTTATGCTATTGAACACCAATCAACCTAAGCAAATATTAGTTCTTTTTCACAAGTTCATGGCCGCAACAAAATGCTATTCATGAACCCACAGCGCTGACTGCTAAGTGCTAACTAGGACATAATTGAATAGGCTATGTGAATTTGTCACCTATGTGAAAGACCGCTTTTCAAATAGCAGAGTATCAAAAGCACCAGTCCAGATGCACAAATTAAGAATGTCGGAGCTAAGATCTGCATCTAAAGCATCAGTGCTAACACTCCTCAGTGGGATGAAGGAAGAACTGATCAGGAGCACTGTATAGAGATGAAATTGAGAACAAGATACTGGCAATAAATTTGATACCATCTGGTAAGCTTGCGATTTGAAGGAAGATCATGTCCATTACTCCAGGCTCACAAAATTTGTATGCCCCATCTTCGGAGGCTATTGCAATAAGTGACAGAAGTTCAAAGCATTCTTCAATAATTGCTGGATCAGTCCTGCAGCACACGATTTAGCTACAGTCATAACTCATAAGCTTATGTGGATCGCAAGCAAGCATCCAAATTAGTTATAACAGTTGGTCTGAGCTGTTAACAGATTCAAAACGGGATAGCACAGGTATATTCAAATGGCGAGGGTTGCAAAATTACAAAATGTTCCATGTGTACTGCTTCATTTGACACTATATTACCTAACGTGAGAGTGAGAGTATCAGAAGGACCCAGAGAGCGAAATTTCTTACGATTTGGAGACGACCTCGGCGACGAGGGGCAAAGTAGAGACGACCCCCTCGTCGGCCGCAACCTCCTGGACGCGCGCGAGCCCAGCGAGAACCGTCACCGCGAGGCGCAGGTACGCCTCACGCTCCTCCTCCTTCCCGCCCTCGACTTTCCCCAACCCTTCACCCAGGAAGCAAAAACCTCATTTTCTAAAGAAAAAAAGGAAGCAAAAACCCAGTGACACCGAAGCGCACCAATCCCCCGCAGGTTAACCATGAGGCGCGCGATTTTCACGCACAGAGGCCCTTACCGGTGTTGAGAAGGCGGCGGAGGAAGCGGGGCCCGACAGCGCGGTAGACCTCGGCGACGGCGCCGGCGTCGCCGGCGCGGCAGACGTTCGCGGCAACGAGTAGGCCCGCCAGCTTCTGCTCGTCGCGCTCACCGCGGAGGAGGCGGAGGCAGTCGTCGAGCGGCGGGACAGCGGCCGTCATCGGCGTGGCGGCGGCGTGTGTCGGGGGGGAATCCTGCAGGAGATCGAGGGCGCGAGAGGTGAGAGGAGTGGCGCAAGGAGGGGAGGGGAGGGGAGAGCTAGGGTTTGGAGTGGGAAGCAGGAGAGAGAGCGTACCATGGATGCGTGCGGCGGGGCGAGCGAGCGAGGACAGTGACTGCGCTGCGTCGGGGAGGTGGGGAGCGAGCGCTAGAGGAGCCGGAAGAGTTCGACTGGTGTGCAAGGTTTCCGAAAGGTTCTCGAGTCTGAATTCCGGCGGCTGCTGGCGCAGGGTTTGACCCTTGTCAACCACACCGCGCCAGTTGACAAAGTCAAAATTAATTCTACTACTGCAATTATACCGAAGGCACTGGTAAGTTGATTTCTCGCATAGAGGCAGTTATCTTAAGGCATTTGCTAGTTATTAATCGCATGAGATTTTGCGTTTGTCTCAGTCGAATTTTTCCATGCAATTAGCTAGATTTTGTGGGTTGATTTTGTTTTGAAATATTTAGGTTTATGCCATTGGTTCAATTGTTGTTTCAGTTTTTGACACTGCAATTTGAATTACTAGTTTTATACTACTGTTTTTGTAAAAAGAAATAGTTTATATCACTAGTTAGCGTGTTTGGACAAAAGATAACTTATTCTGTTTATGTCACTGTTTCAAAAACTACATCCAAAAAATCTTTCTAATACAGTAGTAGTTTAAGACAGAGCTGCAACTCACACTCCCCCCTTTGCAAACCCATACTCATCAAAGCTCAGATTGTGTCGGAGGATTAACTTCAGTCGCAGGGATCCCGAGAGATCCCTTTTTAGAGATTCGGCAGGGGGATGATCCTAAGTATGTTCGTTGGAGAAATAAATAGGAGTGAATGCAACTGTCGATGGTGGTGGAATGACCTAGTGCGAAAAGAAGTAAATGCACCGGAATTTAGACAGGTTCGGACTGCACGGGGGGCGTAACACCCTACTCCTGTATGAATACTATAAATGCCCTGAGGAAATCCCTCAAAGATGTTGCTGGTTACAAGAATGTTAGTCTATCCTAGAGCCTGGTGGTCTTTGTTCTTCGGCCTGTCTCGTGCTGCTCACTTCTCAGCTGTGTTTCTCTTGTGCTGCGTTCTTGTCTATGCTTGTGCGTCCTCTTTTTTTTCCATACCTTTTCCGAATGTTTCCTTGTGTCGCCGGCTGCTTTAAATACCCGCCGGCAGCAACGTGCTCCGAACGGAGGGAGGGAGCACGAGTTCCGAGACACTATAAATGGAAATAGCGTCATCATTTCCTCTGGGAGAAGTGACTGGGGTGGAGAATGCGACACACGCTCGGTCATCTGTCACCATAAATGGCCTGGCAACGGGTGCCGTGGAGAGGGCCCACCGGGCAGCCGCAGAGCGGCCCAGCGTGCCCGCTCTGTCTTGTTCTCCTGCCACAGCAGCGCGGCAGACGGAACGCCTCGGCCCTCACGACGTTATCCTGAGACGGGCCGGATGGCACGGGACGGGACTCGTGCAATTAATAACCCCACGCCTCTCTGCCAGAACGTGACAGGAACTGACGCTGAGCGCGACGGGAGCAGTTGGAGGTGACAGGCCACGCACGCTCTTTAAATGCGGTCTCGAGCCTTTAACTGGCTAACACCTCATCGGTGGACCCCTCGGGGGCCTCTGCCAGGGGGCTTTCTGGGTCGTCGGGGTACCGAGAGCTCGGGTACTATTCATCTCCCCGAGCACTCTCTCCCGAGAATGCCCTTTCTTGTCCTCGGGGAACCGAGTGCTTGGGGGTACTGTTTACCTCCCCGAGCACTCTCTCCCGGGCACACTTGTACGGATCCTCGGGGATCCGAGTGCTCGGGGGCTGCTGCACGCAGCCCCGAGCACTCTCTCCTGAAACTTTCTTCGGTAGGTCCTCAGGATACTTGGGTGCCCAGGGGCCACCACCGGTGGCCCTGTGCATGTTTCTTTCAGTGCTTAGCTCTCCTGGTCGTCGGGGGACTAGGGTTCTCGGGGGTCACCGTACACCTTCTCGAGTACTTTCTTCCCGGTACTTAGATTTCGTGGATCATCGGGGAACTGGGGTACTCGGGGGCCACCAACTGCGGCCCCGAGCGTCCTCTCCCGGGACTTGACCTTTTCTCACCTTGCGGGAGAGACTCCGCGGGATGGCGCCATGTGGCGGATGGCTGGCCTGACCTCGGGATTCGGAGACCCCCGGTTCCTGATACACCGACAGATTGCACTTCAAATTTTCAGTATTGGGGGGCTTTATGCAGCTATTAGTGGATGGGTGGCAGTGGCACGGGCTTCACCATCGTCGTCATGTCGTTGGGTTGGACGATGGGGCTGCCTTCTCGGCCCTCTCTATCCCAAACGCTGCCGCCTTGCTGCCGTAGCCTCGACGACCCTTGCATTATGCATGTGCGGCCCGTCTTGACCATGCCGAGCTCAAATTGTAAGATGCATGGTAACACAGACAGCCAGGATCATCGGAAAGATCAAGAAACACCCACCAGCTGCCAAAGCCAAGCCGCGGTCGACTCAATTGGAACACGCCAGAGGAGAGGAGACATTATACCTGGCCCTGGACGAGGACGACGCGACGAACGGGACACCGAGGGTGAGAGCATGCAAGAAGCCAGTGGCGGCGGCGGCGGGAGAAAGAGGAGGAGGGTGGTGACAAGCAACAGCGGAGTGGGTGCCTTGTGATGATGCATCGAGAAGGAGATGGAAGAATCGACTGCGCTGGAGACTACAAGAGTGCTATTGCTGAAGCAGCTGCACATGAATTGGTCACTGTATGGTGTGTGTTATCTCTAGTGGATATCTTTAAAAATCTATTATCTATAGTATTGTCGGTGTATTAGGAACCAGGGGTCCCTGAGTCCCGAGACCGGGCCGGCCATCCGCCACGCGTCACCATCCCGCGAGGTCCGCCCCGTGAGATAAGAAAAGCTAAGTCCCGGGAGAAGGTGCTCGGGGCCGCCGCCTCTGGTTCCCGAGCACCCCAGTTCCCCGATGATCCGCGGAGTCCAAGTACCGGGAAGGAAGTGCTCGGGAGAGAGTGCTCGGGGCTGCACGTGGCAGCCCCCGAGGACTCGGTTCCCCGAAGTTTTCCCCCAGTGCTCGGGAGAGAGTGCTCGGGGCTGCACGTGGCAGCCCCCGAGGACTCGGTTCCCTGAAGGTTTCCCCCAGTGCTCGGGAGAGAGTGCTCGGGGCTGCACGTGGCAGCCCCTGAGGACTCGGTTCCCCGAAGGTTCGCTCAAGATCGTCCGACGACTCGAAGGGTCCCGTCGTCGGGGTGTCAACCAGTCAAAGGCCCAATGCTGCATTTAATAGGCACGCGCGGCCCGACATCCTGACAATCTCAACTGCCCACGCCCTAGTGTCAGACCCTGTCATGCTCCGGCAGGGGGGCGTGGGTCCATTAAATGCACGGGTCCCGTCCGGTTTCACCCAGGTGCCTCGGGATAACATTGCCAGAATCGAAGCACTCCGCCTACCACCCTGCCCCGGTAGAAGGGCAAGACAGGGTGGGCGCACCGGGCACCTCTGCGGCTGCCCGGTGGGCCCTCTTAATGGCGCCGGAGGACCTCCGCAGTGGCGGGTGGTCGGATGCACGCCGCAATTTTCCACCGCCCCTGTCACTTTGCCAAGACGGAATGATGACGTCTTTCTCCGTGGTGCCTTGGTATTTGCGCCCCCTCTTTCCCATTCTGGATAAGTCGAGGTCGGCGCGCCTATAAAAGGAAAGGATGGAGAACTCAAGAAAAAAAGAGGAAGCTCAGAGGAGACAGACGGGAAAACAAGGTGAACAAGGCAAGGAAGCCCAGATCAAAAGGCGAAGAACATCACAAACTAGCTAAAGCCAAGCTAGAACAGAGAGCCTCAAACTCTCTGTAAGCAGCTCACCCCTGTAAACAGATACATCCTTGAAGAATTCCCTTCAAAGAAAGGTATAGCACTCACACAGGAGTAGGGTGTTACGCCTCCGTGCGGCCCGAACCTGTCTAAACCCCGGTGCACCCATCTTTCTTGCACTAGGTCGATCATCTCCCACCACCAACCACTGTATTTATTTCCGTTCCCATTTATTTTCCCGACAAGCTCGTTCAGGATCATCCCCCCGGCCGAATCTCTAAAAAGAGGTCTCTCGGGATCCCTGCGACAGGAGTTCATCCTCCGACAAGTATATTCTAATATTGTTATAGTATTTTTTTAATTTTTTTTATCTCTAGCAGCTATTATATTTCCTAACTTCTATTATTCTCCTTATTCTTTTGAGGCTACAGTTATCCTATATAAAACAATGATGCAGATAAGAGAGAGAATCCGCAAATTTAGAATATGTATTTCTCTATTTTGTGACACTGTAGCAATGATGTAGCACTTGAAACCGTCTTCGCTGGAGCGCGTTTGCAGGCTGTTTGGAGCTTGTATCCGCGTTGTAGCACTGGATATGGACTCTATTGAAGTTAGCCTTAAAAGTCTTAATGTATGTAACTGGCACTAGAAATTTTTTCATGGTATGTGAAGAATTTTCAAGAATTTCTTTAGATTTTATGGTTTTGAATTGAAGACTTAAAAATTAAAGCATGCTAGAAAAATTTATAACTTTGAACCATTTTAATTGAAGGTTGGTTCAGGTTTTTTTTGGCTAAACCAGTTAAAATAGGTTGTATATGAATTATAGAACTCCCAAAAAATTATAGATTTTTCCATATAAAGGAAGATCTTTATTTGGACAGAGAGGGAGGGGAAGAGAAGTAAATGAGCACGGGTATGGTTCATGGTGCTCACTATGCTTCGTTGGACTTTCGCGTGACCCGTTAGGATATGATGGGATGGCTCAGATGAGGGCTAATGATGCTTCTGCATTTACTTTAACTGGTCTAACATAAGAGAGTGGTAAAGGTTGTATGTAACATCGTAGTATGTTTACTGCTCTCAGTCTTTTTAAGAGACGGTAGACAGTTATTTTCATAAATCTTTCTATTTAGGTATATTTTTTAAAAATATTTATGTTATAAAATGTAAAAAAAAATCCATATTGACCGCTTGAGCCCAGTACCTACATGGGCTACCTGAATTCTCGTCGCCACGTGATAATACTGCTGGTTCACAAGAATGGGCGTATAAATATTTGTTGAGGGGAAATGGGCGTAGATATATTAACTACGTTCCCTAAAAAAAAAGAAATATTAACTACGAAATAACGCTGATTTGCTCTCTTTTTTTAGGATAGTGCTGATTTGCATTGACTAACATGGCACTAGAACGTGGTGATTTGTTGGTTTGCTCATCGTTGTCTAAATGAAATGGTAGCCCGGAGTATTTTAGGTGTCAGGAAATGGAAGAAACCGGGTAGCTGGCGGCATATATGCAATTTGTCAGTATATTTTTACAAGTAATTAACTTTTTATAATTTGTACCTAGTGACCCATCATCAGCATCAGCAAGGAATCCGCACAAGTCAAATCCCAGCGGCGCCATATGACATGCTGATTGCCGAACCGGTAAGCCAGGCCAAGATTAGGCGGCCGCTCATTCGTAGTTACCACACGCAATATCGCAAAAAGTAGAAAAGGGAACAATGGGCATGTTCGGTACAACTTCAGCTCTAACATCTATATTAGATTTAAAATTTATATAATAAAATAAAATAATTTAAATTTTTATTTTTAGTTTGAAATAAAAACCAAATAGCTTAATTAAGATTTTGTTTAGCACAGCTTTAACTTGAGATACATGTTAGATTTAGAGTTTATATGATAAAATAAAATGATCTAAACCTTTATTTTTAGTTCAAATAAAAATAAGATGACTCAACCAAATACTTTTAATCTATCCACAACTCTAGCCCTTAGATTTCTTAAAGCTGATGATGATCAATTTTGATTTTTTTATATAGAGCTCTACCAAACGAGACCTAATACTTTTATATCCAAGATTTTTTAAGTTGAGCTGTACTTAAAAAATCTTCAATTTAGAGCTGTGCCAATTGAGACAATATTGATGTGTATGTATGTATGTATATCCACGTACCTACCCTTCATTACGAGCTAAGTAAACTCACGAATAAGAAATGGGAGCAAAAGTTATTTTTCTGAAACGAATTGGGAGCAGAATGAGTCTTTTTTTTCTTAATTGGAAACGAAATGGGACATTACGAGCTATCTTGTTTAACCGCTTCAAAAGATCTTGTATCCAGAGTTATGTCAAACGGAGCCAATATCGTCGTGTATGTATGTATATCCACGTACCTACCCTTCATTAGGAGCTAAGTAAACTCACGAATAAGAAAATGGGAGCAAAAGTTATTTTTCAGAAATGAATTGGGAGCAGAATGAGTCTTTTTTTGCTTCTTACTTGGAAACGAAATGGACATTACGAGCTATCTTCTATCTTGTTTAGTAGGATTGGAATTGAAATGCTAATAAAAAAATTATTTTACTGCACTAAGTATTACCTTATACATGTATATTTGACAAGTGTTTGCTGGCTTCGGTCCTTTATTCTTATTTCAACTGAACACCGAGCTGAATTTTTGGCTCCATAAAACATTGGGCACTGTTCGAAGCTGGAATGGTCAGTGTCTGCACAAATTGATGGCCACTACCAGACATTCGACAAGAAGCTAGCAGCCTCAGCATATTTGACGGGTAAAGCGTACCGACCCATTCCATAATCCCTGCATTTGCTTCCATTTGTTCTGGTCAGGTACTCCTACCCCGTAAACCTTCAATTAGTTTCAGTATTGAACAACGATATTAAAATGTTGGTTATCCGGTCATTTTAGCTGTCAGCTGCACTGTGTATGGCGTTGTCACTGTCTTTCCTTTAAAGAAATCTCTCGTCAGACAAACTGGCTGTTTGGATATTAGTGCCAGTGTTTCATGAGTATGATTAATTTGGTGGTTGGTAGAGACTTGAGAGAGAAAAAAGGTGCAGAATTCTTCAGTTGGTTGTGCTGTACTTATCTTGTTAGGGATCGTTTCTTGTTTCTGTGCTTGGACGATTTCCTTGTTCATCTCTGAAAACCAGATGCAGTCCCTTTTCTGCCCATTTGCGAAAACTTGTGTTTTACCAGTTTCTGGATTGTACGGACCAAAGTAGCATTGTACTAGTATGAAATCTATAGCAGCCTATTGCTTTCGGTTATCAGGAGGACATGACCATATGTTCATCACTGAATTCTGCAGTCCAACACGACAACACTGTTGTCGTGCAAGCAGCTGCTCCTCAATTACCTAACTGACGATAACTATAATTCTGACCAACTGCTGCATTATAATTTGCAGTCCCAGCCTGTCTGCACGGAGGTACTCTTTTTGCAGTGTTCTCTGACTCCTAGAGCCTACCTGAACAAAGGAACCAAATCATAACACAGCATAGGCCTTTCAAAAAGAAAATCATAGCACGACATGAAATGCAGCCAGGCCGAGGAGGTGTCTTCTGGTGCTGGTACACCAAATGATGAGAGGCTCGGCACTGTTGGACTTAGAAGAATACTACTACCGGACCGTTGATATCCGTGACCAGAATGAATCAACGATGCTGTTGGACATTGACACAGGACTACACATAGCCGACATGACCGGCCAATCAGCAATATTCAGCATGTTTTTAAGGTCTGGTGATGTGAGCTTTGGATTGAGCCCGGCTAACCCGCCAATTCGTTGGCTCCTCAAAAGTTTGGCACATGAATCGATTCGTTGGCTTCTCAAAAGTTTGGTACAGGAATCGGGAGCTAGTGTTTTGTTCATAGTTTGATAAGAAAAAACTAAGCGCTGAACGCTGGGCTCATCAGCTATTGACGTCCATCCAAACACACGTAAACAAGCGAGATTAGCGTCATTTTTTTTGGCAGGATGAGCGCAGGTGTCAATCCAAACACACCATAGGTAGTCTTTATTAAAAGCCCGTAGCAACCTAACTGAAACGCTCGGTGCCTTGAATCAGAAGAAGGAACGAGCAATGCAATTGCATGGAAAAAGTTTAATCGTTTGTATGCTTCGAAAGGTTAACCATGATGGGATAGTTAAAGCGGCCTAGGCTGTGTTTGAATTATCACGCTAAATTCAAGTGAAATTGAAACGAGACAGAGAACAGTATGACTTGGGCACTTGTCACTAGGTATGATAATAAATTTGAATTACTCTCTTTTTTAAAAAATGAATTACTCTCTTTCTCAAAAAAATGAATTATTCTCTTTCTAAAAAAATTGAATTCTTCTCTTTCTCAAAAAAAAATTGAATTCTTCTCAATGGTATTTTCTTGACCCAGATGTGAAGGTCAATGGCTTGAGGTGATAAACCATCAGAGCTTATTGTCCACAAGGCAATTAATCTCCAAGTAGCAGTTAGAAAAAAAAGGTAATTTATAAACGAAGCAAAATACTCCATAAAGCGACAGGACCCCGCGCACACGGCACTTCCGAGCGATTTCCTCGTCATTTCTCTCATCCCACCTGGTACTCTGCTCTCTCTCTCTCTCTCACGCTCGCAGAAGCGGAAAAAATATTATATTCTTAAAGCGCGAGCGAGATGGGCGCCGGGAGCAGCCGCGCCGACGCGCCGCCGCGCCGCCGGGTGCGCCTCGCCCTCGCCGGGTGCTTCGGCGCCGGATCCTCTGCAGAGGCCGCCGCCGCCGCCGGAGACGACGGGAGACCCGCCGCGGCCGCCGCCTCCTCCTCGCGCGCTCACGAGGTAGTTCCAGTACCGCGTCGCTCCAGCGCCTGACTCGAGATGCCGGACAGCGCGGTTGGGTCTCGACGCTCGAATCACCTAGCCTCGGGCATGGATTAGGCTCCGCGAAGGGGTGGATTCGCCGCGAATCTGTGACTGGGGTTGGTGATTGGGGGGCGTAATTTTGGGCTAGGGGAACTGACGTGTGAGTGCGAATCAGAAACCAGAGCTGTTAAGAAGTACTACTTGCTCAATTATTATAAGTATGGAGCAGCTGGCTTATTCACAAAAATTATGTGGTCCTCCCTTCCATATCCGCGATATGCAAGCATGGATGATTGCATCTGAACTCACTAGACTGTTTATGAATACTTCCTATCATGCATCCCTCCATAATGCGCATAAATGGAGATCACATTAAAAATGCTGGGTCTAGAAATGACAAATTGAAGCAAAATTGGGAAATTTGGAACATTGTCTGTTTAAGTTCTTGTTTTTGAGGAAAATGTTTAAGTGCCTGTTATTTTTATAATTTCAGTTAGTGAGGGTCTGCGTTTCATCTCTATATTGTTCTCTATGTTGTTATCTGATATCAGAAAGGTATTGTTTACAGGTACAATCTCAGCAAGCAGAGCGAGCAGCCAATGTTTCAGGTTTTCGGGCTTCTGTAGCCGCTAAGGATCTCCATATCTCCAGTGCGATAGATCCAAGAATCCATTCGTCTTCAAGCACCATAAGCCATCATCTCCGATTTAATCACATCAACTGTCATGAAAACAAGGAAGATGGCCTGGGGACTGAAAACGCTCAAACGAGTGGCCTTGGAAGCTCATCAGGAAAAGCTGTTATGCTTAGGGGAAATTACAGTAATGAAGCTGGTAATGTTGACAGGACATCTAGAGAGGGAATAAGTTCTATAGGGTCAGAGCTGGAAAATGTTGCTAACACAGTCTGCATTAACGAAATAGGTGGTTCAATTTCTGAATCTGATTTCCAACCCTCGTTGATGACATCTGAAAGGATCATGACTGACTTAGAAGAAGCAGAGATAACTCCCCAAGGGACTTCATCCACAACTGTCATGCCAAGTGAAGGATCAGATATATCTCAATCTAGCTTAACATCTATGTTGCCTAACACTTCAACTACTTCATCTGTGATTGGAGAATCAACACCTGATTCAATCCCTACCAGAGCAGATGTTCCCATATTCAGTGGGCCACATGGTCAGAGTGGCGGGAGTATATTACATGATGACATGGTGAGTATTTTCTCAAATGATGGTCTAGGTCGCTCTAGAGATTCAAGCAGCAGCGAAACAAGAAGTCATAGAAGGGTTCTATGGGATGCGTTTTCCAGACGTGGCTCTAGAGGTTATCCAGAATCTGATTCTGATGACCTGGGATTTTACAGCACATGGCTAGACCTTGGTGATGACCTTTTTGGAGAGTTGGAGGGGTCAAGATATTTTCATCGCAGACGCCATGGTTCAATCAGAGTAAGCCAGTATTCAAGATCCCGGGTAATTGTTATGCCTACTTCGTCATATGTTTTTGCTGGTACGCTTTTCGCTGATTCATGTCACGATCACATGTTCTTAACTTGGTATTGTTATTTGTTACAGATTAGGGAGCATCGTCGTGCTGTTTTCGATAGTAGCAATGAGCTAAGTACTGCTGCTTGTCCTTTGGGGATTCACCAAATTGGCCGATGTACTTGTGATTCTTTCTTGATTGCTGAAGAATCTAGTGCACGAGCAAGTATATCAAGAATTGTCATGTTAACTGAGGCATTATTTGAGGTCTGTCCTTTCCTTCGTACTCATTTGATTGTCATCGGCATTCTAGTTGTTTATGTTGATGACATAATAGGTGACACATTGGAAATGTTAGGGCCAAAGTTGCTGTTGCTGTGTTTTTGGCAGTGATATGTCATTTACATCTGTATTCTAACTAACATAATGGCTTTTAGGATTCAACTAGAGTTCCAGACTTTAATCTACTCTGGCCTTTGTATTAAAAGCACTCCGCTTGATATAGCGTCGAGCATTTTCTGCTGTAGTTTTGAAATTGCACAAATTCCATCTTATCTTTTTTTTCAAATGAGTATACCACTTCAGAAGAATAAAACAGTGTTGATCAAGTAGTAGTTACCTCCAAAAGTTATATGTCTGTATGATAATTGACAATTTTGTGAGGCCAAGGCACATCACAAAAGTTTGAAAACAATTGTTGGGTGGTTCAGGCATGTTTGAAGCTGTAACACAAATATAGGATGTTCTTAAAAGTAAATTTGTACAGGAGTTAATTAAATTGGGAGCAGATTGTTGGCAATGTGTGAACTGTGAACTCCATTGTTGTTTGTTACATTTGTGATACATTACTACTCTAGTTATGTAATAATGGCTTGCGCAATTCTTTTCAGGTGTTGGATGAAATTCACCATCAACCTGCATCACTTTCACTTTCCATGGTCTCTGTTCAGGCTCCTGAAGCTGTAGTTAATTCATTGCCATCTAAGAACTACAAAAAGCTTGAGACACCCCAATGCAGTGATGATATGGAACAGTGAGCTTCTCATCATTCTAATCGCCCTCCAAATTTCCTAAGGCAAATGTCTTGCATAATGTGTTCTTGGTATAATTATGAGAGTTGCTTGAAAAGGAAAAAAAAATGTCCATGTCCTCTTAACAGAAATCAGCTTTATCTCACACTTTTGAGATAAATTAGCTGGTCATACCAATAATTCATTCAGAAAACAAACAATGAGGAATCGAGAATCCATATAATTTCATGCATGGAAGTATGGCGTTGTTGGCACCTTAGAGTATCTCATGAAGTAGCATTTGCTGGATAATATAGTTGATCTTCAACACACAATACATAATAGCAGCTAGAAGTAATTTATTTTCTGAAGTTGTATTATTCAGTGATTCTTATTACTATCACTAGACAGTTTTGTACTTGCATATTCTGTTGTTCATGCCTGGATAAATGGGGATAAACATTATTGTGGTATTTGAAAGTTTAGATTCTTTCTGTAGTTTGGACACTCTGAATTGTGTTCGACATCTAATGTTGATTTTTACTGTCAAGCTCATTTGTATACCCTAGAACCTTTGAGCTACAACATCAGACATGCCTTGCAAAGTTATGCTATTTTACTGTAGTTTGTTATGGCAACAGTTGTGATCACCTTGCCTGGAAAGAGATGCCTGCTGGCTAACGCTTTCTTTTTCTCCTTTACCTCCTCACTCTTTTTGGAGGTTCTGATGCTACTGAAATCTCTAACGTATCAGTGTGCTTCTCTCATCAGGTGCCATATCTGCTTAACTGAATACGAGGACGGAGAACAGATAAGAACTCTTCCGTGCAAACACGAGTTTCACTTGCAGTGTGTTGACAAGTGGCTTAAAGAAATACACAGGTATCCTTCTCTGTGATGCATATCAACACTGGCTGATGCATTGAGGTATCTCGTACCGTGTCCTCACAACATTCTGTCGTTACAACGCTGCAGGGTGTGCCCGTTGTGCCGCGGGGATGTCTGCGAAGTTGCCACTTGAAGACCTTGACGCTGCCATGCCTCCTGCCGAAAAACATCGGCATCCGGCGCTGCTTCACGGTGGAAGCTGGTTCAGTCGGGCATCGCCGCATCGGTGATCCTATCATCTGTGACACCGCCGGGTCTCTCTGCCGAAGAGAATAACCAAATTTGCGACCACTGCGTCCTTTCCTGTCAACATACAAGATACAAAGACTTGTATATAGCTTTTGTAGCCTCCCCCTGTATGGCGACCTGTACATATGCGTAAATTCTAGATCCAATTTTATTCTACTCGATGCTGGAGCTTCGCCATTAGGTGTAGGTGTTCACTTTTGTCAAAGAACCTTCCAGCATTCGTCACCGTGTACACTTAGCTTTGAAAGTGACTGGAAGCCAAACTAAAATCATGCATTTATCTCCGTGTATGCATAAACGTGGTCGAGGCTAGTGGAATGATTACAAACCTTTTCTGCCAGCCCATGATACTTCCAGCAATTGATCTCCTTGCAAGTAGGTATTTGTGAAACGCTGCCCAACAAATGAAATGATATTTGATGACAGTCCAACAGGCCTTGGGTCAGGGACCAAAGTTTAATTTCTTAGAATTGGTAAGACCATGCGAACGCTTACCCCTCTACGCAAATTATGACACGCACCCTCCCACTTAGCGAGACCAGTAAATGTACGTATATAACACACGTGTAATTAATAATGCTATAATAATAATATAATAATGTTATAATGATAATATATATAAAATCAGTAACATTACAATGAGACATACACACCCACCTAGTACAATGTGGATCACAAATTTGTCTTTTTTTCTTAGTATACAAATCATATTTTTGTTTTAATATTTTTGTCTTTTTTCCTTCACCTTCCATGATGCGTCCCGTCGGATTCATGCTTAATTCAGAGAGTAGGTGGCACGAAAGGTACGTCCATTTCCATTTTGATCGGGTATTGTGGCGCTGGCTTAATCAGCTGTTTGCAGAGGTGGATTGCACTATCTCTTATCACATAGCCATGATCTCATTATGGTTATCAACTAAACCAGTTGATAATAAATCAAATTCTGCTCTCATCCTTCATGCAAAAGTATTTTCACAGCTGTAACTCTTCCTACCGTGGAGAACTCTGCAACCACCAATGACGTGCCAGCACATCTTCCCAAAGATGGCTAAATGGGTCTTTTGGGCCAGCCCGATATGGACCCATCTAGGCATGCCCCAATCAGCCCAGTACTGTTACGACCCGTGTTGTGCCGTGCCGGGCTAGGCACGATTGTGACCTGGTGGCACGGTTGGCTCGGCCGACCCGGAGGCATAGGCAGCCCAACGAAGGCATGGTGCAAGGGTGGCCCGGCGGCACGGCTACACATCGGTGGGCCGGTGAGCATGGTGGAGGCACGACTGACCCATCGGTACGGTTGGGCACGCCAGCATGGCAACACTTCAAAAATAGAGAAAAAAAATAATAGTTACAAAATTCTAAAAAAGAAAAAAGAAAATAAATAAAATAAGCTTTATTGATCGGTTGCCTCGTTAAAAACTTCTCTACTATAAGTAAAAAGAGTACAACATATGAATATTATTCAAAAATTATATGGTTTAATTAGAAACTCTAGAATATTGCTTGTAATATTTAGCATGCTTCCTCAAGTGTCCCATTCCAATTGTAGACCTGGCACCTAATTCATTGTTGCATATATTACACTTAACAAATCTTACATGTTCCCTGTTAATTTATCTAAATACCTTCTCAAAATGTTGCCATACCCATGACCATGCACGTAAGTTTTTGGTGTCTTGTTACATGAATGGAAAATTAGAAATATAGAATTGATTTGTTGAAGTGGGCAAGTGACTTTGGAGTTTTGATCAGTGGGAGTTTGGTATGGACGGATATTGGTTGTTTATAGGCTAAGATGAGAGTGGGTGGCGGGTCTCGGGTCACTTTTTTTAAAAACATAAAGAAAAATTATAAAAAAAATCAGAACTAATAGGGAGACATAATAAAATGAGCTTTATTGATAGGTTGTTTCATTAAAAATCTTTCTAGTAAATAAAAAGGAGTGCAATCTAGCTCAGAAAATTGAAAATTACATGTTCTCTTCAACATGTCGGTACAAAATTTTGAATAAAGCTTGAAGCTCAGTGTTCTTTCAAGTGTGTTGCATTCACGCTTCAGCTTGTTCCCAGTCTTTTACTATAGTGAGTATTTTCATCATCTCACTTGTGAGATTTGTTCTTCTCTCTTCGATTATCCTTCTAGTGAGATTGAAGACAGCATCAGAAGAAACTGTATATACGAGAACTATTAACAAATCTCGTGCTAACAATAAAAGCACTGGATAATTCGTCTTATACTCATATCACCATTGCAGTATGTTAATTTTTTTTATTCATGGATGATAACGTAACTGTTGATAAAAGGTAGTTAGCTCCCATCCAGATGTTAGAATTCCAACGCTTGTAGTCGTAGACGATCGTGATGAATAATCTCCACCAAATATTTTTCTCCATGTTATCGTCTTATTACTTGTTGTGGATGCTAGCGGAGGTCGTTGCAGGCAAACTTCGACATACTTTATTTCATATTTACTATAAAAATCTAATAACTTAGAACGAATATTAATATAATAAGTAGAATAATCATAACTAAGAGTATCATATAGAATTGTGAGAACTCCAAAAAACCTACGATTTAGCTATATGATCTAAAATAAAGGTAAATACACATAACAAAGGAATTTCTTTCCAATATTCTAAAAATTTAGATTTCATAAGAACTACACAATCTCTTAGAAGGTTGCTATTTTCATATATATTTAAATGAGTAGCAATTTCAACAATATTATAAACTACTAAACAAGATGTTGGATAATAAACTCCTGATAAACTCACTGTTGAATCATAAAAAAAATCAAGAAACTCTAATATTCTTTCGGCAACATACCAATGCACTTCCGTGAGTAAAGTTTAACCCAATGCTGATGATAGTATTAATGAATAAATACACCTAATGTGTTTTTATATGGTATAATATTTTTGAGCATCAAGAAAAGCAAAGTTCCATCTTACTAGCATGCCCAAAATAAACTTACGTGGACGCACACCAATTGCAACACAGTATTACCTATGTGCTGCAATTCGCTGGTTAGGGGAGTTTACAAAGGATATTGCAATCGAAAATCATCTAGGTTTTACGACAACTTGTTTATACTAGATTTTACTATAAGATTGATAATATGACAAGCACATTGTTGATGTAACAAGAAAGATTCAACATATATATTAAACAATGGAGTAAGAATATACATGACTCTAGAGTTTGCATCAGCATTATCTAAAGTAATAGAAAATATTTTATTTATGAAATCAAAGTCTTTAACTACTTGAGATATTTTTTCAGTTATATTTTCACCGGTATGCGTGTTATTAATCAACCTGAAACCTCTCTAGCTCTACCTGCCCATATGTTTAAGGTCAAAGCAACTGAAAATATACATGTTTGCGATATTTCTTTAAGCTTTCTAAGACACGTATTGTAGTATTTTTACCATATCTCTACTAGTTATCTGTCTAGAAACATGCATGACCCTAAGATTATGAGCTTGCTTAATATAATTTTCAAATGCAGGAGACTCATCGATATTGAGTGGTAAATCCACTCTTGCAATAAAGCGACATAACTCTTTTCTAGCATTGTCAGAGTCATACTCCCAATGACGAATAGAGCCATCGAGGTTGTACTGCAGCACCGTCTGCTTCATGGCTGCTCCACTCTTTCGTTTGCAAGTTGTGGCATGCCTCTTCAAATGTCTCATTCCACCTAAGGGCTTTGCAGACAATTCATATTTGCAAATATAACACCTAGCATACCTGACACTTACCCCATCTTCCTCTTTGTAGAACTTTTCAAAGTCTTGCCAAACTTCGAAAGTACTATCTCTTGATCTTTTAGAGCCGGAGTTTGCTGATATGTGTGTACTTGTAGAGCCTGATGATAGAGGTGTTGCTGCATCACCTGCATGTGAACCAACCGGAGATTCACCGTTGGGTTCATCATCACCTGCATCACTGGTATCAAAGTGGCCACAATCCCCTGTGAGTTCTTGAAGAAAACAAGAGTCAAGAGAGCAAATGGTGTTGCTGGTGTAGAATGGAAGGACTGGGTGATCCTCTATTTATATGTGAAAAATAATGATTTTTGTAAATTTTTTTGAATTTTTCAAAACTCAAACGGTCACAAAACAACACGGACCGTTCCCGACCTGTTTAACCCCTTAAACATGTGTGCCCCCGCGTGTGCCAGGCCCACGTGCAATGGCTACAACCGGCCCAAGCACGCTTGTTGGGCTATGCCGTGCCAAGCCGGCCGTACTACCATGCACCCGCTAGGCCATGCTCCACTCGCCCGAGCGTGCCGGGTTGGCTGTGCCTCCTGGTAGCCGCATGCCAAGGGGGTGTGCCGGGCTAGATCAGTCGTGCCTCTTGAGCCTTCGCGTGCCCGGGCCGTGTCGTGTTGGGCGTCCGTGCCTCTCCGGGTTAGGTCTTTTTCTTTAAATTAAAAATTACAATTTTTTGCATTAAAAATTACAATTTTTTAATGCTTAGCAGTCATTTCTTTAATATCTAGTCATAAACCTGTAGCATTATTTGTACCCTTACGTGGCAGTAAATATCATCAGAATAGGCGAGATATAAAAGGTTATACTATGAGACGTGAAGAGGACATAATGGCGAGGAAAGAAATGCAGCGGTAGCAGTGGATTCTTACGGCACTGAAATTGAGATGCTTCATGCCGTATGAGCTCCTGCTATTGAACGCTACGAGGTCAGGATTCGTGCATGCATCTCGGCGTCCACAGCCTACCCCACCACCGCACGATCGATCTGTACATCGGACGCAACGGAACGGCAACCAACCACCGAACAGACACGCCCTAGTGGGCAGTGGCACAGCACAACCCATGCGTCCAACTGCACGCGTGACCTTGGCGTTGCTGCTGATACGTGAGCCAACTCTTAATAAACCTCGAGAATGGGCTCTGTGTATCAGCAGCAGCGACGTCTCAGAGGATCTCTCCACACGTCCAAACCGTCATGGACACAAGGCATCCACTCCGGCTCCTGCCGTCCCATGCGCGCGCGCGTCCCTGGTATGGTTGTTCCATGCACGCGGACGCGGCGCGTGCACCGTGTGCAGCCTCGCCTCGCCTCCTACATGGCCCTCCCGCCGCGCGGAGCAGACCAGCGATGGAACGTATCGGCGGGTAGCTGCCCCAGCGAGGCAGCTCCGGGGCGAGCGCTAGTTGGCGGAGGCCAGGTGGACTTGGGCGCGGCAGACGGGGCAGCGCGAGGTGGCCTGGACCCAGGGCACGGCGCAGGACCAGTGGAAGCGGTGCGCGCAGGGCAGGTGCACCAGCACGTCCCCCGCGCGGAGCTCCTCCAGGCACACCGCGCACCCCTCTGCCTCCGCGGGCGCCGCCCTCCGCCCCAGCCAGCTCCAGCTGAACCGACGCCGCGCCGCGCCACCTCCGTTCTTCGAGAACACCTCCCGCTGCAGCGCGCACAAGATCGTCGTGGCAGTAGCCGAGTTGTTGCTGTCGCCGTCGGTGCCGCTGCTCGTGGCGTGTGGTTTCGTCGTCGGGGGCCGCACGGTGCCCATGCTCTGATGCCTGCAGCACAGCAAGTTGCAGCTATCACCGTTACTGTGACTTTTAATAATCGAGCTGGATTTTATTTAGCAGGAACGAATCGATGCAGCTACTGTGACTTTTTAATAATTGAGCATCTCGCAGATTTCGTGAGCGGAAAAGAAAAAGAGAAGGAAAATCGAACGATTATGACACTGATTTGGATCGAGCTTATGGCAGACTTGTTCCCGCACATGTAGATGATGGATCAGAGTACTGAAATCCCTGCTCTGAAAACATAAAATGGAAACTGTGCATATCACAGTACACGAGTCATGACCAGACATGACACTAGATTCATGTACATAAGTATCTTGGCAGTTTACTGCAAAAAGGAACTACTCATGATTGGAATTTATCAATCGATCTTATTTCGTAGATTGGACATTATCTAAAAGACTATGAAACCATCATTACTAGTCAAACACATGTTAAACCAAACAGTGGCCTCTGAATTCTGAAGCTTTCTAGAATTGGAAGTGATGAAGAACCAACCGTACAGACCGGCAAGCACAAGAACGTAACCCACCTCTTGACTACAGAGCCTCTCTGGCTCCTCAGCTTCTGATCCAGCCTCTCCTTCGCCTCCCGGGCGTTGCTGTCCAGCGTCCACGCGCGCGCCATCTCCTTGCTCCTCTCCTTCAAATCAACTCACGGCAAACTAATCAGGACGCCGCACATGAACAGCATTAACATTGATCAGCATGGACGCGAGATCGATATCTGAACCAAATGAGCTAGTAGCCTCCAAGTACGTACGTACCTTGGGACCTGACGAGCCAAGGTGGGCATGGTCATGCCCGCCGGCGTACAGGCAGAAGGACGGCCGCCGAGTCCCGCACGGCGCCTCTGCCGCGCCGGACGACCCGCCCTGCCGCAGGCGCCGCCGCCGCGCGCACTCCACGCCGGGGAGCATCCCGGCTATGATGACCATCCGCCCTCTACACGATTGTACGTGACAGCAGAGACGACAACAACGCACCACCTGCAGCCTGCCTAGCAGCTTATCTACCACCTAGCCTGCGTTGAGAGTTGCACGCGCTGCTTGACACTGCAGTACAGGATTCAGAAGAAGGCGCTACCGCTACCAGTGATTGGTGTACGTGGAAACCTTCCATCTGGAGCAGGAAGAGGAGGAGGAGGAGGAGGATGAACCCATCCATCTCCTACCAATCATCACTCTCATCTCGTTTGGATGGGAGCAGCAGCTTTGTATCTATAGAGAGGAAGAGAGGTCATGCTAATGCCATGCCAAATGTCAATCGCCCAACTACCACTACAAAAGAGTAGGGACGACGGACGGGGTTGTATTTATGCGATATTGCCATCCCTGTGGTGTGGTCGCGGCTGACAAGAATTTCTAGCAAAATCTATTTGCACGCTTAACACAACAATTTTATCGGCTGCCGTATGTATCCACAGGAGAGATTTATTATTTGGTTGGCTGCCACACTTTGCCTGAGGTAAATGTGACAAATTAATAGAATATTCCCGTGCAAATTTAGCTAACTTTTCTTTTCGCGATGAGCCAACCTAGACATTGTCGATATTGTACTTGATAAGCGGATTGTTATGTCACGCTTCTGCTATTGTGAGGCTGACGAGTATTCTGAGACGAAATTTGAGCCGAAGTGATTCTGATGTCACTTCACTAAACATCTAATAATATATATAAATCTATATGATCTATATGAACATATTGCTAGTAAAAAAATTCTTCAACTTATGGCAGTGCACTACTGAAGCTACATGGCCCTGCAAGTACTGATTTCTTTTTCTTGACGTGCTATATAATCCTCATAGTATAGCTTACTTTTCTGTGCTGGTAAACCAAATCTGTCAGTGCAGATTTTCCTAAAGACAGTCAGAAATCACCATAAAGCGACTTAAGTTGAAGCTAACAAGCGCACAGGATAATCTCAATTAGGGCTGCAGGGGGAGGGGGGCATCAAATCGGGGCGAGATTCCATGCACCCTACAGTCAACTGGACCCCATCTCGCCGCTCCCGATCCTTCCTCGTATTCCTCCTGCGATCCTGCCTCACGATTCATGCTCGTCGCCGGCCGCCAGATCGATCAAGCTCGCCGCCCCCACGCCGCGGATCTTGCCTCCTGCACCCCTCGCCACGCGGGTCACGGGGAAAGCGAAGGGGCATGGGGTCACGTTCAGGGTCGCCCCTGATCCCTTGCAGCCCTAATCTCAATCCATATCCTCATTTCAAATGAAGGTACAATCACCTGCAATCGCATTTCGCCGACTAACAAGTACACTAGATAGTCTCAATCCAAATCCTCATCTCAAATCAAAGGTACAATCACCGTAACCAAACGAAATAACAGCCAATCCAGTAACAAGCAGCACCCCCCACCAAAAAACAATGTTGAATCTGGTTTACTGGTCTATCGGTGAATCCCGTTAAACAAAATTTATCATATTACTAGTATTGTATTTGAATTTTATTTAAATTTTATCTAATATATTTAAAATATCTGATAAATTATATTCACCGGTGACATTCGATAAATTTTATTTTCCGATAAAAAATGCTCACACGTATTTTTCCACCACCACAACCACATCTTCCACCCACGTACTGCAATCGCACTTCGCTGATGAATTAATGTGCATGAAAATAACAGCACACGCATTGACTTACGCCAAGAAGCAACCTCGTGTGAGAGAAGAAAAACATTTGGATCGTCCTCCACATCGTCCTGCGGATCCCACCGGGGTTCCTGTCTTGAGAGCTTTCCAATTGGGCACCCATGGCGGACAGGGACAGGGGCCGCCCACTTATTCTCGATTTGGAGCATCCGGGCAGCCATTTTCAACATTATTTGTGGCGCCCACGCACTGAGCGGCCTAGCTACAGTCGTTGTTATCGGCAGCTGTGATGAAAGCGATGACAACGCAACCAAAAACAATGAATTCACACTATTTTTCCTTGCAAAAAATAAACAACAAAAAATATTGTAACAACCCAAATTCCTAAAATCAAGAAGATAAAAACTTTTTCAACATAAATTAATTTTTTGCAAAATTAAATAAATCCCTATGTGTGTATGTGTGCTTTATATATATATTGCTTGTTTGATTGCTTATCTATGTGAGCCAATATAGTATATAGGTGGTATATACGTTGTATTTATAAATATACATGTGTGTGTGTGAGAGAGAGAATATAAAAGATAAAATATAAAATTGAAGCCCACTTCTCTTTTCTCTCCTTTTCTCTGTTCTGATCCGACTCAGTCCAGCTCATCTCCTTTGTTCGGCCCACCCGATCACCCCTACCTCCAGCCTTTCTCCCTCTCTCCTTCGCTCTCACGCCGCTGAGCTATGTCGTTGAGGAAACCCGAGCCTGCCACGGGCCGAGGAGCAAGTCCGACGTGCTTATGGTGGAGGAAGTCATCTAGAAGCTCGCCAAGCTGCGGATAAGCAAGAATCCCGGCCAAGGACGTCTTATCTCTATGCGGATTGGAGTTCAAATCGGAGTCCGAGCTGATGCCACTACCGTTCAAATCGAAGCTAAGTCACCTGCGAACTCAATCTCCTCTCGGTATAAATAGCTCCCTAGACCCTCCCCTAGAACATCCCAAAGCAATCCCTCGATCTAGAGCCACGAGTCGTCGAGAGCAGCTCATTTGCCGCACCGGTGAAGAGAGTTGCCGCCGTCGATCTCAACCGCCGACGCCCAAAAGCCGCCGCTAAGGAGTTCTCAAGCATCGCAGGAGAGCGAAGGAGCTTCCCGAGGCAATATCGATCGCCAAACGTCACCGAGAGCCGAGTTCCAACAAGCTCCAAAGCTTTGAGTCGCCTCTCGATGTCGCTAGCCTTGTTGGAGCAACGCCGACGTCAACACGTGCCCTAGGTAAGATCCCCGCGCTTCCCTGATCATTTTCCACTGCTCGCCATCGAGTTTGGGTCACCGAAGCGTCGTTCCAGCAAGGATCCGGCTGAGCGCCACCGCAGAAGCCGCTGCCGTCGCCGCCTTTGTTCAACCAGAGATAAGAGTCATTGCTTGAGAGCCGTCCGATCCGAAGACAACAACCCAGATTTGAAGACCCTTATATCCCTTTGTGAACCAATCTGAGCATGACATGTGGCATCCATAAACCTAGCCAGCAGCTTTTACCGTGTCAGCGAGCCACGTTAGCTGCCCAATCACCTTTTGTTTTTCTTCTTTTAATTGTTTTAATTGTGTGCTGATGTCATCATGGTTAAACACTGCGCAATAAATAGATTGTTAGTATAAAAGTAATTCTAGAAAATAATAATAATAAGGATAATTATTTTTGATAATATTTAATAATGTTATATAGTTTTATCTTATTCTCTTTAATAGTTTTATGTAGTTTTATAATTCAAATAAATGCTAGAAAATTCTTAAAAATCCCAAAAAATTATAGGTGGCTTTGAAAAAATTCTAGAAAATTTGTAGCAACATAATTTCATCTATAGATAATCTTTTTATTCATGTTTTAATCTTTAGAATTATAACTTGTTAATTGTAGCTTCGTTCTGGACCGTTCTTTCGTCGAATTATCCGAAATAAAAATCTTGTGAATGATGATATTTGTTGTGTGATGTTTGGTTCTTTTTGGATCTTGGTGTTTATATATTGTTGTTTTTTCACGTATGTTGCAAGTAGGCGCCAACATTCAGGAGGAGATATAAGGTCTGTAGTATCAGTATTTTGAAGATCTAATTGAGTTGAGTGAAGGCAAGTTGTGCTATTGATCATTTTTATCCTAGTTTTAAAAATATTTTGTTTTATAAATATTCGTACTAATAATTTATTAGGAATCTCAAGAGTTAGATTTTACCTTAATTTTCCACTTATCATCCTTATCGCTATACTATCGTTTTGGGTTATGGATGTGTAGATGATGCTTAGCCTTACTTTGATATGTTAATCATGATAATTGTTCCACAAACTTGATAATGGTTCTATGCAATAATGATAAAATATGATGAAATAATTTTTGTAGTAACATGATATATGGATTTGAGTAGGTGGTACGTTGAGATGTATGGTTGGGAAAGTGATAGTCTTGCTCAAATCTAAAAACCGGTTTATGGGGTGATCTTTCTATTTTTACAGTACAACCACAAGCCTGGTATGGAATGAGCCTAGCTAAGTAATTTGCTTACTCTCAGCACAGTGTAGACCAGACAGAAGAGCGATGAATGGACGATGTTATGGGATCCGAAAGGTGCAACAGGGGGCGTCCGTTATTGATGTGGAATCATGCGGCAGTGAAATCTTAGCGGATAGACATGTGCTTAGAGGGTTCATTGTAAAAGCTTTGTAGTGGATTCATAGTGCACATCTTGGTAGTGTGTAAGAGTTCTCTGTCAATCAACGGATACTCGGTAAAACGAGATAAAATGTCTCGTGGATAAAGTACAATATCTGCAGAGTTAAAATTGAATATCAGCCATGCTCATGATCATGAGCAGCACTAAAAACCTATCATGATTATATCTGGATGTTTTGGTTAATCGGGTCAACTTTGATGGTGAGAATTATAGTTGATGATTGTCGATCATAATGGTGGGAACTATGATTAAGGGTTCAATCTTAGTGGATGGAATTTTGGTTGAGGTGTTGGTTGGTTAGTTAAGTCAAGATAGATAGAATCTTAAGGTGATTTATTATTTACTTAATTATCATTGTTTTTCAAATATTTTTACTTAAATGATAATTTACGCAAAGGAGCCATTTAGCTATATTATTGTTAAAGCCTTCATATACATACTATTTCTTTTACAATTTACTGAGTACGACAAGTGCTCCTCTTGTTATCACTAAACACTTAGTTAGAGAAGATAGAATACGCTGAAGGTGGATCGTTTTATGATATTTCTACGTCGACGATGAATGTTGAAGAGTCGTAAAGTATTAGAATCTTTGTAGTTCATATTCGGCACCTTGAGGTGCCGAATATGGTGAACTGTACCATATTCAGCACCTGAGGTACTGAATACGACCAGCCCTCCATCAACTCCCGATGCCATGAACAGTACTCGCGTTGATTAAATTTCGTTTCCAATCTCCTTCAAAACGGTGGTCTTCTGTTACTCAATTTTTTTTAAAAGTTTTTGTTTGTATTCCACAATCCATGTGCAACCCATTTTAATTAGATTCACCCAAAAATACTTTGTATATTTTAAACTAAAATTCATCGAAAAAGGCTACTTTTATAACTTCTAATAATTGTTAGTGCCTCAAATAAATTCCCAAAAATTTGGAAAAAATCACTAATATTCTTATTATGTCATGGACTAATTTCTAAAATTATTTTTTTGTAATTTTCCATTTATATGATGAAAAAATGATTTCCTTTATAATGCTCCATTTATATGTATTTTTATCATTTTATGTGATATTCTTCTTTTAATTCAATTTGAATTCAAACAAAATTCAACATTTCTGAAGAAAGGTGGGTGAGCTGGCGTGTCTCTTGAACGGTGCAAGCGGTAGTTGCTTGAAGAAGAGAATGGTAACAAGGACGAGGAGGAGACGTGCAAAGAGGTTATGAACTTGAAGTGTCTCCGTAAATATGGCTATAGAGGTGGTGCTTATGGTTGTGACCACTACTCATCTGATGTTTGCCTAAGCGGCTAAGCAATACAGTCGCGATATTTCTATAGACTATGTAAGGAGGAAGAGTTGTTTGTTTTGACTATTTTCAATGTCATTTTAGACGTATGTTTATGTAGTCAAATATTTAAAACTTACTATATATTGTTATATTTATAAATATTCAGATGGAAACACAACAATTTATGCATAGATGCACCATTAAATTTACTTTTGTAATTGATATGATTATATTTTTATAAATATATTATACTAAAAATAGCAGTTAATTTGTATTTGGAAAATAATGTTACTGTTTAAAGTATAATATAATCATACTTTAAGCAATTATTGCTTGCACCGTTAAAGAGACGCGCCATCTCGCCCACCGTTCTTCAGAAATGTAGTTACAAGGTTAGCATGTCAACGGGATAAAAATAATGAGATATTTGATTTTTTTAAATTCAAATTGAATTAAAAGAAGAATATCACATGAAATGATAAAAATGCATATAAATGTAGTATTACAAAGGAACTCACTTTTCATCATATAACCTATGGCTAGAAATAGTTTTAGAAATTATTCCATCATATGAGAAGAATATTAGTGAATTTTTCCAGATTTTTAGGAATTTATTTGAAGCACTAATAATAGTTAGAAGGTATAAAAATAGCTTTTTTGGAGAATTTTATTTTAAAATATACATAGGATTTTTTGGTGAATTCAATTAAAATGGGTTGCATATGGGTTATGGAACAGGTAAAAATAATTTAAAATTTTTAGAATAATAGAATACCACCGTTTTGAAAGAGAGTGGAAACAAAGTTTAACTACTGTTCATGGCAACAGGAGTTGATAGAGTGCTGGCTGTATTCGGCACCTAATATGACACTATTTATCATATTCAGTAAATGAGGTGTCGAATATAGATGCTAAATTTGTAAATACGATGACATATTATCTATTTCGACAAATACAGTAGAGTATATTGTCTACTTTTGGATTTTTGCCATTAAAACTCTAGCTTTGTTTAACCAATCACACATATTGCCTAAGCGTATTTATTTTGTAAACCACTGAAGAAAATAAAAGAAAGTAAAAAAACTATGCCATGCCTATGGAACCAGCTCCTCGGCACCAGTGAACATGTACGTGTTTAACGAGTTTCTGTATGTAACGTGTGTACTTAGGATACGCAGCGTGTGCGTCGGGAGTGGTTGTGTGTGGTGCGAGTGAATTATGTGGGTTCTGATTTGCACCCCTCCCAAAAAAATCCAAGGGGGAGAGAGAGAGTGAGGCCATGCGATCGCGATGTGAAAGAGAGAACACGTGTCTATTGGTCCCGTGCTCCTTTCAGTTTCGCCAATTCCATGTGTGATTGTGAGATATCATTTGCATATCTAGAGGAGACGGCGATAATGCGGTACATTGCCGTTCGTTATTTCAACTCCTTGTCAGATAAGAGCCGGGAAAATCCGGCTGCTCGTGAGAGATCTTGTTCGCTAGAGTACAAATTGCAGAGGACAAGGGTCTTTAGATGAGACAGAGAGGCTTCTACAGGTGATGATTTTATAATGAAGCAACTGTCTTGAGCCTGAATAAGATATGGTTCATGCTAGGTGTTCCAGATCCATAAGTGTGCCTTTGTCTGGTTAGACTTGGAATCCTGTGGAGTCAAGTGATCATACACAAGATAGAGAAATCCTGTGGAGAATGTGTAATTCCACTAGCTTGGATGTATAGGCAAATGCGCTATATTCGAAGCCAAGGATAGGAACATTCCCACAGTTGGATCCACGCCTAACAGAAGTCCAGCTACCTTCTTTTATTCACCTTTTTCTGAAGCAGATTATCTTTTGGTGTTCCATTTGGATTGGCAACTCGACTTGAATTTAGAATTTGCATCGCTCCAGATTCCAACTAAATTTCCAGCTTATCTAAGATGTTGTCATAAGAATTGTTCATTTCCTTTCAGTACACTGTCATTGAACTTAACATTGACCTTGAGGTGGGTGCAGTAACAACTTCACAGCAACTTCAGAAAGGCCAGTGAGTGTAGGCCACCAAAAGACATGTTGACACACATACGATGCTGGGTCAGGCTCAGGGTCAGGCTTAGTCAAGACTGTCATCGCATTGTAATTGATTTATCTAGATGGTGACACAATGTTGAAGCTGTTCCATTTGGGCTTGGATGCAGGCAGGCAAGAGTCGAAGATGCTCGCCATGTGCTTGTTCTGCTGCTGATATCTCAGGTTGCATTTTTTCTTCCTGCTTGGTGGAGCTTGAGACAAATTAAAGGACAGCAGAATTAACAAAACTGAATTATATGAAGAAGAAAAAACATGTAAAGAACCAAAGTAAGACCAAAGACTCCCAGTATCAAAACTAGGCGAAAAACTATGTAGGTGATGTAATGTATTCAGCTGTTCTATACTGTGGATCTGTACTTTGCATTGGGGTCATCCCTCTGTTCGTTAGTATGATACAGGAGAAACAATTAAAATGGGCATGGTAAGAATAGCGGAATAGTCTAGTGACTTACTTTGCATCCGTTTCCTTCAACTTATACAGGACCATGACATTCAGTTCTGCAAATCTGAAAAGGTGTGTGCAAATCTGAGAAGGAACAGAGCCAGCTCAGTTGGTTAAAGGTGTGAATGGACACAGACCACCTAAGTTTGAGTCATCTTGGACGCGAATTTGAGTGCCTGTTTTCAAAAAAATGGTTGTGTACATCATAGACGTCTCTTTGGTGCAAAGACTGAAAGTTGTAATTCCACTATCTAAAAAATCTGAAAAGGTTAACGATCAATTTATCAGACAAATTTGGTAAAAGACCAACCATGATAATATAAAGAGCAAATATGTATGCTCAAATTTAATCTTAAGATCCACCATCACTTTTTGCTAAAGATTAGTTCTCTTAGCCATCAAATAAATAGCAAGGTGCACATCTTTCTTGGGAATAAATAGATGACCTGAATGTCATTCATGTATGAATAATCAACTTCAAACCCTTATCGATATTCATCAAATATTTATCACATTGAGAGATGAGCAGGCTGCTCAGAGCTACCTACCCCAAGAAAGTGTTGAGCCCAGCCAGCCCAAGCTGTGTCAAGCCCACATTACTTTGAAACCTAAACCAGCATATCTTCATGAAAACTTGCATCCATTCCAGCCTATCAAAACAGCATTTCGCTGGCCTGACCCAATTAAATATACAAGAGACTCTAGGCAAGACAGCATACAAAATTTTATGGCCCAGCCCAACATTTGTTCAACTCTAACTGCGACAGGCACAAGGGTAGAAAGTTAGAAATTTATAATATACTGTCTCAAGCAACAGATAAATGCCATTACGAATCTTGGCATGGTCTCCAAATCCTGACTTTGACCACCAATTTCAATCTTCATGCAGATATATTGGTCAAATAACACTAGTTTTGACTGCACAAATTTTAGGACAACACTCACTTTTGACTGGAGGGAGTGCATCTGATTATTTACTGAACCAATTAATTCTTTGATAAATAGTTTATCATAGTTTCATCGTGGCCCCAGGTTTTATAAACTTCTGATTATGTGTTTCATGAGTTCTATCTTTGAACTTAGTAGGAAATAATGACAGAACACAAGTGATGCCCAACTAGTAAATTTTTTACTTGGCAGACTATAAGTGGATGCTAACTATAGCTAATAAATACCATTAAGTACAGCGTAACAAACTGCAACACAAGAAAAACTCCATATTTGATGACCAGTGATTATCTTTGTACTTGCACAAAATTCACTAGCTGAAAAATGCTTAAGTATCAAAGATAAGAGTAGAAGAATCCATATGAAATGAAATATAAGAACCAGAACAGAAGATCACACAAGAACTGTAACAAGGTAAGAATACATAAAGGAGCATATGACCAAATACAATCATATGGACAACAGAATTCAGTAAGTGGTGACAAAAGTATAAATAGAGATTAATATGACTTGAAATAACCAGTCGCTGATCAGGGTCCTCTAATATACTTGAACATTAAAATGTACACAAATTAATACTTCAAACCTTAGGCAAGATGTACACAAATTAATACTTCAAACCTTAGCCAAGATGTACACAAAGTAATGTGGCAGTTTCTTAGCAATAAATGGTGCAAACAAGCTTGAAAAAGTAAACTATCCATATCATTAAGCTAAAGTACAGCTTAGGAAGGTTGACCCCAAGTCTAGCAGCAATGTCTATAAACCAAAAAAAAACTACTCTACAAAACTGTGACAAAGGAAAAAGGCTATTTATAGCACAAACCGTGCATGAATCAGCAGGCGCGTGCCAAACAACACTACCAACAGTGGCATCAGTGGTGCCAAAAATCGTGTGCCTATACTCCCCGTTATACTTATGATGGGTCTTTAACATGGTACATGTATGCAAAACTCAAACATAGCTCACGATCACGCCGATCACCCCAACCACCCCATCCTTTGAAACCAGCCTGATACCCCTCTTGCCTCTGGATGATGTGGCCTGGCCACTCAGCTTTGATGTTAGGGACCTTGTCGGTGTCCTCTAATTCTACAGCTGCCTCACCATTATCCACACAGACATTGTTCGAACCTTGGCCTTGGTGCAGGCCACACTTGCCGAAATGCGCAGCACTTCTCCTAGGCTCTCTGAGACTGTAAATGGGAGCTCCAAATGATGGGTACACAGTTGCCCACATGGTTATATCCCAATTGTACTCATCAAATGCGCAAAACTGCTTCGCCTTGGCATGAATCTTCCTCCACACTGTCCTATTGAAGGCATAGCCAATGTTACCCATCTTCTCGGCAACCAAGCTCTCCAACCTTCACCTTTCTTCTTGACATCCGATGGCGCCAAATTGACAGCATAGCACTGAGGGCACTTCTTCGGCTTCAAATCCACAAGCAGCTGCGTGTTCCGATATGCATTGGGGAAGATGTAGTGGTCCTCCTCTATGAAGAGAATGTGCCCATCAAAGTCCCTGGTCTCCTCCAGCCCATCCCACACGGTGTTCATCATCCACCACCAGTGGTGCTTCGGAGACACGATTCTCGGAGAGCGGTGGTTGCCGTACTGGTCAGGGTCGCCCTGGCACCGCTTCTCCGACGCCTTGTCCTTGCCCTGGCAGTCCCCAGGGGTGACGCTGGGGAAGGCATCTGGGAAGAGGTGCGGCGAGTAGGGCGCGAAGACCTGCTTCACCTGGCAGAAGTTGATGCCTTGCACGATCCTGTCCATCTCCGGGAAGTGTCCGTCGTGGCCGACGATGAGCAGCGCCTCGCTGATGCCTTCGACGCGTGAGAGGCTGTCGACAACGAGGCGGAGGTAGCGCGGGCGATTGTGGACGTAGAGCACGATCTTGAGGTGACCGTTTGGCAGGCTCGGGAACCGGCCGGCGTTGCGGGGCGGCAGCGCGTTGCGCTGGGAGAGCGAGAGGGAGAGCGGACTCTGGCGCGGCAGCCGTGGGGTGAAGGCTGGGTCGAGCAGGATCTTGCGCTGCGCGACGGTGTGGTTGGCGCTGGCGGGCGAAGAGGAGCCGAGCCGGCGAGGCGCGGGAGCGGACGGCGGGCGCGGTGGTGATTGGAGGTGGTGGCGGTGGGCATGGCAGCGGCGCCTCCGAGATCCTAACCAGTGGCGGTGGTGGGTTACCCGGATCTTGCGTTGGTTGGCGGAGGCGGAGGAGTTTGTTGGATGCTGGCTACCGGAAGGAGGAGGCCGCGTCGAGAAAATTGACCACTATAAATTTTAGTTTTAATAAATTGTCACCATAAAATGAGTAATCTTGATTTATTGCTACTATAAACAATTTTGCCCATTATTCCATCCGTCACTAATCGTATTGTCGCCGCTGAGCTGTTGTGTCGCCGGACCCCGATGGTTGTGCATCAGCTCCCCACCCCTCCATCCACCATGCGGGAGCACACAGAGCTAGCGAAGGTGGAATCATGGACAAAATTATCCACAGTTGCAATAATCGAGGTGGCTCATCTTTAAAATGATAAATTGTTGAAACCAAATTTTATAGTGGCAAATTGTAAAAACCTAAACATCAAATTGTCAATTTTCTCGGCCGCGTCCGCGGTCGCGATTAGGCGGAAGCTGGGAGAAGTAAAGACTTTTTTCTTGGTTTGCTTAATCGTACGGGTACTTTGGGACGTACGCGACAGATCCGTTTTTTTCCCGGGGCCGCCGGTCGCCCCCCGCCGCCGCCGCCGAACAGCCTAGTGCGGCGTTCGTGCTCGTGGCGTGGAGCTAGCCGGTGGCGATGGCAATGCGCGTGGCGTGGTCCGTGTACGGATCGCCGGATGGTTTCTCAGAGTTTTCTGTTTGGGGTTGTGAACGTGACGCCGGATCTGCTTTAAGCCCTCAACGTGGTAGCTTGCCTTTTGATCATGGTGCCATCGCGCCATCAGAGTTTGTTGACGTTTGACAATGCTTGCGACGGCTCTGAATCAAAGTGCCCGAGAGCAACCGATCATGCGGATGTGAATTATACCAGACATAAGTGTATTGGTTAAAATCCAAAGTTAGACAATATATGCGATTGTATTTATTGAAATAGATAATATATCGTTGTATTTATAATTTTAGCATCCGTATTCGGTGTATTATTTACCGAAAACTAACTTTTGGTACACCGTACGTCAAAAAATTGGGACCCGGCCATATTTCAGCATATGAGGTGCATAATATACCACTGTAGTCCATTTTCGACACCTCATATCCCAAAAATTAGATATATTCAGCATGCGAGGCACTGAATATGACACTGTAACTCATATTTGGCACATTATATACCAAAAATCGGATATATTAGACACATGAGATACCGAATATGCCGAATATGGCATATACCGACACATGGGGTTCCTGGTATAAAATGACGGCATCAAAGTGCCCGCCGCCTGCACAAATCGTATTCGACACACGAGGTGTCGAATACGACACTGTAGCCCATATTCGGCACCTCATGTGTCGAATATGTCTGTGTTCATATTTTTTTCGACGTACGGTATATCGAAAGTCAGTTTTTGATCAATAAGGTACCGAATACGGATGCTAAAATTGTAAATACGACGATATATTATCTATTTTGGGTAAATATGCTCAAGTGTATTTGATGGCTTATATGTACTACTTCAATATGGTCCGATAGATATAAAATTATGCTCGTAATTTGACCAAATAGATATAAATGTATATCCATAGTTTGTCCTGACAGATGTAGACTTCTGCATCTACTTATACAGACAAACTTATTTGTCAATGTCATAAAATCATTTTCATACGATTAACCAATTACAACCTCAACTCATACATGCTCTCATATGACATTATATTCGATCAACTAAAAAAACTCAGTTTAACATGTACAGACAGATACAACTAACGAAATATTCTTATTTTCAACTAATATAATTTCACTCAGCTTACTTTGACTTAGCCTGTATATATACAATCCAAGCGCGTAAGACTCATATGGAGAGTGGTGTGCTTATTATTATTGAAATAGTAATAGAAAATCTAGAAAAAAAATTGGCATCCGGCTCTTTAAAGATTTTCAACACAAATAATTACTTGTGTAATGAGAAAAAAAAGATAAACTTGTGTAACGGGTGTAGAAATCTAGATATATAATTTTCCAAAAGTCAAAACAGTGCATATATATATATATATTCAAAAGTCAAAACAGTGCATCTAGATTTATTTCCCCAAAACCCGCCGGGCCCAAATTCCGCACCCGGCATTGGCAAGCCCCCCGCCAAAATCCTCCCCGTTCCTTCCCAGCAACGCAGCACATCACGCCGTATAAACACCACCGCCCGGCCCCGTTCCCGGCCCCGACCCCCTTGCCATTTCGCCCCCACCCGCCCCCAGATCTGCTCCGCCGCCACCGACACCGACACCCCCACTCCTCCCCCGCCTCCGGCGAGCTCCTCGCCGGAGCTCCGCCACCACTAGCGCCCCACCGCCGCCCAGATCCACCTATAAGTTGAAGCCCCCGATCCAGATCCAACCATGGCCCGCCTCGGCGCGCTCCTCTTCGTCGCCGTCGTCGTCGCGGCAGCCGCGCTCCTCTCCGCGCCGGGCGCCCGCGGGTTCTACCTCCCGGGGAGCTACCCGCACAAGTACAACCCCGGCGAGTCCCTCAACGTGAAGGTGAACTCCCTCACCTCTATCGACACCGAGATGCCCTTCAGCTACTACAGCCTCCCCTTCTGCACCCCGCCCGACGGCGTCAAGGACAGCGCCGAGAACCTCGGCGAGCTCCTCATGGGCGACCGCATCGAGAACTCGCCCTACCGCTTCAGGATGTACACCAACGAGTCCGACCTCTTCCTCTGCCGCTCCGCGCCGCTGGCCCCCGACACCTTCGCGCTCCTCAAGAAGCGCATCGACGAGATGTACCAGGTCAACCTCATCCTCGACAACCTCCCCGCCATCCGCTACACCAAGAAGGACGACTACTTCCTGCGCTGGACCGGCTACCCCGTCGGGATCCGCGTCGGCGTCGACTACTACGTCTTCAACCACCTCCAGTTCACCGTCCTCGTGCACAAGTACGAGGAGGCCAATGTGGCGCGCGTCATGGGCGCCGCCGACGCCACCGACGTCGTACCGGCCGGGGGCAAGGACGCCGGCGCCGGGTCCTCTGGCTGGATGGTTGTTGGGTTTGAGGTCGTGCCGTGCAGCGTCAAGCACAACCCGGAGGATGTCAAATCGCTCAAGATGTACGACCGGTACCCCAGCAAGATCAAGTGCGACCCGACCACCGTGTCGATGAGCATCAAGGAGAACGAGCCCATCGTCTACACGTATGAGGTGTCGTTCGTGGAGAGCGACATCAAGTGGCCGTCGAGGTGGGACGCCTATCTGAAGATGGAGGGGGCCAAGGTGCACTGGTTCTCCATCCTCAACTCCCTGATGGTGATTGCTTTCCTCGCTGGTATTGTGTTTGTCATACTGTTGAGGACTGTGAGGCGTGATCTGACCAAGTATGAGGAGCTTGATAGCGAGGCGCAGGCGCAGATGAACGAGGAGCTGTCTGGGTGGAAGCTTGTCGTCAGTGATGTCTTCCGTGCGCCAAGCAACCCAATGCTGCTCTGTGTCATGGTTGGGGACGGTGTTCAGATCCTTGGGATGGCGGTCGTGACCATTCTGTTTGCTGCACTTGGATTCATGTCCCCAGCCTCCCGTGGCACTCTGATCACAGGCATGCTGTTCATATATATGATCCTTGGAATTCTGGCAGGATATGTTGGCGTTCGTGTATGGAAGACAATCAAGTGTGGGGATCACTCCGGGTGGGCTGGTGTTTCGTGGAGGGTGGCTTGCTTCTTCCCTGGCATCGCATTCTTGATCCTTACCACACTGAACTTCCTGTTGTGGGGAAGCCAGAGCACCGGTGCCATCCCCTTCTCATTGTTTGTTGTGCTGCTTCTGCTCTGGTTCTGCATCTCTGTGCCGCTTACACTTGTTGGTGGATTCCTTGGTGCCAAGGCACGGCACATTGAGTACCCTGTCCGCACAAACCAGATCCCTCGTGAAATCCCTCCTCAGAAGTACCCATCCTGGTTGTTAGTTCTTGGTGCCGGCACACTGCCCTTTGGCACCCTATTCATCGAGCTCTTCTTCATCATGTCAAGCATATGGATGGGGCGTGTGTACTATGTTTTTGGATTCCTCTTGGTCGTCTTGCTGCTTCTGGTTATTGTCTGCGCTGAGGTTTCCCTGGTTCTGACTTACATGCACCTCTGTGTTGAGGATTGGAAGTGGTGGTGGAAATCATTCTTCTCATCTGGATCGGTGGCCATCTACATATTCTTGTACTCAATCAACTATCTCGTTTTTGACCTCAAAAGCCTGAGTGGACCAGTGTCCGCGACCCTCTACATCGGCTACTCGCTCTTCATGGTGATTGCTATTATGCTGGCAACCGGCACAGTTGGATTCATTTCTTCATTCTGCTTTGTACACTATCTTTTCTCATCGGTGAAAGCAGATTAAGTTTCTTCCTGCTGAGGAGTCAATCGCTCAATTGTGAGGTGAGCATATTGGACACTGAAAAGTTTGTAGTCATAGTTCATGTTATCTTTGGTATACAAAGCCTGAATAACTATTGTAAGGGCTACCAGGGCTCATCAATGGGTTTTATGAAGAGGTGTTAGCAGCTTTTATGATGTAATAGAATGAATTGTTTTATCCACATGTTGTGTTATATTTTAGTTGCTTAGTCTGCCATTACCATATCGAGATGTAAGCTTAGTATCGTATCTGTTTCAGTTATGCTTAGTGACATTTCCCCGAAATGTTAGATCTAGTTATGTCCATCTGCTGATAGATCGTTGCTGTTCTTCATAGTTGCTACGAATTATGATGATACGATATTGCTATTGTTTCTTTGTTCCACAACTTTTGTTTATTTTGCATAAGTTTATTTATATCTGCTTATTTTCTCACCATGAATATGTATGTGCTGACTGAAGTGTCACTGCCTTTATTTTGAGCATTTGACAGCATGTAGTCTTAAGATGGTTTCCTCCACATTGTTAATCACCTTCCATGTGACTTGATGCTATGTACAACAAGATTGTCCAACAATATCAGAGCTAGCACAATAGGTAAGTTTTGTGACCAAGTAGCCTGGTTGCCCTGTTCATTCCTACAATCATAACTGTGAAGTAGCATCTGTGTTATTACTTCATAATCATTCCAAACAACACTTCCATAATGTTTTCCTCTACGCATAACCATCGGTAATAAACTGTTTCATAGAGAACCATTTAGTAAATGGTAGCACCCTCAGATTCAAACCACCCCACTCTTCTTCAATTTTGGAGCCTTAACGGTGTCTGCTGTTGTATCATGCTCCAACCTTGTAGCATGTTGCTCATGATCATTGCGGATCTACTCCTACCATTATCTACTTTGTTTTGTATTGTTAAAGAATGGATTAGTCGTGGTCCATTGTTGTCGATTTTGCATCGTCTTGCTAATGGAACATGGAACACAGAGAATTGACACGTCTGGCTGTTTCCTTGGCCTCCCATGTGTTAGATTTCTACAATCCAAAATGTGGAATGAACCACACACCCACCCTTTGGTATATTATGCAGTGTGGTCTCCTGCCACGGCAACTTGTTTGTAAAGATTAGAACATTAAGGGTTGATAAGTTCATAACTCAGTACTCTGGTTAGTTCTTCACGTTTTGCATCAGCTGCTTAGACGAGCACTGTTGTCCAATACTATCTTGAATCGATACTAATGATTCTTTAGCAGTTCATGCTGTCTGTATTGTACGAGACATTTGCAAATTACATCCCTGACGATTCTTCAGCGGTTCATGTCATTAAAACTTTGTAGAGTTCTGTGATTCCTCAGTGCTACCAGCAAACGAACTGTTGTCGTTTCGATGATGAAATTTCCAAAGTTTCTTGCTCCAGCACCAATTCAGGGCGCCGACTCATCCTAATAAGAGGTCGGCTGCTCAACAAGATGGTTAGGTTTCTGATGGCTTTTGTCCCACCCCCATCGAACCACCAACTCAGGGCACCGATTTGTGACTGCCAAGCAACCACCGAGCCAATCGCGTCCGGTGCACGAATGAATTCTCGCGCGTGGGCGGCTCGGCCCTGGACTGGAGGTCGGCAACCGCTGCTGCCGAAAGAGGACGGAAGGGCCGATGGCGAAGTCAACTTGAGAGAATGCCAAGGCTTCTACCGTTCGACTACTCCAAAGAAGGTCGACCACTCCAAAGGAGGAGGTTCGACAGGCACGCAACAGGTTGGGCAGATGCATTAACCGTCAACGGAACGGGATGGATGTTCACTGCTCGAAGGAACCACTAATGCCAGAGATTCTAAAAGCACGCAATGCTCTCTTTACTCGACTCAAACAGTAATCCAAAACAGAAGAAAACTCTCTTTGCAGGTGACCCAAAACTAAAAAAAAACTTCCATCTAGCTAAATTAAGAAAAAAATAAAATAGCTAAGAAAAAATAAACTAAATAGTGATCTAAAACTAATATGTACCTATTTGTAGAGGTGGATAAAAAGCTTGAAGCTCGCGAGTACTCAGCTCGGCTGAATCATTGTATTTTATAACTAACCGAGTCAACGTTTTAGCTTGTCAAGCTCGTGAGGTCTGATTATGCTATGTCATATTGTTAGACTCCATGAACAGACTGTATCATGTGTCATATTATTGTGAGCAATTGCACATTTGTTTTTTTATCGTTATGCTGATATTTGTCTGTTCAATTGTTGTCGGTGCAGTTCCTACTACGTAGCAGATCAGGGAGCACAAATAATGTTAGTGCAGTATACGACATCACAGCATATCACGTTGCTGTCCGGCTCGCGGCCGTGTTGATGACCACCAGCGACAGCGGCAACTATTTCTGGCTCACGAGCTGACCGAGCCGAGCTCATTAGCATAATAAGCTGACCAAGCCGAGCTGGCTGGTTATCCACCCCTACCCATTTGCAATAGACAAGAGAAAGAGCTGCCCTCCTTTCGTAAACACAATGCTTAGAACAAGCCAAGGATCGAGAAGTTGAATCGATCCGAAGCGTCTGAAGATGAACAAACGGTACTCAGAGAAGAATTTATATCTAAATTTATCACTGATATACAACAGCTAAACTGACAGATACGAATTTGATAGACATATCTTACATAAGCCCTTCACCTGACCGCTACATCACATAACTTGGCTCATAGCTCCCTAAAACCAAAAAACACACGAATCGCACCCATACCGAACCTTCAATTATTCCAACGATCACCGAACCTGAATCATACTCAGGTTGTCTACTACCAGATTACCTCCTAAACCAACCATTTAATCCCCACACTAACTTAGTCCAACTCCTGAACCAAACACCACCAAAGACCGACTAACCAAGCCCTTAATCCACCATTTTTACTCATAATTAATCTACTTTATGACGCAGCAGCGTCACAGAAGCGAACCGAACAGCATGCGACTTGCGAACCTAACCACCACCAAATCCAACCACCGGTTGCTCGTTCCCCAACCCTTCCTCTGAAAAAATACGGGAAGAGGTTGACCGGGCGAGTTACCGGGAGATCTGATCCGGAGAAGCTTTCGATCGGATCCAACCGCCCATCAGATGCTAACCATCCGTCAATCCATCCTTGCATCCATCAGTCAGTCGGGAACCACCTGAGACGAGGGAGACGAGAAGAGACGAAGCAGAAGGGTGACTTGGGGAGCGGACGCTGGTCCGGCGATGGCCTGTGGGGGCCGTCAGGCGAGCTCGCCGATGCGGAGGAGGCACCGCAGGCCGCGGGTGGCCTCGGTCTCCGCGCGCCGGATGAACGCCGGGAAGGGGAGGGAGCTCGGCTCGGGTGCAGTGGCAGAGAAAGCCGGGCCCGCGTAGCCGGCCGCATCGGCGGCGGCCAGGATCTTCGTCGGAACCACGGCGGGCTCCTGCGGCCCGATCCGGCTAGCGGCGCAGAGGACGCGCTGGTCAACCGCCGCGGATTGCGCCACGGGCGCTGCTAGGACTGGCGCCCGCGCCGGCGCTGGGGCGGGAGCAGGCGGCTCCTCGCCGCGCTTGAGGATCCGAACCTCCTCCATAACAAGCCGCTGCTTCGGCTTCTCTTTCGGCGGGGACGGCTGCTTCCCAGCGGCCGGCCTCGCAGGCGGCGAGCGGCGGCTCGGAGCCGCAGCCTTAACGGGAGGTGACGCCACCGCCGCTTGCTTGGGAGCCGGTGAGGCTACCGCCGCGGCCCTGGGGGGCAGCGACGACGCGCCCGCCGGCTTCGGGCTGCGCCGGCGGCGAGGCTTCGTCGGGGACGGGGTGAACGCGTCCAGATGCATCCGGTTGTTCAGCGCGTCATGGGATCTGTGCACCGCTGTGGCCATGGCCGATTCGAGGCGAAGACTTCGAAGGGGAAGAAGAGAAGGCAAGGCGGTGAGGTGTGGTTACCACCGCGAGGCTAACCCTAACCAGAGAGGAGAAGATATTGAAAAGGGGAGTGGGGAGGGGAGATTTATGAGAGGAGATGAGGGGGCGGCTTATATAGACCGGAGACGGATGCGTGGGTGGCCAGAATTCCATTTAAAAAATCGATTTTTTTTCGTGGCTCGGTCGGGGGGGGGGGGGGGGGGGGAGGGGGCCAGGGGGGTCTTTTACTCTTTTATTCTCCGTGGCCGCCGCGCGCGCCGTCGGATGCATGTACGGGCGGCTGCGGATGCGGTGTCGTCTGCGCGGTGGGCCGGGGGCTGCACCGCCAGCCTTTGTTGAGTGGGGCCCACACGCGGTTCGGCTGGGGTCGTGACTCATGGTTGCCGACATGGGCGGCTTGATTATTGGTAAGGTTAGGCCAGAGCCCTCGATGTTGTCTCAATTTTCATGCCGTGCCATCGTGTGCCGTGGCCAGGTTGTCGTTATGCTCGTACTACTATCAATCTATTTTATTTTTGGGATTAGAGGTGACGTACACTTAAGTACTCATATACTTACTTATATACTACAAATAATAGTACCAAAAGCACTTAGTGGATGTAGATCGTCAACACTAAAATTTAAATATTAGTAAATAGAATTGTACCTTTACGTTTTTACCACCACAACCAGAGGTAGTTCGCATACTACTATCAACCTTATTGTAATTTAAACCACGAATTGCAGCAGTGTGTGCTACACAGAACTTGTGCTATTAACTTCTTGTTCTTCGGTTATTTCCATCGAACAAGCTCTTTGTGGCATTGGGCCAGAAGTTTCCTTAGGCTCTGGCATAAAGAAGAGGAGAAAGCAACAAAGAAAAGAAAATAAACGAGAAAAAGAGAGAGAGAAAAGAGGGTTTTTTAGCTTAACTCTAAATACAAACTGTAGTATCTGAATTTACACGAAGCATCTGACTCTATAAATAACAAACACATCGTACTCTCTTCATATTCTACCAATGCTTGAGGCTGTTTGAAAAAAAATTCTAATTACAAACTACCAGACTCGCAGCCATCACGCTACAAGCGCTTTCGCGAAAAGAGGGGTATTTGTGGCCGTGTGAGCCGCGTAGGTGGAGGAGGTGGGCCAAGCAACAGCTGTGTTACCGTTCCACGGCCTGCAAGGCGGTTTCCCAGCAAGAGCCCAGGGCCCAGCCGGCCTGTCCTCGTTTATTTATCCCATCTACCATTATTAATCCTCCAATAATCAGCTGCTCCATTTATTGATGCTCGGCATCTCAAGTGTAGTTGACGTAAAATAACAAAAATATTAATCACCTTTGCCGTGTGGGATGCTGCGATGAACAATATCTTAAGAGGAGTGAATTAGTATATTTAGAAACTAATATTTTTAAAAACTTTATACGATAAATTTATCATAATATGTATCTAAATATGCTCTAATTTTATCTAATGTATTCACTTTACTGCTGAATATTAAAGAGGATTGCAAACTACTCTAACAAGTTAAATTACAAATATGTAAATACAAAAACGTAAATAAAGTACAGAGACAAACTCGACATAAAAGATTTTTATCTTGTGGTAGCAATGTTACAAAAGTCACTCATAATCCACGTTGGAGCTCAAAAAATATATATTCCCGGTCGCCAAGATTTTTTTGGTCACAACTCTTGAAATACCAAATTAACAAGAAAAAGTCTCAAGCATGATAAACCATCGAGTCACCAAAACGAGATACCATCACTAACCTCTCTTTCGATCACTTATACATCGTCTTCATTTCGGAGCTTTAGTCACAAAGATAAGTGCATCCACGTCCCTACATAATTTTCTTGCCGCCGCTCCAAACCAAGTCAGAGAGTCAATAAGTTAACAGCGAGTCACCAAGGTACATCGTCTTCATTTCGGAGCTTTAGTCACAAAGATAAGTGCATCCACGTTCCTACATAATTTTCTTGCCGCCGCTCCAAACCAAGTCAGAGAATCAATAAGTTAACAACGAGTCACCAAGACTCTAAGGCACCGGCGTAACTCTCGGTACACAGTTGAATCACTCATTGATCCACTCTCTAGATTGTAGCACGTAGCAACACATCTCTCTATGCCTATAAGCACTAATCACTCTTTAATCATATGCTTAATCGTCTTGATTGAACACTTTAAGCACTTCTATGGTTTACCTTCCAAGTATATATGAGGTTATCTGGACTTTAGCCTCTTCAAATGATCGAGTGGGTGGGTATTTATAGTCTAAAACCCACCAAGTAGTCGTGCTCTAATAGCCCAACTTTACTATAAACACCAGATGATCCGGTGACAACAATAGTACAAGCATCGAACCATCTGGTGAGTACAACATCAGCAACTAGCCGTTAGAACCTCACTTAAATACATTCTGAACACTGGATTGTCCAATGTATCTTTCACTTTCATCATCGAACTATCCGATGTGTTATCTTGCGCCAAGTCGAGCCATCTTCTACACTGTTTAACTGTCTAGTGTGTAGATATTCTAATCACCAGACCTTCCTGTGTGTTGACCTTCATCTGTTTTGACATCTTCCTGGAAAACACAATTACTCCGGTGAGTACAAACTCTTCTGCACCGGATTATCCGGTGAGAACAATTTCTCTATGACTTCTCTAATTCAACCAAACTTTATCTTAGCTTCGATGACATCTTTATGTATTGCATCCGTAAGACTTACTAACATATACTCTTGATAAATATATTATGACTATATTATCATTAATCATAAAAATTACAATCATAGTATAATAAAACCACTTTTGTTACAGGTGCTACAATTTAGTATCATTTAGCAGCACCTTAAAAGAATAAGGTGCAGAGAATGGAGCCTTAGCTTAGATGATGAGATTAAACTCTATATTTACCTCTCTTTTTTTCTCAAGGTGAATTTTTTTATGGTAAGTGATGTAGACATCTATAACAAGACACATACGATGATTTTGTTAATCTTTAAATTTCGTATCTTCGGTCTTACTATGATGACTTTGTCAAAATCCCCGCTATGTATCTTGGGTGTTTAATAAACGATATGTGAGTATCTATACGGTGAATTAGTGATATGAATATCTACGTACGTATTTGAGTTGTACTAGTATTTAAAAAAACAAAAAGTTTAGTGCAATTTCGGATTCGAAATATTCAATGGTCCTCTCGATTACTGCATAGATTAACTCCTCTTTAGCATTGTCATTATGCGCTGGTGGACCCAGCAGCCAGTACGGAGGAGAAAGAAGACACGGTTACCGAATTCCTTCCCTCACCCATCTTTCGTGGTCGAACTTTGCACTGTGGTAGGCCCGTCACTTCCCCTCGGTCCCACCTGTCATGCGGCCTTGTGGAGGCAGAGGTGCGCGAGGAGAGGTATCGGTTTCACGATTAAAGCGAATAAGAAAGAGAACGGGTTGATAGCCTAACGGCGCTTCAAGTTTGATTCTCGAGATTAACAATAGTGTCTCATCGAGATTTGTTCCTAATAACAATGTTTCAGACAGAGTGTAATGGATTATAATGTAAAAATGGTGTGCTCCTTGCTTACGGAGCTTAAGTTTTTATGATTTTTTTTTATAGATGTGTGTAGGTGTATGTTATAGATCTAACGTGTATTTTAAAATATATATTTATATTTGTAAAATATAGTATGTGATAGGTCCGTCGTTTTCCTTCTTAGTCCATCTGTCATGTGATCTTATTGAGGCAAAAAAGCACGACGAGAGATATCAGTTTCACTATCAAAGCAAATATAGAAAGAGAATGAGCTAATAGCCTAACAGCGATACCATCACTCACGTTCGATTCTCAAGATTGATCGGTGTCTCCTCCAGATTTGTTCATAATAATAATTTTTTGATAGAGTGTATGGACTATAATATAAGAATGGTGTGCTCGTTGCTTGCGGAGTCTAAGTTTTCATAATTCCAATAATATATGTAAATATATGTTATATGTTTAACATATATCTTAAGATATATAGTTATATAGGTGTAGATTAAATATGGTATATGTTTAGGTACACGTTCAGATACCTAATGCTGGGACTTATAAAACGAAGCCCGCAACACTTAAGGCTGCGGGGGACAGACAGAGAAGTGAAAGCTAATGCCGACATGGGAGGGTTCCCTCATGTGCACCGTATGTACCTCCACCACTTGCTTTTGTGTTTCTCCGGCGTCAACCAACGAAGACGTGTGCGAATTGGGTACGGCTACTCTCCCACTAGGTCTGTCAAAAAAAATTCTACTTAAACTCGGCTTGCCACAGCATCGATTCAAGTCGAGCCGTTCGTTAAGGCTCGTAATACGCAGCAGACCACCATGAGCTTATCCCCTGATCCAACTCACCGTGACTCCACCATGCCGCCTCTTTCAGTCGAATTAATAGCATATTTAGTAGAGTTTTAGTTTAAAATTTTTTAGACGGGATATTTCTAGATCTAAAAATTTATAGAGCTAGAGCTATGAATACATCTAGATATTTGGTCGAGCTATTCCAGTTTCATTTTAATTTAGAAATAGGCAGTTTAGAAATAGGAATTTAAATTATTTTATTTTAGCCTACAAACACAAAAACTGATTTGTGAATGGACATGGACCCTGGCGTCGCACACCTCCATTAAAAACAGTCTCTAACGAAGATTCCAGATTAAAGATGTCTGATTAAAAAATAAAAAACAAAAAAACACCAGACATGATGCGAAGCTAAGAGTTAGAGTTTTACCAAACAAGATCTAAATATGTTCCGTGCTGCACTCTCATTCTATTTAAGAATTTGACAATTTATATGCTTGCTTGAGGAATGGAGATTTTTTTTTTTGAATTTTAGCTGTTAACAAGTAGTCAAACTTGAGCGGAGTCAAGCTTCGGTCAAGCAATCCCTAGATTGTCCCCAACCCCGTCAGCAACACACGTTTGCTTGAGCTCGACTCGAGTGTCTATTGAGCTCGAGTTTGCCATGCCAAGCTCGTTTCGTTGACAGCCCTGTCTCCCATTGTGAAGAACGTAGACCGCATATACCGCCTGAGCCTGAGGAACGGCCCTTGACCGGGTTTGCACGGCGAGACCACGGTCATCTCACGCTGCGCGCTGCAGGTGCGCATCATGCAAAAAGGGGCCTGGCTTTGCAGACGCCTCAGAACCGGAGGATCTCATGTCGCCGATGGGTAGCCGCTGCACTGCTGCAGGACGACCAGCTCGACGGCGTTGGGCAGCGCCGGGGCCGCCGCGGCCGGACTGCGCTGCTTCTGCTACCCACGATGGTTAGCTAGCTGACTCAACCGTGCCACGACAGACTCCACGGAGATAGGATCAGTCCACGAAACTGAAACACATGTCTTACTCCAAAACAAAGTAGAGATCTTGATTAGGCCTCGGTCAGTTTTCCATCACAACTTCCGCGAAAAAGAAAGTTTTCTATTACAACCAGGATGATTTCTCCGCTTCCAGCTCCATCGGCTCGTAGATATGAACCACATCTTTAAACATATCCCATTCCAGTACCAACCCGCGTCGGGTTTGCACCTACCCGAGTGGCACAAATTCACGAACTGTTTGATCAAAATTTAACACAGGTTTACCTTGCTAGAAACCATCGAAGACATGAGTATCTTGAGTTCGCAGTGGCAATGTGCATACAATAAGCAAGCATGAATGCTACGGTATATTAAGATTAGCCTGCCTGATTGCTTAAGCCATTATTTAGTACAGGTGTTACAGGCTTGTAGGCACTTACTAGTCACTACTGTCACATGTAGCCAATCACTTGAGTTTGCTGTAATGACGAAATTTATTTATCAAAATTACACAAATCCGGATACAGATGAAAACTCAAGCTGGAAGGACCCAAAAATCCCAGCATAGCGTCTAAGGAATAAATCGCAAATAGGTTGACCTCAATTCTTACACCTCTATCTAGTTGACGTTATGGAAGGAATCGATGATGGCATCGGCAAGATAATCGCACTTAGCCAGGGATAGCCCAGCTAACGAAATTCGCCCATCCTTGGTCATGTAAATATGCCATTTATCTGTCATGTTATCACTCTGCAAGCACAATGAATGAAATTATGTTGCGGTATATGAATCTATGTTTGGGCAATTGCAAGATTTTTGCAAACAAATTTTAGTCTGGAATCAGTAATCAGTACGTTTTAGACTTTCAGTATGCCATCTGCAAAAGTGGAAATCTTGTTACCTGTGCTTTGTTCAAGCCAGTGTAGGAGAACATGCCGATCTGCCTCAGAATGAAAGACCAGTCCTTGTCACTCTTGTCCTTCGCAGACAAACTATCATAGAGCTTCTGCCTTACATTCTTGATCCGCCCCGCCATTTGTTCCATCTCCTGTTTCCATTCACCAAACATAGTTGGATCACCAACAACATTGGCGACTATCCTGGCACCATGAATAGGGGGGTTCGAGTACATGGGCCGTGCCAATCGTTTCAGCTGGCTCTTTACCCTGCAAGGAAGTGATGTGGAATGATATACAAAAATAAGTTCCTAATGCCATAATAGTATGATAAGTGCATACAAGTTCTTGCATAAAAAAATTCCTGCAAACACCGAGTTAACTCTTATCGTTAAAATGAAGGGGAAATAGTTACAAGCAGGTTGCCTAGAAAACTGGCCTAAGCATTTGCTGCAACTGAATGAGATGGAAAAACAAAAAATCGGGAAGGCAGGCAGTCAGTAAGAATAAAAGATTACAGATCTGCAACTTCTGGTGCCGAGCAGACGACATTTATTGCCCCAATCCTTTCTGCATATAGACCAAGGTTCTTGCTGTAAGACTGTGCAACAAACACTTCCATGCCACGCTTAACAAAAAGCCTGACAGAAAATGCATCTTCATCAAGGCTTCCACTGGCAAAACCCTGCAAAGAAAACTTACCGGTCATTAGGAGACAAGTTGTGATAGACAAAAACAAAGTGCTCAAGTGATGAAAAAATCACCTGATATGCAACATCAAAGAAAGGCATATGTTTTTTCTCCTGAATGACATCTGCAATTTTCTCCCACTGTTCAGGTGTTGGGTCTATTCCAGTTGGGTTGTGAGCGCAACCATGTAGCAGAACAAAAGATCCTTCTGGTGCAGCCTATAGTGCAAAGAATAAACACATAAATAATATCTTTTTTGAAAAAAATCATAAATAAACAATTGATTCATAACAAATAGTTCATTTCCCTTTTCTTATGGTGAATACAGGCCTCGTTGAGGTTAGACTCAATAGAGTTCATCAATGAAATATACAACAACTGGGTTTCGTCTCCATAAGAGTGACTAGTTTTTTATGTTGGTTCACCAAGCCTATCACAACCCTCCTCCTTTAGCCGGGCTTGGGACTGGCTATGTTGAAACAACATAGGCCGATAGGTGGGGTTGCGGCTATGTCGAAACAACATAGGTGGAGTTCATCAAACGAAAGATAGCGAGCGAAATTAAGATACTGAATATAAATGCAAGGACATTCAAGTACCTCTATGTCATCTAACATTCCCTCAAAGTCCAACCCAACAGTCTTGGGATCATAATACCGATACTCTGACCAAGGTACCCTAGCATCATTGAAGATGTTCTTATGGTTCCCTGTTAACATATAGATTGGATGAAGTTAAAAGTCTGCCAATGAGACCCCTCAACAAAAAATAACGAAAATTCAAGACTCGTCAATTGGGCACATGAAGTCATGAAGCATAGTTGCATCAGCAAACGTACCCCAGGTAGGAGATGAGATAAGCACTTTTGCTTCAGGGAAGTATCTTTGTATAAATGCTGCAGCAAGGCGTAGTGATCCAGTGCCTGAGAGAGACTGAAGTGTAGCAACCTACAGCAGAAGAATTATTAAATAAAGTTACTAAACGAAGCAAAGGAAACACCTCAATGTATCAGCATTACAGAAAACCCTACAGGTACTATATCGGCAGCAAGGGCTGCACATACCAGTCCTTGCTTGATGACAGGGTTATCAGCTCCAAGCAGCAGCTCTGCAGTTGCTTTGTTAAATGCGGCTAAGCCTTCAATAGGAAGATACTGCACCATAAACCATAGTTTCAGTCCTCCACTCACATATATAAAACAATATATAACTCGGGATAAATAAATTCTTATGACCATGTCACTTGAATTCCAAACTTCCACCATACCTCTTTGTTTTCTCCTTTCTCCAACATAAGATTTTCAGCCTATAACATGCAAAAGAGCACATGAAAACAAGAACCTTGATTATTAAGGAAATATTACTGTTGCTGCTGCTGATTAGGCTCACCTTCTTGACTACATTGAGGACATAGGGCTGCAACTCTTCTGTTCTATAGGCACCAACACCAAGGTTGAGCTTCAGGTCATTTTTATCTGCTTTAAACGCTTCTGAAACACCAAGAATTGGGTCTGGAGGAGCCATTGGTACTCCTTCAAAACGAGAAACATCCACTGCAAGGGCCATCATGACACGGCCAAAGTTCTGCATTGAAATGACAAAGGCACAATCAGAACTCAAAGCAAAAACTATATCATTATACCAAGATATGTCAAAGCTTGAGACAAGACCAAGCAATAAATAGATGTGACATCATATACAAAAAACATCATACAAAATGAAACAGAAAATGCTTGCAGAACTAGCTAGCCTGTCAATTGTGATGTGGCTTAACTTCAACATGATAAATTATTAAATTCTAGTGAGAATCAATCGACAAACTAAAATATTAGTATATAACTATTCCTATAAGAACCCTTTGGCACTTGGTACGCCGTTTTGTTTATTATGAAATGAAGGTCCTCGGTTCCTCTCAGAACCCTATTAACTCGTATTTGCTTATGCTCTGACAGTGACAGCTGTGCCTTCGTGAGTGAACTTATGATATTTCTACATGGAAAAACACAGCTAGCAGCATGAATTTTTTTTTCAAGTAGTTGTTAGATAAAATAAATCCAAATTCCAGATTTGATCCTATAAAATGCTGATAGATCAATGGTTAGCAAGAGATTCAAGACTGCTGTGCATGTCCAGCATATGCGAAGGCAGAAGAACGGTGTACATCCATAGCCAAAAGCTAATAACCTCGTAAGCCTCTTTTGTCTTAGAAGCTTACGGTAATTGGTAACACAGGAAATTACAGAGACACCAGAATTTGCAAAAGCCACCAGCAGTCCCGTTCCTGAATTACTAATCAAGGAACTACTCACAAACCATACATGACAACACCCAGGGCCATCTCATACTACAGCTCCCAACAATTCACCAAATCAACTGCGAGATATAAGCAAACAATACGAGCAATTAGAAAGCTCAGCAGGAGATCACCTTCCTCGTGATCCCCACGCGGCAACCAGTCCTCCCCTGATTCTTTCCTCCTCCAAGCACCTGCGCCCATAAACAAACCACCGCGAAAGAAGCTCAGCCCCCGGTCCAATAAACCAACAAATGGGGCAGGAATGAGGAGGATTGGGGACGACGCTGGCTGCACCTTGGACCGGGCGGCCACGGCGGAGGCCGCCGGCGAGGAGACGGCGAAGGCGGCGGAAGCCATCTCCGGACGGCGAGGAAGCGCGGATCAGAAGCGTGGGCTGCCTACTGCTACTGTGCTGAGGAGATCAGGAGGCGATGCTACGAGATCAGAGGCTTTTGCGGGATCAAGCTGGGTGGGAGGGGGAGGGGGTTGGAGGAGTCGAGTGGGTGGATGGCGATGGCCTCGGCGTCTCCGTCACAAACTGGGAGTCGAGAAGGCGGATTTTGCTTCTGTTTTTGCATCTGTAACACTGTAGTAGTTACTGTAGCAGTACAATTTATAGAGGCTGACGGTAGGTCCGGGGTAGAAAACTGTGTCGGGTCACTATAGTAGTACTGTTTACAGAGGCTGACAGCAGATTCGGAGAGAGAAAAAGAGGAGTAGAAGTTAGAAAATGAGGTAGCTACTGGAGATAGAAAAATAAGAGATGCTGTAATAGTGATAGAGGATATCATAATAGTATTTTTAAGATGAAAATTTAAGGTAGCTGTTGAAAATAGCCTTATAGAGATATAACTTACAGTATTTAAACATATACGTAAAGATAAATATCTCTCACACATTTATACCCATTTACATATACCTTATGTAAATATATAGATCTACAAATTATACATAGAAACAGTAGCGTCACTAGAAAAATCGATAAAATCATCTAATACTCCGTAGAATACAGACACATCATAGTCTTGTTGTGGGCTTGTGGCTCCATATTTAAAAGTTTTACAACAGAATTAATTATAGGGATAAACCTCAATAAGATCCGAGTTCGATCCTCAGAATTGATCCAGGCTACCGCGCTCACACCTGGAGCTCCTGTCCAATCGAGCCAGTGGCTCGCCTTCTATCTCAATCTCAATATCTAAACCCCCCAGGAAAGCGAGGCCTCCCGGGGCACTCCCGCGCGCTGGGAGCGCTCGTGCCGCCGGCGCGTGTCCCCGTTCCGGCCTTACTGCGTTCCGTTCAGCGTCCGATAAATCCCGTCGCTTGCGATGACCGGGTGTTTGCCCACGTCGTCTCTCTACGGCCCCGTTGCTCCTCGCTGCCTGGTGCCGGTTTCCTGCTCGCCGCCTGCGCGTGCTATGGATGCGTTGCCGTGTGTCCTCTGCTCTCTTCCTCTCTTTCCTGCTCACATCCGTAGTTATCTCTTCCTTTCGTTTGGCGCTGCAGTGAGACCGGAGCATTGGCGTCGACGGCGAAATCCACTGCTGTTTTTCGAGTCCGGCCCCAGATCTGCCGACCCGCAGCCGTACACGGTGAGCCACAACATCGCATTCCTTTCCTCCGGTGAGATCTCCCTGTCTCCCGACCGGATTTAACACTTGGTTTCTTCGGCAGGTCCAAGACCCCTCTTTCTCCTCTTCCTCAGGAGCCCAGACCCATTGACGGTGAGCCACAAGGTCGCATTTGTTCTCTCCGGTGAGACCTCGCTGTCTCTTCGCCGGATTTAACACTCCATTCAATTGTACGGTAGATCCAAGGCCCCTCTTGTCCAGGAGCTGCTCCTCAGCACAAACCCCTTCAAAACAGTGGTACGGTTAGCTTCCCTATGTTCTGTCATTTGCTTCTCTCTTTTCTCTTTTCTCTTCACGCACCTGCTTACCTTTCCTTTGTGGTTGCTACTGCAGTCAGAGTGCATCACCTCGTCTCAAATATTCCTCCATTGGTCGACCCCACGCCTACAGCTCCCCGCCGTGTCCAGTGTGCCATTATCTTCTTCTGCACTTCGGCACCTGTTCTTCACCTCCACGGTACAGTTCGTGTGCCTTCTGCTGCCTCTTCCCAAATATTGATGCCTATTTTGTTTCAGTGACTTTGACTTCATAGATTTTCCCAATTATTTGCTCATCAATTATCATTGGTAATATAGGTGCTCCTTATATTCGTCAATTGCTGTTACCTACAGTTCCGTTACATTTGCTCCTTATATTGCCCAATTGGTGTTACCTACAATACCGTTGCGTTTGCGCTCTTTATAGTCGGCAATTGCTGTTACCTACAGTACCGTTGCATTTGCAATTATGCTTCTTAGTTCCTCGGCTGTGTAACTCTGCATATGTACCCTTCTGGATGTTCCACCCTATACCCTTAGTTTATTGCCTCTCTATTCTCTCCGATTTTTCGTGATTATTTTTTTGCTCCTATCCATGCTTTGTGTATTTCTTCTCGGCTCATTTTGTTCCTATTGTTATAACCTGCTTATGCTTCTTCATTAAATGATGGTTACTGTGTTGTGCGTCATTGAACCTGACTCTGTTTGTTCCTTATATTTCTTGATTATTTTGGTGCTCCTATCCATCCTTTGTGTATCTCCTCTTGACTGATTTTGTTCCTATTCTTATAATCTGCCTATGCTTCTTCATTAAATCATGGTCGCTGTATTTTACCTTGCTTGTTATTACTGTTTCTGCGGTGTTTCGATTTAGCAACGCGCCTCCTATGAGTGACCCTCGCCAGGCCAGACTGAGGCGTCAGGAGATACGCGATGGTAAACGCCCTGCTGGTGATACTTCTGCTATGGCTGCAGTTTCTGCAGCTTCCTTTGCAGAAGATGAGTCTGTAATTTCGTCACGGCCATGTGCGCTTCTGCTTTTGTTGTGTGATTCCATTTGTACCTTATGCGCTTTCCAGCTGTGTTTATTCCTTCATACCTATGCTCAGCTATCGATGCCTCCATCTCGGTACTATATGCATCAGCCCATACTTCGTCAACTGTTGTTCAAACAGCTGTCTCTAACCTTCCACATTCTGTTGCTTCTTTCCCTCCTGGCCCCGGTAATGCTCTTTTCTTCTCACATATTGATGTCATTCCTTCCTTGATGAACTCCCCATTTCCCTTTTTTTTAGCACACCTCTTATATGTTTATTGTTCTTAGGCACCAATCCTGCCTCTTTTCAACTGCCTCCACCACCTTATGTCCGTGTATCTGGTACCTAATTTGGTTCCATATGTTTATTCTTTTTTGCACTTGTATGGTCTTTTTTTTTTTGGTTCACTTAATTCATTCTTTATTCACTAGGAAACCAGTTTTGTCCTCTACTGTCCTCTTATCAGACTACACAGAATAGGCGCAAGCGTAAGCTATCTAGGGAACGGCAAGCTGCCGCTAAGAGAGGTTATTCTGTTTGCCTCAGGAAGTTATAATATCCTTATTGGCAATCTTTATTTTCCATGCTATGTTCTCTTATAGCTTCCTATTACTATACTGCCGTATTGACTCTTCCTCTTGGTTCTATTCCTTCTCAGCCTCCCTTGCTTCCCCTGCACTTGCCTTGTCCATGGTTACTATACCATCCGAATATGTAGCTATGCTGAGAGGTCTATCCTTGGCTCCTTTTCCTCCATATGTATGATACCCTTTGCATCTACCTTCTTTAACACCTTTCGATTTCATCCATTGTAATCGTTTTCTGCAGAAACATATCCAGGCCGTTCTTACTATGGTGGCCCAGATTATGAGTGCTCTGCATGCGGAGCTATTTTCTGGTATCAAGAGAGATGCCATAGTGTTAGTTCATTAAGGCAGCGGAGGATAATCTACAATGTTTGTTGCCGCAGTGGTAGGATTTCCTTGCCTCGCCATACTGGTTGGCCTATGCCGCTTGCTGAACTCATAGGATTCAATCGCGGTCCACAGTCCAATAAATTCATGCGCCTGATCAGACAATACAATGCTCTCTTTGCTTTCACTTCCCTTGGCGTAAATATTGACAGATCCATCAATACTGGTGACGGCCCGTATGTCTTCAGAATTAATGGAGTTGTTCACCATAAAATTGGTTCACTGGTGCCCCCTGCAGGCCAGCGCCCTCAATTTGCTCAGCTCTACATATATGATACTCCTAATGAGCTACAGAATCGTTTAAATATTTCTGAATATGGTGGGCCTGCTCGTGACCAACCTGATCCATCCATTGTCCAAAACCTTATCCATATGCTTGATCAGTATAATCCTTTGGTCAAGAAATTCAGGATGGCACGTGATCGTATATTTTCTCCGGAGTCTCCAGATGTACATATCCGTCTCCTTGGCACTTCTAATGACCATGGTAATCGTCATTCCATACCAACTGTTCCGGAACTAGCTGCTCTCATTGTTGCTGATCTAACTATAGAAGCATGTGACTTTGATGTTGTTGTGCACACACACCCGGGCGCCCTCCAGCAAGTTAACCTTTTGAATCCAGCACTCATGTCCTTGCAATATCCGCTTTTGTTCCCGTTTGGTGAAAGGAGCTTCCATCTAGGTATCAAGTATTGTCATCTTGACGGAACAACTCCTGGTGGCCGTGAAAATGTTACAATGAAGGAATTCTACTGTTATCAGGTCCATTACCGTCAAGGAGAACCTAATCCATACACATGTTGTGGGCGCCTCTCTGACCAAGCAATTGTCAATTGTTATTCATGTATCGAAGCTAGCAGGTTGCAATTCTTTTACTTCAATCAGGACCTTTTGCGATCTGAAACATATCAAGGAATTACCGATGCTTTAGGCCAGGGCTGTTCAAATGGGAAGAATATAGGCCTCAAGTGGATGCTTCCGTCCAGCCATGTGGGTAGTCCACGATACCTAGCTATGAACTATCAAGATGCAATGGCTATTTGCCGACAGTATGGATCTCCTGATATTTTTACCACTTTCACATGCAATCCCAAATGGCCGGAGATTGCTCAGGCTCTCAAATATGAACCAGGTCAGCAACACACAGATCGTTCAGATGTGATTTCACGCGTATTCCATATGAAGCTAGATGAGTATATTTCTGATATACGAGATGGTACAGCCTTTGGACCTATTCGAGCATGTAATGTTCTATCCTCTCTTTGTACATGCTCCTTATCATTTGCATTCTCCCTGCTTATTCCAGAATTCTTCACCTTGCTTTCTTCATGTACAGATATGTACACTATTGAATTCCAGAAAAGAGGGTTGCCGCATGTTCACATACTTGTGTGGCTAACTGGCCATTCTTCAGATCCATCCCCGGCTTTCATTGATACTCTAATATCTGCTGAACTTCCAGATCCGCGCTCTGATCCCCTTGGCTATGGGCTGGTCCAGGAATTCATGGTGCATGGCCCATGTGGTCCTATGAACCTTCATTGCTCATGTATGAAAGAGGGTGTCTGTTCTAAGAGGTTCCCCAAATCTTTCAATGCTGAAACTTCTATTGATGAAGCGGGCTTTCCTCAATACCGCCGCAGAGAAAATGGATTAACTGTTAATAAAGGACGGTATGATCTTGATAACAGATGGGTTGTACCGTACAATATGGCCATCTTGAAGAAATACCAGGCCCATATCAATGTTGAATGGTGCAACAAAACTAATTTGGTCAAGTACCTCTTCAAATATGTGACCAAAGGACATGACAAAGCTACGTTTGCTTTTGTTGATACTCCTGCAGATCCTACAACTGACTCTGAAGGAAGAGATGAAATTTCTGAACATATCAGATGCAGATACTTATCCTCCTGTGAAGCCATGTGGCGATTACTAGGTTTTGAAATACATGGTCGTATGCCTGCAGTTGAGCGCCTTGCTGTTCATATGCCTGGTATGAACAATATTATATTCCATGAGGAGGCTGATCTTGCAGATGTTATTGAAGATCCTAGCAGACATAAAACCACATTAACCGAATGGTTTATAGCCAACCAAATGTATCCACATGCAAGACCTTTCACATACTGTGACTTCCCTACCTATTATAGATGGGATCCTGATCAAAAGGCTTGGTTTACAAGAAAAAGATCCCCAAAGATAGGTCGCATCTATAATGTGCACCCAAGCACAGGTGAACTGTTTTATCTGAGAATGCTTCTCATGGTTGTCACCGGTGCCACCAACTTTGCCAACCTTAGAACATACAATGGAATTGTATATGATACCTTCAAAGAGGCATGCCAGGCTAGAGGATTAGTCGGTGATGACAGCGAATGGTATATGCTATTTGATGAAGCTATTATATGGGCATCTCCTCACCAACTAAGACACCTGTTCCTCATTGTATTGGTTTTCTGTGATGTTCTTAATGCTAGGATGTTGTTTGAAAAATACTGGAAACATCTTGCTGATGATATCGCTTATCAAATCCGTCTGTGCTTACGCAATCCTAGATATTGTGTTCCAGACTGCCACCTGCAGGCACAGCTCCTCTCTGACTTAACTATTTTATTTTCCAAAGCTGGTGCAAATCTATCTTCATACAACATCCCTTCTCCACCAATTCCTCAATCCTTTGCATATGGCAATAGGCTTATTTCTGAGGAGTTAGCATATGACAAGCCACTTCTAGAAGCACAATCCATTGCCCTTGCATCTACACTAAATCAAGAACAACGGCTTGTGTACGATAAAGTTATTGCTTATGTTATTTCAAAAGAACCTGCCGTCTTCTTTATTTCTGGCCATGGTGGCACAGGAAAGACTTATCTCTGGAATGCCATTATAGTAAAACTTAGAGCTGAAGGTGAGATAGTACTAGCTGTTGCTTCTTCTGGGGTTGCCTCTCTTTTATTACCCAGTGGTAGAACTGCACATTCAAGGTTCCGAATACCTCTTGACATAAACGAGCGTAGTATGTGCAGCATTAGGCGTGGGACTATGCTTGCGGGACTCATCAGTAAAGCATCATTGGTATTATGGGACGAGGCACCTATGACTCATAGACGCTGTTTTGAAGCACTGGATCGCACAATGCGTGACATCCTATCAGCTGATAACCCTTCACTTGCTGCTGTTCCTTTCGGTGGAAAATTGATTGTCCTAGGTGGTGATTTCAGGCAGGTCCTTCCCGTTATTACAGGAGGTACCAGATCTGATATTGTTAGTGCAGCCCTTGTTATGTCACCAATTTGGCAGCATGTCATGGTCCTCAAGCTGTGCACGAATATGAGACTCACAAATCCTTATTTAGATGATTCCCAAAGAGATACGCTCACTGTTTTTGCTCAGTGGGTCCTTGATGTTGGTAACGGTGATGTTTCCATGGCAAAAAAAAAATTGTGAAGCACACCCCAGCTGGCTGCAGATACCTTCTGATTTGTTGCTAACACCTTCGGATAATAATATACAGACAATTATAGACTCTACTTATTCTTCCTTTTGCACCATGTATTCAGATGCATCTTACCTTACTGCTCGTGCAATTATATGCCCCACAAATAGTATAGTTGATGAAATCAATGATACTATCTTTGATCAAGTCCCAGGTGAAACCAGAGACTACCTCAGCTATGACACCATTTCTAAAACAGGGGATCCCATCGCACATGCTGATGTCCTTTACCCACCAGCTATGACACCAGATATGATTCATTTTACTAATAAAAAATAAAATATCAAAAAGAAAATTAGCAGATATCTCCTCATCCTTTTCAAATTCCATTAAAAAAATCAAACTACATTATTTATTTGGCGGCTTCTATAACGCATCCATATTTTTTACTTAAATTTATACTTGATAGTATCATATTTGATATTTATATTTTTATTATAACGGATGAGTACTTCACTATTACTTTATTTTAACGCAAGAGATTTTGCAAAGTTTTGGCCAATTAGGCAAATTACAGACTTTAGGAACAATTGGGCAGCTGTCTTGATGCATAACGTTTGAACAAGAAGATAACGTTTGATGCATAACGTTTGAACATGACGGAAATATTTCTCTGCCTATAGTGAGTGAGAAATACTTCTCTCTCACTCAGAGAGCGAAAAGAATCTCTGCACAGACGCTATCATTTTTTTAAACGGACGTTTATTTCTATTAAGTTAGAAAATAAAAGAATAAAACATCCCATTCAGGCCTATGCAAGCCCATGCTATCCTGGACAAAAAAAAAAACCGGCCTGTCTCAGTACACCGACGGCTTCCATCCAAGCCCAACAACCCCACGTCTCCCAGGCCCATAAACCGGCCTGTACTTGAAGTCCCCTCCGCCAACCCTAAACCGCCAGGCAACGAGCTGCCGCCTCCTCCCGCCAAAACCTCCACCGCTTTCCCGCCAAATCCCTCATCTATTACCCTCCTCCCGCCACCTCCCCTCGCCGTCCTCCTCCCAATCCACGCCCACGCACCCGCTTCCCTCTCTCTCTCTCTCTCGCCGCCGCCGCTACCGCTACCGCAGGCATGTCGGGTTGGGACGAGGGAGCCGTGTTCTACAGCGACCAGGCGCAGTTCCCACGCGGCGGCCCTGGTGGCGACCCCACCGCCGACCTCACCCGCCACTCCGCCCTCCGCAAGTTCAAGGAGTTCCTCCGCGGCTTCACCGGCCCCACCGGCGACTTCCCCTACCGGTCCGCTCCCATTCCTTCTCCTCTCCCCAGATTTGACGCCTCCATGGCGAAACCAAGCTGATTTGTTTGTTCATTTGGTTCAGTGAGAGCCTAGTGCACAACCACGACCATGTCACCGTCGCCATCGAGGACCTCGACGCTTTCGACGCCGAGCTCTCTGACAAGATCCGGAAGTCGCCCGCAGATTATCTGCCGTTGGTGCGTTGTTTTCTCAGAAATTTCGTTAATTCGTGCGGAGTTGTATTTGACTCTTCGCATGGGTCTGTGTAGTTTGAGACGGCTGCAGCTGAGGTTCTCTCGAGCCTCCGGTCGAAGGTCGCCGGCGAGACCGGGGAGATGGAGGAGCCCGTCACCGGGGATGTGCAGATCCTCCTGTTCTCCAAGGAGAACTGCCTGTCCATGAGATCTATTGGGGTCAGTGGTGAAACAATTCTAAACAGGATCATGTTATAAGAGTATTTATTGGAGAATTCATTTTGATATTGTTGTTTGAAAAAAATCCAGGCGGATCACATGTCGAAGCTGGTGAAGATCGCGGGAATTGCAATTGCTGCATCGAGAGTGAAAGCCAAGGCCACTCATGTGACTCTTATCTGCAAGAACTGCCGCAGTGTGAGGACAGTGTCGTGCAGGCCAGGCCTCGGTGGGGCTATTGTCCCTCGATCATGCGACCATGTTCCGCAGGTATGTACCTCACCAATCGTACTCAGTTGTTGCCAGACTTTTCTTTTGGGGAAAATGGGAATTTTAACTATTCCCCGACTTGAAATCCAAACTAGAATGTCCAGTACAAAAAGTTAACAGGAAGGACGAGTAAACATCTACATCCTACTCATAAATAACCTTACATCCAACAAAAGTGAACCTCTAAACAGACTTGTCGTCAGACCGTTTGTTGGTATTGTTAATGGTTATGTATGTCTGTGCTTGTTTTCCCTTAGCCTGGAGAAGAGCCTTGCCCCCTGGACCCCTGGATCGCAGTCCCAGATAAGAGCAAGTATGTGGATCTTCAAACCATCAAATTGCAGGAAAATCCAGAGGTTAGTTACTATTTATTCTTTTTGAGGAAGTTAGTTACTATTTATTCTTTCTTCTATGCAGTCGAGTCCAGGTAATCCCAATAATTTGTAGTGTTTGCTGGTTAACTCGTCATAAATTTGACTAACGATATCTTGTTCTTAATATTGGTTTCCAGGATGTTCCAACTGGTGAACTTCCTAGGAATGTGCTGCTTTCTCTAGATAGGCACTTTGTTCAGACCATAGTTCCTGGGACGAGGTTAACTGTAGTTGGTATCTACAGCGTCTTCCAAGCATCTGCCAAGTATGATGCATCTAAAACTTCTCTTTTTTGTTTGTTATTCTGAGCCGGGCCAAATACATGGCTAATAGTGCTGTTGTATTCATTTTGCAGCCAGAAGAGTGCTTTTGGAGTTAAACAACCTTACATTAGAGTTGTGGGATTGGAGCAATCTCGAGACAATAACTCGAATGGCCCCTCAAATTTCACACTCGATGAGGTTGGTTTGTGTTTCAGTGGTTTCATTGATAAAGGGAATTACATCTGTCCATAAGGCTAATTGTCTTACCCACTTGTAGGAAATGGAATTCAAAGAATTTGCGCAGAGGCCAGATGCATATGCCAAGATTTGCTCAATGATTGGCCCTTCAATCTTTGGCCATTCTGATGTCAAGAAAGCTATTGCATGTTTGCTGTTTGGGGGATCGAAAAAGGTATATGTTCCTATCCAGTTGCTAATATTCGTAGAAAACCCCAATGCTTTATCCATTTGCGAATTGGTAGTGTTGCTGTGACTAACCTCTGTTGACTGCAGAGGCTACCTGATGGTGTGCGTTTGAGAGGAGACATTCATGTCTTGCTTTTGGGTGATCCATCCACAGCAAAATCCCAGGCAAGTATTGTTTAAAGTTTCATGGCATTTAGTTTTCTGGCAGACTAACGTGACAATATAGCTCATGTCAGTCACATAAGACCTGCACTTTGGAATCATGTTACTTTTAAACTCTAGTTAAGTGGAAGTAATTTTATAACAAGTGTATTCTAGAATTGAAAAATATGACAACAAGTGTATGGATTTTTTTACACTTAAAAACCAAAGATTTTCAGTTCAAATGACGTGATTTTCTATGTTTTATCAGTTCCTCAAGTTTGTAGAGAAGACAGCACCAATTGCAGTTTATACTTCTGGAAAAGGTTCATCTGCAGCTGGTCTTACGGCATCTGTTACCCGGGATAGTAGCTCGGTAGGCTTGACTTCACTGAACTGTTTGCCGTTTACTCAAAATTTAGTTTTCTATGGCTGAAAAACATTTCTTTTAATGTACAGCGTGAGTTTTATTTGGAAGGAGGGGCCATGGTTTTGGCTGATGGTGGAGTGGTTTGTATCGATGAATTTGATAAAATGAGACCTGAAGACAGGTAAACATTAATTTAGATGTTTTGGTTGAAACTAGAAAAGACACATTACACCTGCACTCTTTGTTTTTTTGTGCTCTTCTGAAACTATTTTAAATCACTCTCTTTTTTCTTATATGATTTCAGAGTTGCAATTCATGAAGCCATGGAGCAGCAGACGATATCTATTGCCAAAGCTGGCATTACAACAGTACTCAATTCAAGGACATCAGTTCTTGCAGCTGCCAATCCAGTTTCAGGGCGCTATGATGATCTTAAGGTCCCTCACCGTGTTTTGTTATTGGCTTACTGAATATTGCTTGTGTTTTTAGAAAAAATATCAGTTGTCCTGGTCCTATATATAGGATAACTCATTGACAAATTGTCTTCTGCTGTTCATCAGACTGCACAAGATAACATTGATCTGCAGACCACCATCCTTTCTAGATTTGATCTAATCTTTATCGTTAAAGATATCAGAATGTATGATCAAGATAAGGTATGAAGCAAAATTCTTTCTTCAGATTTTCTCTATGATATCCTAGAGACTAATGCAACTTCAAAATGCAGCGAATAGCAAGTCACATCATCAAGGTGCATGCCAGTGGTGCTGCTGCTTCATCTAAGAACACAGATGCTAGTGAAGGAGAGAATTGGCTGAAAAGGTGCAGTTGGCATTGCATTTTCTCTTGCATAGATTTGACTAAAATTTATTGGATTCTCACGTTATAATCTTTGAATCTATAGGTACATTGAGTACTGCCGTGTTACATGCAAACCACGGCTTTCAGAAAAAGCAGCTGAGATGCTGCAGAACAAATATGTTGAAATTAGACAGGTATGCACTGGATATTTTCACAATTAACTGGTTGTTTAGGATTCTTCATATTTATCTTATTCATTATGCAGAAAATGAGACAGCAAGCTCATGAGACAGGGAGGGCTGCAGCGATACCCATCACTGTGAGGCAGCTTGAAGCCATCATACGTTTGAGTGAATCTCTTGCAAAGATGAGATTGTAAGTACTAGTTGATCATATACTACATTTGGAAGATGTTTATATATTCATTCTCATGTGCTATGGTTCTAGTTTCCTTGTTTCATTACATTCATGACCGATGCTTGAATGACTCTTAGGACAAGTGTGGCTACACCAGAGCATGTTGAAGAGGCATTTAGACTGTTTAATGTCTCCACTGTTGATGCTGCAAGATCTGGAATCAACGAGCATTTGAACTTGTCACCAGAGATTGCAAACGAAATCAAGGTTAATCTTTGCAGCCCAAACTAAAATTCAGCTCTTGAACCTTTTTTTCTTTTTCTGAATGCCTTCCCTTTTGTTCTAACAGCAAGCGGAAGCACAAATAAAGAGAAGAATGGGCATTGGAAGCCACATATCCGAGCGACGGCTGATCGATGAACTAACTAGGATGGGAATGAATGAATCCATTGTGAGGAATCTGTCATAATATATGCCTGAACTAATCTTTGAATTATAACACTCGGTTTCTAATAATCTCCTTACACTGTTTCAGGTTAGAAGAGCTCTTCTGATCATGCATCAAAGGGACGAGGTGGAGTATAAGAGAGAGCGCCATGTGATTGTCCGGAAGGCTTGAAGTGGAGTATTCATAAACCAAGGATGCCCTCTTCGGAATCCAGATGTGTATAAGTTTCACTGAAACTGCAACCTCGTCCAGACGACGAGACACATTGTAGTAAATTTCTGACAAGACTATTGTAATCTGCAAGAAGGAATCGGATTTGTTGCATCGTAGAAATGAAACTGTGTAGTGGTACCGAAGTAGTCTGTTGCTGTGATTCCGAATTATCTAGTGAGCATGTAGGCGTTGCTTTGGAATCAAGGTCCTGAAGCTGTATTACTGTAACTCAATTCATGAATGCAAATCTGTTTTCTGCATCACCAGGACTGACAATAAGGAGCAGAATTCAGTTGAGTAATCAGGGTATGCTTTTCATCTTTCCCATCTTGGCCCTGAAGCAGTGAGTTTCTTCAAGCAAAGCATATAGCAAAACACAAAGTGGGCACTCCGCAGGGAAGAACCGATGATTGCTAAAACACGCGATGAATTCAGGAAGAATTATCATGTTAGGGTCTGTTTGGAAAGGGTCTTCTGAGATTCAAATCCCTAGGATTTAGTACACACTTCGACTAAATCCTAAAAATTCCTAGAATGATCCCCCCTCTTCCAAACGGGCCCAAAACTGAAGCAACACATAACCAGTGTCCAGACTCTACCCAGTCAAAACACAAATATAAGAAATAATATATCTATGTCAAAAAACGAGAACCGAATTCCCCCTCTTACTGAACATTTGCAGAGGGGGGAAGGAACATATCCTTCGATGGTGTCCGTCTTACACGGTGTAGCTCTGCTGGATGGTCTCGATGTCGAGCCCCTTGAGCTTCACCACCGACTCGACGTGCCCCTTGAGAGTGTGCAGCTCCCTCAGCCTGGCGACCTCGGCACGCTTGGCGGCCTGCTCGGCGAGCTCGGAGAGGTCGCGGTAGCCGGTGTTGTCGTTGAAGAGGTCGGAGGAGGCGCTTGGCTGGTTCAGGCCGTGCAGCGTCCGCTGCGCCGTCGCCCACTGCGCCTCGCGCTCGCCCTTGCCGTAGTCGTTCTTGTTGGTGAAGGCCGTCTTGTTGTTGATGTTGTTCCAGGCCCTGCCGCTGAGCGCGTAGCGGATGATGAACTTGAGCACGTCGAGCGGGACGTAGGTGACGATGCTGAAGACCCAGATGGCGGCGCCCCAGCCCCAGCCGATGCCCTGCATCTTGCAGAACTCCCAGTTGGCGTACACGGCGATGCACGTCGCCACCAGCTGCGCCGCGAGGAAGGCGACCACGAGGAGAAGCCCGGGGCGCTCCACGAATGACCAGCTCCGGGAACGCGTCACGAAGATGAGCGCCTGGCTAATGATGCTCACCTGGAGGTACAGCGCCGCCATGAGCTCCTTGTCGTTCTCCTTGATCGACCTCACGCCGAAAGTTTCCTGCATGGTCACCGTTGTATATCTGTCAGTTGCGGCTGCAAGCAAGAAGCCTTGTGCGAGCATGGCATGAGGCGCACAGTGAAGAAGTCGGTGTCGTGGGCGAGGTAGAAGAAGAGGACGGTGACGAGGGCCATGTAGGTGCCGAGGACGACGCCGGTGGCGAAGATCTCCTTGAGCTTCCACGAGTCGGGGGTTGGTGACGGCTTCACACGGTCCTTGGAGATGGTCATGATGGTGCCGTCGTTGAGGATGGCGATGATGAGAACCATGAAGGGCGCGAAGTCGAACTTCCAGAGCAGCGCGACGAGCATGAATCCGAGCACGATACGGATGGTGATGGACACGGCGTAGATGGTGTAGTTCTTCATGCGCTGGAAGATGGCGCGGCTGGTGAGCACGGCGCTCACGATCACGCTCAGCCCGGGCTCCGTCAGCACGATGTCTGACGCGCTCCGGGCCGCGTCCGTCGCGTCATCCACGGCGATGCCGATGTCGGCCTTCTTCAGCGCCGGCGCGTCGTTCACGCCGTCACCGGTCATGCCGCAGATGTGCTTCCGGTCCTGCAGCCGCTTCACGATCTCGTACTTGTGCTCAGGGAACACCCCGGCGAAGCCGTCGGCCTTCTCGATGAGCTCGTCTACTGGGAGGCCGCCCATCTCGCTGGACTTGTCGCCGAGCAGGCTGGTGGAGGGGTACATGTTGCTGCCCATGCCGAGGCGGCGCGCAGTCTCCTTGCCGATGGCCAGCTGGTCGCCGGTGATCATCTTGACGTTGACGCCGAGGTGGAGAGCGCGGCGGATGGTCTCCGCGCTGTCGTGCCTCGGCGGGTCGAACAGCGGCAGGAGGCCAATGAACTGCCATGGGTCACCGGCGCTCTCCTTGCTCTTCTCCGGCACCTGCTGGTACGACACACCGAGTGAGCGGAGGCCGCGTTCGGCGTAGCTGTCGATCAAGCTGTGGATCTTCTTCTCGGCATCCTTGTTCATCCTGCACAGCTCGATGATCTGCTCGGGTGCGCCCTTGCTGACCCTGTGCCAGTCGCCATTGGAGTCGATGTAGGTGATGGCCGTGCGCTTCTCCACCGGGTTGAAGGGCAAGAAGTGGACCTCCTTGATGCCGGCGCGGGCCTCCTTGGGGTCGGCGAGCATGCCGACGATGCAGGTGTCGATGGCGTCCTGGTTCTCGACGCGAGAGGCCCTCGCTGCGTAGAGGAGCACCATGTCCTTGTCGACGCCCTTGCCGCACACCTCGATGAGGGTCTTGTCGACGGTGAGCTTGTTGAGGGTGAGGGTGCCGGTCTTGTCGCTGCACAACACGTCCATGCCGGCCATCTCCTCGATGGCAGTCATGCGCTTGGTGATGGCGCCCTGCTGGGACAGGCGGTGGGATCCGATGGCCATGGTGACCGAGAGCACGGTGGGCATGGCGATGGGGATGCCGCCGATGAGCAGGACAAGGAGGTTGTCGATGCCGTCGCGGTACGCGCGGTGCTGGATCGGGTACATGACGATGACCTCGACGAGCATGCCGGCGGCGATGGAGATGATGCAGAAGTTTCCGATGGCCGTGAGCACCAGCTGGAAGTGACCAACGTTGTTGGTGCTGTCCACCAGGTGCGCCGCCTTGCCGAAGAAGGTGTGCACGCCGGTGGCGATGACAACGGCCTCGATCTCTCCCTGCTTCACCGTGGAGCCGGAGAAGACCCCCTGGCCCGGGTGCTTGTTCACAGGCATCGACTCGCCGGTCAGCGCGGCCTGGTCGACCTTGAGCGGGTCGCCCTCGAGAAGCCTGGCGTCGGCGGGGATGATGTCACCGAGCTTGATGCTGATGATGTCGCCTGGCACGAGGATGGAGGCGTCCTCCTCCTGCCACTTTCCGTCCCTAAGGACCTTGGTCTTGGGCGCGAGGCCAGCCATGAGCGCGGCCGCTGCGTTGCCAGCGTTGTTCTCCTCGATGAAGCTGATGGTGGAGTTGATGAAGAGGAGGACGACGATTCCGACGAAGTCCTGCCAGTCCGGGGGCTTGCCACCCCCGTTGGCGAGCACGATGGCCATGATCGCGGCGCACTCCATGACCCACGATAGCGGGTTCCACATGAATCCCAGGAACTTGAGCAGCTTGTTCTCCGTCTTCTCCTCCAGCTTGTTGGGGCCGAAGATCTTGAGCCGGTTCTCGCCCTCGGCGGTGGAGAGCCCCTGCTTGCTGCATTTCAGGTGCTGGAAGACCTCCTCGACCGGCACGGTTTCCTGCACAACCACCGTGCCATTGTCAAGCAAATCAAATCAAATCGAAGGAAACCAAACCGAGCATGGATGCACGCCGCACGACGGCGCGGAAGAGCAAGGAGGGAGGCGTACGAGGTCGACGGTCTCGTTGCGGACGTCCTCGAGGGAGATGGACGCCATGTTTATTAGCTGTGGTTAATGGATGGGTGGCTGTGGTGGCGCGCACGGGCTCCAGGGAGGGAAGCGCGAGCTCCCGGTGACCGCTCGCTCACTCGCCCTAGCCTGCCCGCGGGGGTTAGGCCTTCATGGAACGGGACGGAGCCGGGGGCCTTCCCTTGCCTCTCGGTCCGTGCGCTGCTTGAAGACGAGATGGCCCTGCCCCGCCGGCTCCCCTCTTATACCCGCGGCTCGGCTGCGGACGGACGGTCGAGACCAGCGGCCGTGCCACGCGACGCGACGGCCGCCCGGTGCGTTGCGAGGCGCGCGGCGGACCGGCCGCTTCCTCGCCTCGGCAAGGCCAGCCTGCCATTCGGTTCGTGTTGCTGCAACCACGGCGGCGCCGACACGCGTTAGTGGCGGAACTCTTTCACGCCACGGACTCGGCGTTGGCCATGCGGGTGGCTCCTGGCTGTTCGATTCGGCAGGTGGTTCGTTCGTAGAGTTGGCGCCTTTGCAAAATCAGAAAGTTGCACCATGGCCAACGAAGAATGCTACTACTCGGTAGCTGACTAGCTGTTGCCACACCGTTCTTGAACAATAACTAGAAAGAGGCAAATCACCCATGATGGGTTAATTTGGCAAGCTTTTCTTTAGCTTTGAGATCATATAAAGGGGAAAGTTTCCTCGCAATCGATCCATCTTATACGCTTGCACATATAGATTACAATCTCAGCCCGTGTACTTCAGCTCTAATCTGCTCGAAAATCCTACTACGATCCTAGAAAACTTTAATGCAGTAACGATGGATGCTAGAACTTGAACTACTGTAAAGGACGAAACATCTGCCAGTGCTATTTCAAGTGCACATCCAAGAACGCAGCGGGCCAACAACAGCATTCACATAATCACATCCCAAAATCCGAACAAAATTCAACACAACAAGCTCAGCTAGTTGTTCTACCTTGATGCAACATCCTTCAACTCCATCAGCAAAGCTAAAAAAGAGTCAAACAGTACGATGGTTTTCGATTGAAACCTTCCATACCCAAACCGGTGCTTAGAAAACAATTGTGCAGAAGCACTATTCCATCAGAAACGTTCAAGCTGGCCATACAAATTTATGTGCCCTACTCAACTATGCGCCGGATTGAGCAAACTGATCAACTTCAGGACCATGCCAGGCAAAAGGGGAGAGCACTCCCCCCCCACCCCCCCTCGAACATCAAAAAGTGAGCCAACAACGATGCCAATGACTCGGAAAACATAGCAGAATCAACAGTGAACATGAAGTAAAAACAGTGCATCAAAGTTTCAATCGAGCCTGGCATCACACATCATTTATTTCAAAACTCCTTTAGACCAAGCAAAATCATTCAAGACAATCAGATTAGTGACAGTGATAATCTGGTTACTAGTACAACATAAAACAGATTCATGAGTGGTGGTTCAAAATATAAGGTTTACTCTAAAGAGCTCAACGTATTTGTAACAATTCAATATTTAAGCTACAAGATAATAACAGCTCATTCACTGTCGATCCAGATCTATCGAGCAGGTTTTCTTGATAATAACAGCTCATTCACAAAATAATAACAGCACGCCAAACAATGGATGATAGCTTCTTGAGAGAAGTATGACCACACCACAGTACTCATAGTCATCTATTTCATACTCAGTAACTAGTAAGTTTATACTTACTGAAATTGGATGAATCTAGTGTGATTGGGACATGGGAATCGAATAAAAAAATAGTTATTAACAAGAAAAGACATTGACTAATGGTGTAATGGTGCACATACAATTTTTAATCATCTATAACAAGGTTAAAAAAAAGTTCACAGCAACTATGCCAACAGACCGACCACACACATGCTAGTCTAAACAACAGTAGTCACTACGATCCAAGCCATCCTCAACAAAGAAGCAAATGAAAACTGACATACATAACCAGAAATGAACTACCTGTGCTAATTCGAGAACAAAGCATTGCAGCAACAATGAAATTGCAACGCTCGAGATACCAGAGTTCTGCTACAAAATGTAGCCACAATCACTAATTTCAGCGCCAGCACAGTTAACACAAAAGGCATCAAGACAATACGTTTATTCTATGAAAGGGCACGTTAACTGCTCGTATTCTATTAAACCCAACAATGGGGAAAGTGGGAAACAATACTCCGCAACATAGTCACAGAAAGCAGCCACACCTTCATCCATGCAACAGAATTGACCAAATGAATGAAATTTAAGCCTCAGAAATAACTGCAACACTACATATATAAAGTAACAAGTGTTCTTTACTTAGCATAGCAATGCAGCATGGTATCCTGAGTACACAAGAGTACTACGAACTCTCTTAATATCACCAAAATCTTAATAAAAGCATCCTGGAATCACTTCCTAGCTTGCAGAAACACTGAAACATCCATAAAACGAAAGACAGGTAGTTCTTAAACCATAGTTTCCCGACACAGCAGGCGGTCCCTCCCCACGCTCAGAACCCGAGCTTGGTGCGGCGCCAGTGCCTGCGCTTCGCGTTGTACCTGAAACAGCACAAACCACAGCAGGAGCGGGGTTAGTGACAACACACAAACGCCTAATCAGACGAGCGGGGGGCATGGACGCGGCCGTCACCTGATGGTGTTGTCGGTGCGCATGCGGATCCAGTAGGGGATGGGGCGGTTCTGGCGCATCTTCTTCGCCAGCTTCTTCTTGATCCGGAAGGTCTTGTGCGACGGCTGCGTAGCCAAAGAATCAGAAAGCAACCACGTCAGAAAAACATACAAACCCTAGCCGCACAGACCAAACTCCATGGAAGCGAGGGCGAGGGCGCGGCGGGTACCATCGTTGCGGCGGCGACGGCGGCGGCGCGAAAACCCTAGCTGCGTGAAGCGTCGAAGTGGTGGACGGCTCGGAATATATAGTGGCGGCAAGAGGCGAGATAGCATGGGCTCGTTGGGCTGGACCTCTCATCTGTCGAAACATGGCTGTGCAAGAGGGCAGAGTAATGGGCTTCTGATGGGTCTAAGGCCCATTTTTTATTTTTTTAAATAAAAAATTACAAATATATGTGTCCGTTTTTTATTTTAAGAGTAAAAAAATATTGTCTTTCAATCCTTCAAAATTAAAAACACTATTGAAATAGACATAAAAAATTATGTAGTGTAGAAAATGCTATCATCGAGCTCTAAAAATTCTCAACTCAAACAATTACTTATGCAATGAGAAACAAAAAAGATAATTTTTAGGATCCTAGAAATGAGAAATCAAAGAATTTTTCATGACTATTTTAATAGTGTTTTGAATTTTAAGAAGAATGTAATTTTTTTATTTTTAAATCCATCATCCGTTGGAAGGGGAAGGGCAACGGTAGACTAGACTGCAATTTTTCAAAATAAACATATATATTTATAATTTTTATTTTAAAAATATAAAAATCAATAAAATCGTAAAGTGAGTTCCAACTTAGAAAATTTCGGTGCCAAATTTGATGTAGGCCCATAGAGAAAACCTATTCCGGCCCGTAAAGTTTATAACGGGCTCGGTTGGTTGGACACTGATTTGGGTCTCCCCTTACAAGGGCGTAATGGCCAGATTGAAATTGGATTACGAACAAGTTGTTCTGTTCTCGAGCACCAAGATTCCATTGTTGTCCATTCTGTTAGTGAATCTATAGTTTTACAATTGAATGTGGATCTATTTTGATTTTTTGAAATGTTTGATTCTATATCTTAAAGATTTTAGCACTATATATGGGGTAGAACCCCTTTTTATAACACATGGATGAATAAAGAATAGATGGTCTTTTCCCTATTCTTGTGTCTCTTTTTGCAATTGTTCTCTCTAGGAATTATTGGACTACACTCAGTAGCAATGGTTTCTCAAAGCGTTATCAGTACGAAGCTCCGCTAAAAATAACTAGGGAATCAGATTGTCTCGCTCGTAAGGATTAAAAGGTACGATCGATTTGGTACGTATACTCGCTGCTACTGTTTATTTTGCGTCTCCTTTTCCAGCCCCTGCTCGCCCACGTGCACGTGCCCAAGCCCGATCGCCTTCACGGATTTCCGTGCCGGGTGGAGGATGTCTTGCATCATCAGCTTCACGTTGGTCCGCTCGGCGATAGCGGTCTCGAGCTCGTCATTGGCGATCCGCAATCGGTCCTCGAGGCTGATGCCGTCGGCTGCGCCGGCAAGGATGCCCCTCGTGGGCGGGGCCTCGGCTTGAGCCCGCTGAAGCTGCTCGGCCCAGGATTCGACAGCCTGCTCTCGGGCGGCCACGTCAGCCTCCTGCTTGGCGGCCTGCTCCTCCCGGATAGTGAGGGCCGACGATGTCAAGGCGGCCTCCGCCTCGCGCCGCACGATCTGTTCCTCCCGGGCATCCAGAGCCACTGCCGTTATCTCGACGTCGGTCTCGCATACCGCGACCTCCTCCTCCCGACGAAGGACTTCAGCGCAGCCACGCTCGGGCTCATCGTTCTAGCGGGCTATGTCCGTCTGGGCAGACCGCACGACCTTCTTGCGCTTGCCAACCGCCTCCTCCCGAGACAGAAGCAGCCGCTCCTGAGCAAGCAGCTCCGTGGCTCACCTCCGGGATGCCTGGTCGCTCTCGGTCGCTTGCCGCTCCGTGCAGCTGGCCTTCTCCTGCGCGGCGACAGCCTCGTCGCGCATCTCCTCCAACGCTTCCTGCTCATCGGCCACCGCACGCATTGACTTCTCGTGGGATGCGCGGGCCGAGGCTAGTATGAACAAGGGTTCCCGATCTTCCGAAAGGTTCTGGTAACTCTCGATTTGGTGGAAACGAGACACAAGTCGATCCGGCTTCCGAACAACACGATCCGAAACCCCGCAATCGCAGCACCACGTCTCCTCTGGTTATCAATCGGCGTTGTACGGTTGACCTCGCCAAGAAGGCTAAAGTCCTTGCCTGCGAATCGAAGAACACAAGCAAGAACAAGGAAGAATGCAACCAAATTGCAGATGAATGATTAATCTCATGAGTTGGGGTCTCACAAACCGAAGAAACGGCGAAACTGTTCTTGACAGAATAATCTAAGCAAAAATCCGCCCTAACGAGAGCGGCGACGGCTGATAATAAGGGTCTAAGGGTCGTCACACCCCCTGGTCACGCCCCCCTAATGGGCTCAACGACGATACACGGCCCAACGGACCAAAAACGGTGACGCAGCACCGGGACAGATTCTGGACGCTGACTTGTTTCGACGTTTCCCGTTGACTCAGAAGGAATTTGGACCTCAAACCAACGCCATTGGTTTCCTTATGAAATTATCTTTCCAACCATATGTGAATCGTCGAAAACGGAGTCCGGATGCGTCCTGGGCGTCCGTTTTACTGCTCGCTGGTCCTGGAGGTCGAGGCTGATTCGGACTCGAGTTGGACTGGACCTCCTGCTGTTGTTGGACGTCCTAGCTGCTCCTCCACGCCTCCAAGCCTTCCTCTATGTGTCTCCTTGTCCTCTCCATGATTCCTAAGCAACACATAATCATTAGGTAGTAATCTATTCTCAAAATTATATAAAGAGTTGCTTAGGAACGAGCTCACCTCTAACTTTAATTGTCGTGCGCGAGCTCTTGTGATTGGACCTTGAAAGTTCAATGGAGGATCATTGTATGTATTCGAGGGAGTGATGTCCTCATTATCCTCCCCCTCTTGAATTGGAGTCGTCCTCGACTCAAGCTCATCATCGGCTCCCAAGTAAGGTTTCAAATCTGCAATGTTAAAAGAAGGACTAACCCCGAACTCGGGTGGCAACTCAAGTTTATATGCATTATCATTAATTTTCTCAATTATCTTATAAGGACCAGCAGCTCTTGGCATTAATTTAGACTTACGCAGCTCTGGAAACCTATCTTTTCTTAAATGTAACCACACTAAATCACCCGGTTCAAGTTTGACTTCTTTCCTACCTTCACTACCAGCAATTCTATACTTTTCATTCATCTTTTCGATATTTATTTTAGTTGTTTCATGCAACTTACGAATAAAAGCAGCACGTGCACTAGCATCACTATGTGTTCTTTCAGTGGTAGGTAAAGGCAAAAGATCAATAAGAGCGCGAGGGTTAAAACCATATACTACCTGAAAAGGACTTACCTTGGTGGTAGAATGTGTTGCCCGATTATAAGCAAACTCCACGTGGGGCAAACATTCTTCCCACATCTTCAAATTTTTCTTCAAAATAGCTCTCAACATGGTACCCAAAGTGCGGTTCACTACCTCCGTTTGGCCATCAGTTTGTGGGTGGCAAGTAGTAGAAAATAATAGTTTTGTACCCAACTTATTCCATAGAGTGCGCCAAAAGTGACTCAAAAATTTAGCATCGCGATCTGAAACAATAGTAGAAGGCATACCATGCAAGCGAACAATCTCTTTGAAAAAGAGGTCAGCAATATAAACGGCATCATCACTTTTATGACAAGGTATAAAATGTGCCATCTTAGAAAAACGATCCACAACAACAAAAATGCTATCCCTCCCCCTCTTAGTCCTAGGCAATCCCAAAATAAAGTCCATCAAAATATCTACACAAGGAATAGAAGGAACAGGAAGAGGCATATACAAACCATGTGGATTCAAGCGAGACTTAGCCTTTTGACATGTGGTACAGCGTGCCACGAACCGCTCAACATCTCTCCTCATCTTTGGCCAAAAGAAATGTGTGGCCAACATATCCTCCGTCTTCTTAGCACCAAAATGTCCCATCAATCCTCCTCCATGTGTTTCCTGCAACAACAAAAGACGAACGGAACCAACTGGAATGCATAGACGGTTAGCTCTAAACACAAATCCATCATTGATCACAAACTTGTTCCATGTACGTCCCTCTTTACAGTTCAGCAATACATCTTTAAAATCAGGATCAAGCACATATTGTTCTTTTATTGAGTCAAGTCCAAAAATTCTATAATCAAGTTGGGACAACAAAGCATATCGTCTAGACAAAGCATCAGCAATTATATTATCCTTCCCTTTCTTGTGTTTGATAACATAAGGAAAAGATTCAATAAATTCAACCCACTTAGCATGTCTACGATTCAGATTATTTTGAGAACAAAGATACTTAAGCGTTCATGATCTGAATGTATAACAAATTCTTTAGACCACAAATAATGACGCCACGTCTCTAAAGAACGTACAAGTGCATACAATTCCTTATCATACGTAGAGTAATTAAGAACAGGGCCATGCAATTTTTCGCTAAAGTATGCAACGGGCTTACCTTCTTGCATCAAAACACCTCCAATGCCAACTCCACTAGCATCACATTCTAGCTCAAAGGTCTTACCAAAATTTGGAAGTTGCAGCAATGGCGCGTGCGTAAGCTTGTCCTTCAAAGTGTCAAAGGACTCCTCTTGTGCCTTACCCCAATGGAACACCACACCTTTCTTTGTCAACTCGTGTAAGGGGGCAGCAATGGCGCTGAAATCCTTCACGAAATGACGATAAAAACCTGCAAGTCCAAGAAAACTTCTCACCTGTTTGATGGTTTGGGGCACCGGCCAACTCTTTATGGCTTCAATTTTCATCTCATCCACCTCAATTCCCTGTGGAGTAATAACATAGCCAAGAAAAGAGACTCGATCCGTGCAAAAGATGCACTTCTCAAGGTTACCAAATAAACGTGCATCACGTAAAGCATTAAAAACAGCACGTAAGTGATCCATATGTTCATCCAAAGACTTGCTATAAATCAATATATCATCAAAGTAAACCACCACAAATCGTCCAATAAAAGCTCTTAAAACCTCATTCATCAAACGCATGAAAGTGTTAGGTGCATTAGTTAAACCAAAAGGCATTACTAACCACTCATATAATCCGAATTTAGTTTTGAAAGCTGTTTTCCATTCATCTCCAAGTTTCATTCTAATTTGGTGGTAACCACTACGCAAGTCGATCTTTGTAAAAATTACATAGCCACACAACTCATCAAGCATATCATCAAGTCTAGGAATAGGATGGCGATATCGAATAGTAATGTTATTGATGGCTCTACAATCAACACACATACGCCAAGTACCATCTTTCTTAGGAACCAAAATCACAGGAACAGCACAAGGGCTAAGGCTCTCATGTACATACCCGCGGTCCAAAAGCTCTTGGACTTGCCGCTGAATTTCCTTAGTCTCCTCGGGATTGGTTCGATACGCAGCACGATTTGGCAATGTTGCTCCCGGGATCAAATCGATTTGATGCTCTATCCCTCTCATAGGTGGCAGTCCCGGGGGTATCTCAGCTGGGAAAACATCCTCATACTCCTGCAAAAGGTTAGTGGCAGCAGGAGGTATCGAACTAATAACATCATCAAGCGAATACAAAACTCATTTGCAAACCAAGGTGTAGCAAATATCATTATTAGAAATTTCAGCAAGGTCACTTTTTAGTGCAAGCATAACGCCACCCTTCAATTTTATGCCCTCTACCTTAGAACTAGGTGCAGACTTATCCTTTTTAGGTGGGTAAAGAGAATTAGCAACTTGCTGATTTTCAGATTTAGTATCACGCAAATTAGCAGCTCGTTCTTTATCAGCTTGTACAATTTCAGCAGGGGTCATAGGAACCAAAGTAATTTTCTTTCCTTTATGCATAAAAGTATATGTATTACTTCTACCATGGTGTATAGCATCATTATCAAATTCCCAAGGTCGACCCAATAAAAGTGAGCAAGCTTCCATAGGTACCACATCACAGTCAACATAATCAGCATAGGAACCAATGGAAAAAGAAACTCTGCAAGTTTGTGTTACCTTAGCTTTTCCAGCATCATTAAACCACTGAAGGTTATATGGATGGGGGTGTTGGCATGTGGTCAAGCCAAGCTTCTTGACCAAATCTGAACTCACCAAATTATTACAACTACCTCCATCGATGATGACACGTGCTCGCCGATTTTGGATGACGAAGAAAATCTGGAACAAGTTATGGCATTGCAGCTTCTCTGGTTGTTGTACCTTTGTGCTGAGCGCCCGCTGCACAATGATGCTCCTATAGGTCGCTGTGTCATCACTGCGCAAGATTTCGTTGCTCTCCTCAACAACTGGTTCTTCTTCTTCTTCTTCCTCAATGTCAGAGGCGCTGATGTACCCATCTTCCGTTGCAATGTATGCCCGCTGACTTGGGCAATCCTTCTGCATATGACCGAATCCATGGTAGCGACGGCACTGAATGCCAGAGGTGCGTCCCGTTGATGCAACAGAGGAAGCACTCTTGGAAGGTCCCTGCAAAACAGAATTTTTACCTGGGCCTGAAGGTCGTGTAGTGACCGGATTTGGTGCCGTAGCTGCTTGTTGCTTGCTCGCTGGTGAGGGAGCCCTGTAAGTGGATGGTTTGGACAGCCCCAAGGATGGTCCTGTGCGCGGCGTGTATGTGGTGCTGGCCTTGTACTTGCCCTGCTGCTCACGCCCCTACAACTCCTTCTCTGTAAGCATAGCAAACTGAAACAACTGGTTGACATTGTTAAATTCTTTATAATCAATAATATCCTGGATTTCACGTCTCAAATCCGAATAAAATCGACAAATAGAATCTTCGTTTCCCTCTACTATGCCACAACGCATCAAGCCCTTTTGGAGCTCACCATAATAATCCTGCACAGATTTATCTCCCTGTTCTAAGCGCATCAATTTCTTACGCAGGTCTCTATGATAAGATGGGGGAACAAATCTATCACGCATAGCAACCTTAAGCTCTTCCCATGTACGAGGTGTGGCACCATCTGCAGCTAAACCAGTCCACCAAATAATAGCAAAATCTTTAAACTCACTAGTGGCTTGTCTAACTCTATGTTGTTCAGATACTTGGTGGGCACTAAATTTTTGCTCTACTGTCATCTCCCAATCAAGATATCCCTCAGCATCATAATGTTTCGAAAAAGAAGGTATAGTAAATTTAACCTTAGCATAAGGATCTTCAGGAGCTCGATTATACATACCTCGATGGTGGTGGTGATGTGGAACGCCACCCATACCTGTGGTGTTAGTGCGAAGACGACGCCGTAATCTGTTTTGCAATGTCGCCGCTGGATCAACATTACCATCGTCATCATACAACTCATCACCGGTGTTACTTCCATTCACATATTCGTTGTGCACAGGACGGTTTTCCAAAGCATTTACCCTGTCGGTGAGCTCGGATAACCGTTTGTCCACCCGCTCAACCGCGTTTGCGAGTTTCATCTCAATTATCGCTTCAGTGACAGCCTTGATGACTGTCTCCTTCATCTCCTTCTGAGCATTGTCTACAACAGCTTGTAGCTGCTCTTGGCTGACACACTCCTTGAAGTCCTTTGGCGTTTTATCTCCATCAACTGACATTGTGGAAACAAACACAACAACAAACAGTGAAGGTTATCCCTAATAATCGTACTACAAAGGTGGAGTGGTGCCTCTCAATCAAGATCAGCAAAGGTAGACACCTTACCAAGCTCTTACCAGGGTTCTTACCAGCAAAGCAAAGGATACCTGGAAGGCGTGTGAGCGATTGCAGGGATGCAAACCAGTGCTGTCCAGAAGAATCTGTGGAGCTTGGAAGGCACACAAAGAGAACAAATATGTATATGTGGAACACAAATCAGAAACAGATAGTAATGCTGAATTATAGTCCCAAGTACTTATTCTCGTTGCTGGCCTAAAGTGTTGCAAGTACCAAGTATGTGTGATAAACAATGTGGAGAAACAAGTATGATGGATAGCAAGAGCAACAGAAACAAGGAACTAAATAGCACACGCTAACACAGCTTACTTTGCCCTTCTCTATGTGCTCCTCTAGATATTGTTCCTCTTTTGCCCCTCTCTTTTTTCTATTTTTTTGGGCTGTCGTTGTTTTTTGGGGAAAATTCGACTTTTTCTTTTTATTTTTTTGATATTGTTTTTTCACTTAGGAGCACACAAGAGGGAACCACAGAAAATTTGAGCTTAAACAAGTGAAAGACGTGGCCTGTAGAATTTTCTGAAGTTCAGCCGGAAAATGAAAAAAATATTTGGAAATTGAAAACTCAAACTTCGGAGGCGAATTTGGGAATTCTGATTTCGCCGAACCCGGCAAAGCGGGGGACGAACGGATCCGAAATGCCGTTTCGATGCGAAAAACTCTGTGACTTTTCTGAAAACAGAGTTCGTACGCGAAAGTTATGCCCGATTTGAGAAACGACTCCGAATTAGAGGACAAAACGGGAAGAAAGTGGGAAAAATATGCGACGGAGGCTAGGGTTTGATGGAAACGGTGGGGGAAAACACACGAACTGGACTCTAACACGACCTAACCAGCAACAAGACCTTGACCAGGACACAAACTCAACACGACGGACTCTGAAACTGAAATATGCAAAAGCTAAAGGCGCGGAAGGGTTGTAGGACAGGAAAAAAAACGATATGGCAGTGGACTATGGAACGAAGGCGAAAACACTCGAAACTAAGGGTAGATATGAACCTGACAGTATACCTGAAGCTCTGAATACCACTTAGTATGAACAAGGGTTCCCGATCTTCCGAAAGGTTCTGGTAACTCTCGATTTGGTGGAAACGAGACACAAGTCGATCCGGCTTCCGAACAACACGATCCGAAACCCCGCAATCGCAGCACCACGTCTCCTCTGGTTATCAACCGGCGTTGTACGGTTGACCTCGCCAAGAAGGCTAAAGTCCTTGCCTGCGAATCGAAGAACACAAGCAAGAACAAGGAAGAATGCAACCAAATTGCAGATGAATGATTAATCTCACGAGTTGGGGTCTCACAAACCGAAGAAACGGTGAAACTGTTCTTGACAGAATAATTTAAGCAAAAACCCGTCCTAACGAGAGCGGCGACGGCTGATAATAAGGGTCTAAGGGTCGTCACACCCCCTGGTCATGCCCCCCTAATGGGCTCAACGACGATACACGGCCCAACGGACCAAAAACGGTGACGCAGCACCGGGACAGATTCTGGACGCTGAATTGTTTCGACGTTTCCCGTTGACTCAGAAGGAATTTGGACCTCAAACCAACGCCATTGGTTTCCTTATGAAATTATCTTTCCAACCATATGTGAATCGTCGAAAACGGAGTCCGGATGCGTCCTGGGCGTCCATTTTACTGCTCGCTGGTCCTGGAGGTCGAGGCTGATTCGGACTCGAGTTGGACTGGACCTCCTGCTGTTGTTGGACGTCCTAGCTGCTCCTCCACGCCTCCAAGCCTTCCTCTATGTGTCTCCTTGTTCTCTCCATGATTCCTAAGCAACACATAATCATTAGGTAGTAATCTATTCTCAAAATTATATAAAGAGTTGCTTAGGAACGAGCTCACCTCTAACTTTAATTGTCGTGCGCGAGCTCTTGTGATTGGACCTTGAAAGTTCAATGGAGGATCATTGTATGTATCCGAGGGAGTGATGTCCTCATCAGAGGCGATACGGGCCTCCAAAAGCTTGCCGACCTCTTCCAGCCGCCCCCTCTCTTCAACCACGACGGCACACTCCTTGTCGAGCTCGGCCCGCTCCACCGCCATGGCCACTTCAAGCCACTCGATGACCTCCCAGGCGCTTCCGAGCACCTCCGGGAGAGGTTCCGGGGCTTGGCTTGACGGTGGCCGAGGGTTGGGTCCCATGCGATCCCTCTCTGCAGAGGCGCTCAGGGTCCCAGATGGCTGTTGCGCCGGTGCCGCTCTCGTCGCGACCACCTCCCCCGCAACCACTTGCTCCGTCCTCAGAGTGCTCGGGGCGAGCTCGGTCGGCGCTGGCTGCTTGGGAGCGGTCGCTGCCCTCGGCTCAGGGCTGGTCGGTGCCCTCAGCTCTGGGCCTGCTGGCGCAGTCGGCTCTGGAACGGGCGCGCTCAGCCCGGGAGCGGGGGCTGGCCTCGGCCCCTCCGGTTGCCTTTGGCCTCCTGCTGGGTCCTTGCGCGGCCTGAAAACAGAAAAGGGTTAGTCACAAGTCAACTTCTGGGCAGACATGCTCGAGATTGAAAGGGAGCTTACGTTGACTTCGGTCCGCGGTACTGCCACCGGAACTCGGGGATTTTAAAGCCGGGCCCTGCGGCTTCGGTCTGGGATACGCCTTCCTCCTCTTCGGTGGAGGGCTCTGGCCCACGGGCTGTTGAGGGGCCGCTTGAAAGGACAATGATGTCGCCTAGAGGGGGGGTGAATAGGCGTTTTTACAAAAATCGTCCCCTTTCTACCGTTGGCCTAAACTTGTAGCGGAATATAAACTAACGAGTTTTTCACAAGAGAAAACCCTAAATATGCTAGGCTCAACTAGTGCACAATCACCCTAAATAAGTGTGGAAATTACAATCCTAAGGTGACTAAAATTATTCAATTCTAGCAAGAGATATGCAATAAAACTTAAATTGAAAAATGCTGAAAATACTGTTCATGTACCTGGAATTACTGTTCATACGGAGTCTCCGGTGTAGTCCGGATACTCTGGTGTGTACAGGTCCGGAAACTCCGGTAAAGTCCGGATTCTCCGGTTTCTGTACAGAACAGAGCCCGAAACTGAATAAAATTAATGAGTGGAGAGTTCTAGCTCAAACCAAGTGATGTCGTGTGTTTCCGGAGATGATTCCAAGTAGATCCACGGAGAACCTACACTCAAATACACACAAACAAGTAGATCGAGCAATATATGCAAAGATTTGAGCAAGAACATAAAAGTAAGGAAACAAGAGAGGAGACACAAAGATTTGTTTCCCGAAGTTCGGATTCACCACCGTGAATCCTACGTCTCCGTTGAGGAAGCTCCAACGAGCCGGGTCTCTTTCAACCGCTTTCCTCGATCCACTAGCTTTATCTCTTCCCTTTCGGAGGCGAGATCGACCTTCACAAACTTTCCCGCGGCTCACCACACGCGCGGGAGCTCACCGGGCAACACCTAGCTGGCTAGGAGGCTTCACCTCCAAGAGTAACAAACGCTTCGAGAACTTCTTGTTAAGAACTCAAGTGCTCAAGATTGGATTTTAGCTCACTTGCACTCAATCTTCCAATCTCTCAACCCAACTCACTTTTCTTCTCAAATCACACACTAGAATGGAGTGGGAGAGGTTCTTTTGGCTCTAAAAATGTGTTTGTTTCGTGCCCCTTGTAGCAGCCCCAAAGGATGGGGTGAGTGGGGTATAAATAGCCCACTCCAAACAACTAGCCGTTACTGTTTTTTGACAGAACTGACCGGAGTATCCGGTGAACACCGGAGTATCCGGCCCTAAATCCAAATACGGCGTCAGAACGGTCACAGAATGTGTCAGAACTAGCCGTTACGCTCTTTTCTGGACTTTTACCGGAGAATCCGGCCTACACCGGAGTCTCCGGTCGGCACTTAACCCAGAAAACAGCCCCGGAGACTTCCCGGAGTCTCCGGCCACTCCAGGTACCGGAGTATCCGGACTTCACCGGAGTCTCCGGACTTCACCGGAGTCTCCGGCCTTTCCAGGTACCGGAGTATCCGACCTACACCGGAGTCTCCGGCCACAGCACAGCTGACCACCGAAAAACGGCGATAACTTTTGATTCCGGAGTCCGATTTCGACGATTTTGGACTCTATGGAAAGCTTATTCAGAGGGCTACACATCCCAACTGAATTCATGACCTAAAACACATAGGATCAAATTAGGAACACTCCAAAACCTATTTTGGACACTTCCCCACTTTCCGCTCCGGACTCTTAACAACAAACTCTCACTATGGGTTTGGTTGGGAACTCTTGAGCACTGAGACACGACAATTAGCTCACATTGCATCCCTCTTAATAGTGCGGCATACCTATACTCAAATTCAAAGATAAAACTCGTTTGAACCACTTGAGCATTTGAAAACTTTCAAGTACAGCTTCTTTCTTTCAAACCTTGAGGGTTGCTAACTTTCATAAAATTTTCACTCCATCTCTTCTTAATTCTTCATATGATTGATGTGAATCACTCATAGCTTCTCATGGCCTTGCACGGTCCATTGGCGCAAAGCTTCACTCGCTCTTCACCATTGCCTTGGTCCTTCGGCGCCAAGCCATTTGCTTGCCCTTCACCACCGGATGGTCCATCGCAGCCGAGTCTTGCTTGCCCTTCACCGTCTTGCCATAGAAAACCATTTTGTATTCGACATCTTCAAGGAATTCATTTTATCAAATATGGAGTCCACTCTTGTTCTTCACTCTTGGCATATATGATTTCAATTCAACTTATGCCTTCTTATGGATCCTAACCCCAACTCACTCTCAAGTATAAAGCACATGGGTCAGTCCATAATTTTATTAACAAGTCATACCTTTAGTTACTTGATCTCCACAAGTAACTTAGCCTTGAAGCTTATTGCCAGTCTTATTGAGCTTTTTCTTCTTCTTATGAGCATCACTAAAATCTCAATGACTTTTGATGCAATTCTTTGAACTCATGGCATTTCTCAAAGAATCCATGCTTCATCATTTATGCATCTCCTATGGAATAACCTAATAGTAATTCTCAATATGATTGTTAGTCCATAGGCATTGTCATCACTCAAGCTTCTTCTTCTTTTTGTGAGCATCACCAAGAGCTCATTTATCTAGATGCATATTTTCAATCTTCCCATTCACCTAGAGTTCATGCATGTCTTTTCTCCATGCATCACCTATTGAACAACCTACTAACAATCTCAACAACATTGTTAGTCCATAGGTATTGTCATTAATTACCAAAACCACACAAAGGGGCTAGATGCACTTTCATCGCTTTGGAGCCAGTCTCCGGCGGCTGGTTGGTCCAAGCGTCAGATGTCGCGCCACCTGTCGGGCCCTGGTCCTCGGGCTCCCACGCCCTCGACCTGGCCTCCGTCCAGGACTCTGCTCCCGAAGAATGGCCGCCCCGGCCACCCTCCGTCGAGCCGCCTGCCGCCGGCCGTTGTCGCAGAGGCGACGACGACAACGAGGAAGAAGGCTGAGGCACGTATGCCCGGGGACGCTTCCCTTTGTCCCCTTGGGTCACCGGCCCACTGGCTACGGCGTCCCTGCCGTCGGCCTGCTGGCTGCTGCCTGCGGCTGGCCTGCTATCTGCGACGTCCCTGCCATCGGCCTGCTGCCTGCCGCTCGTGGCGTCCCTGCCGCCGGTCTGCTGCCTGTCGCCGGCTTGCTGCATGCTCCCTGCCTCTTCATCCACCCCGGGAATTTGTATCTTCCTGTCGAACTCCAGTAAGGTCGCTTGCAGTGCCACCCGGCCCGGGTCCGCACAGAGCGCCAGCTCCTCTCGGGGCAGGACCACCCGGGTGAGGTCCTCGACACCGGTCACCACCTTCAGAAAGGTCGCCAGCGCTCCCTCCTCCAGGTCCCCGTCCGCGCCGGATGTGGGTCCTCGTGATGTCGCTCGAGCCTGTGTACATCAAGGCAAAGCGGGCCTGCTCCCGCGCAGGGGCGCCAGACGGCGGCGTAGGTAGTCGGCCACCACCATCACCGAAGTCAGCTCCGCCCGACGCAGATCGTCGATGCGGTTCAGCACCAGGCGCATGCGCTCATCCTCCGCGGGGGCTGCCTCCCAGGTCGGCCTGTGGGGTTTCGCCGGTGTCTCGGGCAGCGTGAGGCGGTCATGGGGGCTGACGTCGATGTAGACCCAGTCCTGGCGCCAGTCCTCCCATTTGCTGTGCAACACTTGTGGAATGTAGAGTTCGCCGAGCCCGTCCCGCAGGCGGAAATTGCAGCAGCCGACGACGTCCGCGTCGGAGGACCCCTTCTTCTTCCCGGCTGCTCGCAGGACGAAGAAGTGTCGGAACAGGGCCACTGACGGTTGCACTCCCACGAACATCTCGCAGAAGTGCGCAAAGATGGCCAGGATAACCACCGAGTTCGGGCTCATGTGGACAAGCTGGATGCCGAAGGTGTCCAGCCCTTGAAGGAAGAAGGTTGGGAAGGGCGGCACCAGCCCGGCGGCAACGAAGGATACGAAAATGACGATCCGTTCCGGTCGGCGTGTGGAGGGCGGAAAGCTCGCAGGCGTCACCACCGACGCCTCCCACTGGTCGGCAGGAACCATGAGCTTGCGGACTTTCTCCGCCCCCTCCTCGTTCACGATGCGCGACTCTGGCAGCACGCTGTCGGAGCTCGACTTGTCTCGGCGGCTACTTCCTACCCTCGACATTTTTGGGGGTGGGGAATGTGCAGGAAGGGATGAGAAGGAGGGTGTGCTGTGTGCTGAAGGGGGCGAGAGCTCCTGAGAGCAAGAAAGAAGAAGAAGACGGAGGCGGTGATCGCAAGAATGGTGTAAGGGGCAACGGTTCGCTCCCCTCTCCTTTTTATGTCCTAGGGATTTCAAACGGCGCTTTCCACAGTGCATTCTGTGAAGCGCCTTCCCCTCGATCGGCGCGATTGCCAGGAGAATCTCCCTCGATCGGTGCGGTTGCCAGGCGCACTATTCTCGATCCGCGTGGTTGCCACACGCGCCTCCCACCTCGTTATCCCGCTCCTCGGAAGTCGGAAGGACACGCGTCCTTTCGGTTCCCCGCCTGAGCCGTACCAAGAGCCTGGGCCAGAGAGACCAGCACCCGAGAACAGGCCACGTGGCATCGGTGCTAGGATCGGCCTCAAAGAAAATAAGGACCCCATCCGCATTCTCTGAGCTATCGCCTACCAATGGGCCCAGGGACTGCTGTCGGTGACATGGGAACCAGGGGTCCCCGAATCCCGAGGCCAGAACAACAGAGTGCCACATAGCGCCCTCCCTCGGGGATTATCTTCCCGAGGTCCAAGAAGACCAAGTTCCGGGAGAGGGTGCTCGGGGCCATGAATAGTGGTCCCGGAGTACCCGAGTTTCCCGATAACCCGAGAATACCAAGTTCCAGGAGAGGGTGTTCGGGGCCATGAATAGTGGTCCCCGAGTACCCGAGTTCTCCGATGACAAGAGAATTCAGTTCCGGGAGAGGGTGCTCGGGGCCATGAACAGTGGTCCCCGAGCACCCAAGTTCCCCGAGGATTCGAGCAGTCAAGTTTCGGGAGAGGGCACTCGGGGCCATGAACAGTGGTCCCCGAGGACAAGAAAGGGTATATTCGGAAGAGAGTGCTCGGGGCTGTGAACAGTAGTCCCCGAGCACTCACAGTTCCTCGAGGGCCCGAGAGGTCCTTTGCCGGTGGTCCCCACAGGGGCTCAGTGGTGAGGTGTCAACTGGTGAGAGGCCCGATGCTGCATTTAAGAGGGCGTGTGGGCTGTCACTTTCAACCACTCCTCCCACGCATGCTGTCAGTCCCTGCCATGGTTTGGCAGGGAGGCGTGGGGACATTTAATGCGCAGGTCCCATCGCGCGCCATCCGGCGTGCCTCGGGATAACGTGGCAGGGCTCGAGGCGTAACGCCTGCCGCCCTACTGTGTCAGGCTCGCTCTGACCGGGCGGGCACGCGGGGCTGCTCGGTGGCTGCCCAGCGGGCCTTCCCCGCTGCACCCGCTGAAAATCGGAATGATGACGACGAAGACCAGACGGGGGCACGTTTTCAACCCTTCCCGTCACCTCAAGCCGCAGCCCATGATGGTTGTTTTACATTTATGACGCCTTGGAACTTGCGCCATATTTTCTGGGCACGCTACCAGCCCCGACGGGTATAAAAGAGGGGCAGGCTCCCCGGAGAAGGAGGAACACAGAGAGGAGTCTTGGAACACATCGGGCAGAACAGATCGAACAAGCTCAAAAGACAAGCCAACGAAGGACAAGGAGCACGAAGCTCTAGACTTAGACAAACATTCTTGTAACACAGCAGATCCTCAGAGAGACATTCTCTGAGCATTTATAACATACACACATGAGTAGGGTATTACGCTCCGTGCGGCTCGAACCTGTCTAAAATCCCCAGAGCGCTTATTTCTTCCTGCATCCGATCATCCACTCCACCTGCATGTCATTTACTCCCATTTATTTCACATACGAGACGGACTCAGAATCATCCCCCGGTCGAATCTGAAAGAGGGTCCCTCCGGATCCCCGCTTGTGGAGTTCACCCTCCGACAGAGGCCTGTAGCCGAGGAGATACTACAGGAGTGTCAAAGGGCAGTAGACTATGTGGGATCCATCTTCCAGGTGGAGGCCGTCGAGGAGTAAATATCAAATTGTAATTTAGGTTCTGTATTTTGTTTGGATGGAACTTTTTGATTTCTCTGATGAATTTTGTTTTGCCGCTCTAGTCGTAGAAGCCCTGAAATGACTGAAAATCCCTCCAGCTTCGAGCCCCCGACCGCACATGTCGACAACGCTCACGACTAGTGCCGGCTGGAAGAGGCGCGACCAGAACTGGTCAATGCACCTGCTTGCCCCGAACCCCTGACAATGCTTATTGAAGATTCTATTGACCGGTGTATCTGGAAAGTGGTGGCCGAGTGTTAGCTAGGATTTATGGTCGAGCAAGAGAATCTGCAGGGTGATCTTCGAGGTGTGTTGGTCCTACACTACTTAGCCACGTGTTAGTACTAGGCTAGCCAGGTGAGACACAATCAGTTGGCTCCTATGTGATATGCGACCTGTTTTATTGAC